>NW_027283791.1:0-314972 GCF_046629955.1 Centroberyx affinis
GCCACCATGTGGTGAAATTGATCAGTCAGTCTCAGGTTGTGATCCACCAGTGCAGTTTTGTCTTGCCAATTATTTGTGTCACAGCACCAATACCTGACCAACACCACCAGGTTCCTTAAACTTGACTGTACTTTGTCTCAGAGAAAAAGGACAGAAACAAAGAAAGAGAAGAAGACTGCAGGTGGGAGAGAGAGAAACAGACAGCCTAGTTACTATTTGATGAATAAACACTAGATGGCGCAGTGAGAACATAAATGGGTTTACGGAGAAATATGCAAATTGGGAAATCAGTTGTTGTATAAGACATTTCCCAGAAGAGATGATGGTAGTGTTGAGATTCTCACCATTGTCACATTTGAAAGAGTTACAGTAAAATATGTGTTTGATTATATAAATCTTTCTGTATATGTCTTTGTTTTCCCGCTGCCCTAACTTCTGGCTATGCTTGAACGTCAAACACGGTCCTCTTGCCGTTCTGATATGAATGACATCACTATAGTTAATAAACAGTTTCTTCATGACAGAGTCAGTAACCCTCTGTCTTGTGGTGGATCAGATATTTTTCAGAGGTATAGTATTCAGAAAACCATGACCATCAGTCTGAAAACCGAACAAAACCAAAACTAAAATCAAACTAGTTCTATGAGTCTAAAAGCCCATTTCTGGTTTTCTCACTTTCATCAGTACAGATATTAGAGACGTTCTGAGGCTGAGAGAGGCTATGAAATTGCCAATTTCTACACGTCTTACTTCTGTCTGTTCTTCTTCTTCTCTCTCTCTCTGTCTCTCTCTTTGTTTCTCTCTGTCCTTGTTTCAGCAGCAGTAGATGTTGTGTAACTGCGCTGGTTCTCTGTGCGTACGAAGCACCAGAGACATCAAAGCAGCTTGTTTTGTCACTGGGAAGAAGGGCTGTGAGCAGCAGTCAGGAATAGATCTCCTCCTCTATTGCTCTTTTCCCTCTCTCTCTGTTCGCTCGCTCTCTAACTCTGGGGATTCGGCTAGTTGGTTTCATCTCTTGACTGTTTTATTTTTATTTTATTTTTTTCATGTCTTTTTTGTTTCACCTCTATCTGCCTCGTCTCCTCTCCATCATTCATCCGTCCATATGCCTTTTCTCAACTTTTCAGACAAGGCCCAAGATCCGCTTTTTAAATGGAGACTGTATGAGCGGATATGAATTATTTGAATATTAACCAGGCTGTGTGCACGTGTGTGTGTGTGTGTGTGTGTGTGTGTGTGTGTGTGTGTGCGTGCGTATATGACACAGTTCTGTAGAGTATCATGCTTGTGGTAGATAAAATATGGATGATGGAGCTCTCCCTCTGAGGGTGCACCTCGTGCCACAAGAGGGGGGTAGCAGTCAGCGGCGCCAGCCATGCACGGACGCCTAGAGGGCCATATCGCCATGGCAACCATACTCTTCACACCCTTGCCAGCGTGTGTGTGTGTGTGTGTGTGTATGTTACTCTACATTAGTTTACACTCAGCTAACGACTTCAAAGGTTCCTCAGAGGCTGCCCTACATGAAGACTGCCCCTCTTTCCCTCCAGCCTCCTCCCTTATTCCTCTTGTGTGTTTTCCCCTCCCTGTTTACCAGACGTTTCTGGTGTGCTACAGTATCTATCTAGGGCTGAGCGGCTTCAAAGGGCCTCGTTCCAGAAATCTCTCCTTAGCTGACTCCAGCAGCAGCAGCAGCTCTCTGCTTAGTTCAGTCGTGGCCTCAGGATTTGGTCATCCTGACTCAGAGCGTCAAACACACACATCCTGACGCTCCGGCCTGACCAAAATCCACTTTGACAGGAACAAGGCTTTCAAGAGGATGACTGGCTTATGAAGAAACATCCAAAATTGTATAATAAAAATCAGTTGGAGGAGAACACAGGTGTTTTGGAGCCCCACGTTAAATTCTAAAATGCTATTTATCTGTTTTGCTTTAAATCAAAAAATCATTCAATATTTCTAGAATATAGATGACTCAGTCTGTTTAAGTGTTTCAGCCAAGGACTCAAGACAGGAAAGCCTTTTATTCTTCAAAAAGTACCATATTATATAATTTTGTACGCGTCAGTTTGTAAGAGTAGGTGTCACAGTTTTCAAACGGTGGATAGCTCGTTTTGGGATTAAACGTTTCAATTCCTGAATGTATATTCACAAGACAAGCAGGCTCATTGTCTTTTAACACTGTTGATCCAAGAAGTGCCTCCGCTTTCCGTTAAGTGACATCATCCTTGATCAATTGGCATGTCTGATATGAAAGATCAAAAAGGATACGGCCATTATCAGCAAATCCGTGAGCCTAGTTTGGCATAACACATTTTTGCTACTTTTCAACTCAAATCATGTTGGTAACAATGCACAGTGAAACAACATAAGTTGTTGATATTGCGCAGAGAAGTAACACCAATCAATGATTGAAATCAATATCACGATAACCATAAGGATTGATAAGGATAAGGATGTATCATAATATGTTAATCATATGTTAAATAATCAAATTAATGTTCATCCCGTTGAACCAAATGGTTTCAAATAATATTCCTTAAGATGTCATATCTCATTTTGCCAGAATTTTTAAATAAATTTGCTTGTTATCATCAGTTTATACAGAATTGTGTCACGATATCTCAAAATCACCATATCATCACAATATGAAAGACTGAAAGACGATAAACAATAATATTGATGCATTTTTAAGAGTGTATCATAGCTAGTAACACTCAAAAATAACAGTCTTCCAGTACTTTGTACTTGGGATTACTGTGCTCACTGGGTGTGTGTCGAACAAATAAGCACCAAATACCAAGCAATAATAAATGGATGAAAAGATGAAAATAATCTGAAGCCGCAATGTTCCGCCGATAATGGGAAACAGTACAATTAGAGGAAGAAGTGGCCGAGACGATCTCTCAGCGCCGATGCTCCAGAGAGGCTTCCTCAGTATCAGCATCAGGATCACAGCCGTCTTGTTAGGGAAGTGAGCTGTTCGCCTCCGAAATAATCTTCACCACACTATCAGGGGATACTATCAGGGAACAAAGCAATATACACTTTGTTATGAAACTAGAATAATATCACTGCCTCTCTCTCTCTCTCTCACACACACACACACACACACACACACACACAGATGCCAAGTCTTGATTTGAAAAGTTAAATGACAACAATCCATCCTCCACTGTCTGAGATGAGATTTTTCTCCCCGTTTGCTCATTTGGAGTCCATGGGGGGTAAAGTAGGATGACTCCCATCTCTCTCTCTCTCTCTCTCTCTCTCTCTACACACACACACACACACACACGCACAGTGGCCTCTTAGCTGTTTATTGGGTATTTTGTTGATAATGCTGCTACATTAGCTGTGACACTGTTTCGGGATGTTGATCGGTGGCTAATGGGAATCTGAATGGATTCTTGGCTGTTAATTGCCATGAAAACACAGTACAGCAGTAGATTTGTGTGTGTGTGATAACTCCAGGCAGTGCTAGACACAATACTCCATATGCAGCCTAACTTGTAATGGCCCCTAATAGGTTTGTGGTGGGAGTTTTGCTGTGTGGATGAATGCACTATTGTCTTCTCATAAATCCCTCTCTGATTATACCGTTGACTATCGAGAGATATCATTTGGAATATTGATGACTTGGGTTTGAAGTGTGATGGCTGGCTTGTGGGTGTAATTAAAGTTGTTTGAGTAAATCATGGGGAGTTTAGATCAGATATCAAATTAGCTCTAGACTAAATCAAATTGAAATTAATGAACAGCAGGCATTTTGTAATTTGTCATAATGAACGCCCTGTAGGTGATACGACTGAGATTTCTTCCGCGTACCCTGAGGATGAGCTTACAGGTTCAGGGAGTGAATAATATCTGTATTATGCAGCAAGATAAAGACTCTGCAAGCCTATGTTGGAGAACATATGTGAGTAACTGTGCTAATTAGGAACCCTCCAGGCTTTTTCATTAGGATTAATCAGACTCCTCCACCCAAAGGTTTTTCTTTTGTAACCCTCATAATGTTAAGTTTTTGTTTTGTTGCATAACGCTGCTGTCACCAACGCCAAGTTTGGTGATTTTCGGTGATTTTTGGTGGTTTTCACTTCAGTTGAAGGATTACATGCTCCTCAGAGGGTTGAGAAAATTCTCTGACCTCTTTGGGCTTATGAAGCCAAAAGAAAATCCACAGGATAAAGTCAAAAATGCGTCGTGATTAAGCTAAAACACAGCTGTTTTTCTTGACATTTCTTGACATTTTAGAGATGCAAGGTTTTCACCTGACAGCGACGATAAGTGACCCAATGTTCTGTGTTTTTTTGCCTGAGTGTGTCAACATGTTCTGTGGGTTTGGTATTAGCTTCACAGTATGGAGTCTGTCATACGAATGAAAATGACTCATTCAGACAGTGGCTGTTTTTCTGTGAGTCAGACGTTTTCTCTGCCAGCTCCTTACTTATTCAGTAGTAATCTCAGTAATCCCAATTTCTCTCTGACTCCCTCCCTGTCTCTCACTCTCTCCCTTTTTCTCTTTCTCACACATTTCTTTCTCTCCCTGTTATCTTCCTGTCTCCCTCTCTCTCTCTCTCTCTCTCCGTCTCTGCTCTTCCTTTCTTCCTGTTTGCGATTCATTACCTTGACGAGGCGCTGGTCTAGTCTAGAGGGACACTGACCTCCTTCCTCCTCTCTCTCCCTCTCTCTCCCTCTCTCTCTCTCTCTCTCTCTCTCCCCCCTCCCTCCCTCTCTTCCTATCTGGGGTCCAGTGCACGTGTGCTGGAGAGCATCAGCAAATCAGTGAGTCAGCAAGGTCTCATTAGTCGCTGATACACTGATTAAACACACAAACATCGCAGCAGCACAGCAGCTGAATGGCTTCCCAGGCGCGCACACACACAGACACAGACATATGCAAATGAACACGCATGCAAGCAAATAAACACACACACACACACACACACACACACACACACACTGACCTCCCTCACGTTTCTGCTCCGTCTCCTGGGGCTCAGTGCATGTGCCTTGTTGCCTGAGCACAGGAAAGGGAAGTCAGTTTAGTGTGTGTGAGTATATCAGCGTGTCTCTAAGTGTGTACAAGTGTGTGCATTGTTATAGTTATATGTAATTGTACATCCATATTATCTTTGTATATGTATATGATAGATAGATAGATAGATAGATAGATGATAGACTCCAGCACTCCAGAAACAGAAATCCAACACATCAGACTTTATATATATAGTATAAGAGATAAAAGATAAAAATCTGATAAAATTCAACATGAATAGATAAAATGAAAAGTTACAAATAGAAAAAAGAATGCAGCTTATGAAGAGCATTGATTAAAAGAGTAAACTATTGCAGTAACATTGAAATGAAGGCAGTATAGCCTACTGTGTGCCCACATAAGAGGATTGCATGTGTGTGAGTGTATATGTGTGTGTGTGTGTGTGTGTGTGTGTGTATGTATGTACTGTGTATGTATATGGTGGCAGCAGTAGCCTAGCGTTAAGAGACTTAAGAGAAGCAGGCAGTTTCAATCTCTAGACCGGACGGGAAAATGTAGATGGGAAAAGTGAAGGAGTAATGCTCTCCCCTCAGTAAACAATCACTGCCGCTGTTCCCTTGAGCAAGGCACTGAACCCCCAACTGCTCCAGTGGGCCTGCTCAGTGGCAACAGTAGAAAACTGTGGTTGTACACAGTGTTCAGCTCCCAGTGTGAATGTGTGCAACTGTGTGAGTGTGAAGCAGGGCAGCGTCGAAAAGAGCTGAAAAAGCTCCAGTGTGCTCAGTCGACTTTCCCTGGATAAATAAAGGATAAAAATAAAAATCGGAACTAACTCGTCCGCATGTGTGTTTGTTCCCAGGTGGCGTGTCTGCAGGACTTCTTTGGCGATGAGGACATTTTTGTGGCGTGTGGACCGGAGAAGTTCCGCTACCAAGATGACTTCATGTTGGACGAGAGCGGTGAGGCGACTTGCTTCCTCTGACATTTCCACGCTGACATTTCACATTTGACTGTTCGGTCTGCTCCCCCGTTTTGTTTTGTCCTTTCCTTTCCTTCCTGCCCCTAGCTGTGTTTTCTGGCTGTTTCTGTCTAGGACTGTTCTAGTTTTGTGTGCTGTGTGTTAGAGCTGGGCAGTAATTCAGTATTATCAGTTTTCTTTCAGTAGAATCATATCCGGATGAAACAATGGTATCAAGTTATTGTGATATAGCCTACAATTATGTTGTCTAAATGAATGATAAAAAGCAAATACAAATTAAAGGAATAGTTCACGCAAAAGTCATTATCTACTCAACCTCATGCCAGTTGAAACACAGGCGAAGTTTGTTAGTCCATATAACATCTAACATCATATAAAATCTATCACAAAATGGGATCTGAAACAAACATAATGTACAGTATATAATATACTCTACTGTATCATGATCATACTTATATGTTTAACATACTTTATTATGTTATACTTTATTATCGAATTTCCCCTAGGGGATCAATAAAGTGCATCCTTATCCTTATCCTTATATTACCATGCAGTTCAATGTGATGAACATCAATTTGATTATTTTATTGTACATGTGATTTTGCATATTTAGAAGATATTGTTATACATCGTGATCAAAATAATTACTTATATGATCATTAAATTAATTTTGTCCTTATTGCCCGGCCCTATTGTCTGTTCACTGCTCAGTATATGCTTTTTTCATCCTTGTTGATTTCTTTCTTTCTTTTTATTTCTTTTTTACTTTGTCAGTCCTTTTTCTTTCCCCTGTATCATTCCTTTTCAGTTGCACCATAGCCCTTTCTTTCTTTCTTTGGCAGTCCCTTTTTTTTCTCTCCTGTATCATTTCTTGTGCACTTTTCAGTTGCACCGTGCCCCTTTCTTTCTTCTGTGTATGACACATCCCCATGGTTCAGGTGGCAGAGGACTGTGTAGGCTGTCCAGTTCATTACGCTCCATTGTCTTTCCCCGCTCCTCCTCCTCTCCTCTCTCCTCTTGGAAGAACGGGACCGCTGCACTTTAAGCCATCTCCTAACCTATTGTACTATTCTTCTTCTTTTCTCTTTCTCCGCCTGTCTGCCCTCTGCTGTCTATTGAGAATAGGTTAGCGGCGCTTCTGTCCTCACTTCACCCATCTGTCTTGTCGCTCTCTTAACTCCCCCTCTGCATCAGTGTGCTGCCATTTAACGCTCATCTGTATTCTCATCTTCTCATCTCTCTCCCTCCTATGAATCAGTGAGCACTGTTTTTTGTTCAGAGGTCTATTAAAACCATTTGTTTCCCCTGTAATCCCTTCATCTATTCAATAATATCCATCCCACCTGGGTCGCCAACCTCCACCTCTTTCCCCCTCTTGCCTCTCTTTCTCTTCTTCTCTCCCACTCCCCCCCCCCCACTCTCCTCTCATTTGAGAACTATAGGCTCTATCTGGTTCCATTAACTAGTGTCCCTCAGGCTTCTGATGACAACCCTTCTGCCTTGAGAAAGACCACAAAGCATCCTCCTACACGCAGCAAGCCACTCAACGCCCATGTTTGCAGAATGAGTGTTTTCATTAGCTGTTGATGATAGTCTCATCTCCCTCCACTCCCACCTTTCTTTTCTTTGAACTCTTATTTTGTCAGTTCTCGTCTGCATCTTCTCTCTCACTCACTTCATACATTTCTCTCTCTCACACACACACACACACACTTTAATTCTCTCCCTGCGTCCCAGTAGGGAGGTAGCACAATTTGACACCTCTTCACACGCCCAGAGAGACAGAGAGCAAGAGACGGAGGACAGAGAGCAAGAGACAGAAATAGACAGACAGGGAGGCCGAGAGACGAGCGAGGCAGACCGCGAGGCAGAAAGACAGTCGGAGTCAGAGCGGCAGACAACTCTCCCCTCCTCTCAGCATCACTATAATTATCACTTCTGCCTCGACTCTGACACACTGTCATCACGTTAACTCTCTGCATTGTGCATTAATCACCGGGCCACAGCGGCTGCCGCGCAAACAAAGAACGCACAAAGATACACACAAAAACGCACACACACACGTGCGGGCAAACACACGCAGACATGGCAGCCTCGGTGCCTAATTCCCCCTTCCCGCTGGTCTGGAATGGTAATGAGCTATAATGGGGCTGGGTTAATGAACAGAAGAGGAGCAAAGTTTTTTGGGGGGGTGAGGGAGGGAAGGTGTATGCGTACCATCGCATGGCTCACTTGTTAGGAGTGTGCGCCTCTAAAATACCAGACCTCCGTGAGTCATGACTGTCATCCTTGAAACGCCGCAATAATTGCGTTTGGAAACTAAGCTCAGTGAAGGTCAGAGCTCATTTTTGCAGGGGACTTGAAGGTAAACCCAATTACGGCTGCGTCGATACATTAGCGGTTTAGTGTTTTCTTGTACGACTAAAGGTCAAAATCAGTCAAAACATAACAACAATGGTTGGTCAGAAGTCCATAAAATGAGATTTCAATCCGTTAAGAGTACTGACGTGTTTTAAAGCTCTCAGTTTATTGTATTAAAGCTTTTAGTTTTGGTATGTGTGTGTGTTACAAAACACAATGTCATGTCACCATGTCACAAATGTCATATTCACTACTTGAGTGGATAATTTATGTGCTTGCAAACACGACAATATTGGAGTTTTGGCTCCCAATCATTAGTCAACTATAGCAGCTCAGTTGCTACCACTTCTGAATCAAACTTTAAACACTGTAAGTCCTGGATTTGTCACAAATGAAGACTCGTAATTATACTATTTCTAAAGTGTTGGAGACTGAAGCAACGCTGATGCTTGTGCTTCTTGTATGAATGGCATGACTTTTAAGAATAGCTGAAGTTGATTAAGTAAGTAGCAGACGTCTTTGGCACTTTGAAGTAAATGTGCGGATGAATTAGTGGTTTCTAAATGACTGCTGAATCTCTCCGTCTCCTTTCTTCTCTCTGTGCTGTCAGAGTGTCGTGTGATGAAGTCAGTGACCTATGGGAAGATGTCGGGCTCTCTGGGCCGGGGCTCCCCCAGGGCCGTAGGCCAATCACGACGCAGCAAGTCCCCTGTGTCTGGTAAGACCTTAGCATGAGGTTCTTTCTTCATCTTTTCTCCTCTTCCTCTTATGGAGCCCATACAGCTATCATATATGCTGTGTGTGAGCGTCCTTTACGGTATTTGAGTGTGTGTGTGTGTGTGTGTCTTTGTATATGTGTGTATTTGCGTGGATAGTGTGTAGACTGTCTTCGACCTGTTGGACACAGTTGGGAGTTGTGTTTATCCTAATACTTTTTCATGTGTTTGCTTAGTATTTTCTAGCCCATTACTTAATCAGTGTTGCAGCAAATGAAAACAGTACAAACAAACACTGAAACGAAATCATAGGTCTGCGGAGTGTCTGGCAGTGTGTGTGTGTGTGTGTGTGTGTCAGTTGTGTCTCGTTGCATGCATAATATGAATTCAAATGAGAATGAGTTCACAGGGGAGAGCAGAGAAAAAAGGCAGATAGGGATGAGAGAGGTAAAAAAGAGGGGGGAGAGGGAGTTGAAGATGAGAGGGAAAGGGGAGGGAAGGGGCTGGTGACTCAATCCTGCAGCTCCACACAAGCCATTCTTCACCTGACATACTAATGAATCGTAATGAAATGTTGACAGTCTGCGCCGGTACATACTGTATTGTTTGTGTCTGACAGTGATGATTATATGATTATGACTGTCCCGGCAGAAAGTCAAAAACCGCTCTGGAGGCAAACAAGCAACGGCAAAGCAAGAAGGATTTACTCGAGTATGATGGTTTATTCATTTTGACAGCCGATTTATGCATCCCGGCTGCACCAGTCCATGGGTGGCACAACATTCCTTCAGTTTGGAGAGTTAACCGGTGTCAGCTCCTACATTTACCAGTCACGCTACCAGCATGAACTCTGCCTATGAGTAAAATATCTGGTTATGCAACACCGCATTTGTGTTTTCACTCTTTTTTTAAGATTTATTTTAGGCATTTTATTTGACAGAGATAGGAAGGTATGGGATAGAGAGAGGGGAGGACATGCAGCAAATGACCGCGGGCCGGATTCGAACCCGGGTCGCTGCGGGAAGGACTGAGCCTTACATGGTACGCGCTCCACTCGGTGAGCCACCGGGGCGCCCCCTGTGTGTCCACTCTTACTGTTATTATTTTGTGATGTGAGTGAGTGCACAGAGTCTTATTGGGTTTGGGGATGATTCGATAGGATGATGCAACGCACAGAAACTCCCATGAAAGAAGCCATTCCACCTGCCGTTAACGCACGCACGTAAATGCACACACACACACACACACACACACACAACACCATGTTTGAGAATGGAGTCATCTATGTTTCTGAGACACTGACTAATGAATTTCAGGTAACATTTTTCTCCCAAAATGGATATACTGTATATCATTTTTGGAATGAAACCAGACAAATTTTGACAAAATGAGATGACAAAATGCATCCGATTTGTGTTGTTTTGTCCTTTTATATGCCGGAGGAAAAAGGAGAGACAGAGGGAAAAGGGCTAGAAGGAGATAAACAGCTAGGGTGAACAGAGACGGTTTTGGATGCAGGTGACTTGTAAAGTTTAAGGAAAAGGTTATGGGAGTGAGTCATATGCTATCTGATCTGACTGGCTGAGGCAATTCAGGAATAAAGGTGTGTGTGTGTGTGTGTGTGTGAGAGAGAGAGAGAGAGAGAGAGAGAGAGAGAGAGAAAAGGAGAAAACGAGAGAGAGAGACAGACAGAGAAAAAAAAGACAGACTCTCTTGGTTGCCATGGAAACATGGAACAGTAAGAGCATGTGGCTGGAGATACAATAGCATGTGACGGCCATATATGGCAGCGGCTTCCCGTCTGTAGAGCACAGAGCTGATTGACGCTCGGTCCTCGCTGGAGCCCTGAGTCAGACGGCCGCTTCTCACAAACGCTCTGCCTCCGGCTCTCCCGCTACTCATTACCTTCCAAGGTTTCAAGATATAACTGTTGTCTGTGTGTTTTTTTTTTTTTCATGCCACTCTGTATTCACCGCAGCACAGTGACTCTCCGTAACACCTCGTCCCTTTGCACCACAAGTGTTAAGATTCGAATGACGAGAAGAAATGACAAATTATTAATGAATTCTCCGTTTGGCCCTGATTGGTATTCCGTTGCTTTCTTACTCTAATCTTGAAAGTCAGACGATCTCGGGCGTGTTTGTTTTTTTTTTCACATTCGAAGCGCATCACGCCCTCTTCCCCCTGACGACAGTTTAGCCCAGAATTATGCTAAATAGTCAAACCAATCAAAACAGCAGGTACTGTGTGCATATGCGTGCATGCTGTTGTCATAGATATCACCTCATGTTGTTATGACTTGTTTGACTATGATGTTATGACTTTGTGATGAAGTTGCTAACCAGAGGTGACCAGAGGTAATAGCTTGTACCTAGCTTGTAGCTAAATAACAGCTGCCATTTTATTTTTTATGATTTTGCTGTGATTCTGTGACTCAACCGACAGTGTCACCAATGGAAGCACTCCTGAAGATGTTTCCTGATAGGACTGACAGGGGTTTCTTAGAGCTTGGACCTTTCTCCATGTGACCTGTTAGCAAGGAGGCCATATGTGGGTCCAGTCTCATCACTGATAATGAAAATGAAAAGATACAAATGAGTGAATTGCAGCATGTAGAGAAAAGGTGTCAGCTAGAACAGCATGTCTCACACATGCACACATCTACATACAACAATATGAGACACAAAAGAAAAATGATTGACGAGTTTTATTTGACAGAACAATAGATCAAAGTTGACAACGAGCTATGGCAACTCACTGTGATAATTTTAGGTTTGTCTTAGCCAGGTAGAAGACACTTTCAATTCACAGTACGCTATCAGTTGCTGACCAGGAAAGTAAATATTAACGTGTCTCAAAAACAAAGATATTAGATATAAACCTTGACACTCCAGCTGACTCTCACATGTTATATCACTCAAAACAGGCGTAGCTGGGTTTGCTTAGTGTATTGAAGTGTAGCCTACTGATGTGTAAGTAAGTGAAACTTTTTGAACTTGCGTTACCTCTCTCTCTGGTCTCCTGCCATGAAACAAACTCATGACACCATTCAGCTACTGAGGTCGTTGCATTACTTGCCATTGCCTGAGGCGTTGTGGTGGCAGGGTGGCCTGGTGCTTGGCGAGACCGCCCTGTAATGGAAAGGTCACAAGTTCAATCCCCATAACAGAAAAAGGTTCCTTAAGCCTCTGTCTGTTCACTCGCTGCAGGTCCCTCTAGGTAAGTGTGCCAGCTAATTACCTGAATCTAATGTGGAGTGTTACGCCTATTATTTTTGCAGAATAATCCTTTGAATGCAAGATGATTAATTATTCAGAGGATAATCTCATTGTTGCGTCCATCGGTTCTTTTATTACCGTTACAGTCAAAACATGCAGACCTTTTTATTTGTAATCTTGACAATGAAATGAAAAGTACAGACACAGAAAGCTCCTGCAGTTCTATTTATTGATATTTAGGAACCAGCACAAGAAGAATTTAATTATTTTTCATCCATACTGCACAGTGGAAAAGAACTCCATTAATTTTAAACCTTGCTACAGATCTTTAGGTTTTCAGACAGCAAGTGTGAAGTTCCACATTCATTTTCAAGCTAACACAGGCGTTAATAATATTCTTTATCACATATAATAATCTGGACCAGACGAACTGTTCAGACAAGACGTGAAGCAAGGATTATGTCTGAGAGAGAGATAGAGAGAATGTGCAATACAACACATGTGCTGTCAAACACCACCTGGTGTCCTGTGTGTGTGTGTGTGTGTGTGTGTGTGTGTGTGTGTGCGTGTGTGTGCGTCGTGTGTCTGGCTGGCTGTTCTTCACTGTGTGTTTGCAGCTGAGACCTCGACACCACTGAGGAATGTGGATCTGTGTGAGAGGGACAGACAGAGTGGGTAGACAGACAGACACACACACACACACACACACACACACACACACACACTCACACACAAACAGAGGACCCAGTTCTGCTGCGTTCTTAGATGTGATGTTACACTGTAAAAACCCATAGTGCAATTCAGTGAAAGCAACTCATCTTTAACTACATCTGTTTGGCAATTTCACCTTACAATTGCTAGTTATCAGCTTCATAACTTGTAATCATCAGTTTATGATGTGCGACTTAAAATTATGAGCTGAAAGAACATTTTACCACGTATTCACTAAACTGATCATATAACAGTTTAATAAGAAACACTGTTAGCTTATTAGCATGCTTCCTAGCACAGATTGTTTTTGAGTTAAACCAGAAAACCTTCCTTCTTCTTGTTTGAATAAAGTAACAGTCTATATCTGATTAAAATGTAAATAAGTTCAATTCCCAATTCCTACCCCCAATACTCTCTAGATTTTAGAAATTCCATAATGTGGAGTAGCCATTCTCTGTTAGATGTGGCAAGTGGTGCAGATTCAGCTGCTTACCTCTCAGCACAGTGTGAGCTGGGAATTATAAGGTTTTATCTGGGTGGAGTGCAGTGTTGAGATTTTGAGCATCAAAGATTTGACATCGCATCTGGCAAAGCTGTTATGTACTTTCCATCTTTTTAAACATTTAACCCCAATGGTTCTAAAAAAAATAACATAATGCAAGCATAAAGTAGCACTCATCATGAATATGTAGATAACACAATTTTGATAAAAAAAAAAAAAAAGTCAGATATAACCTTATAATTCCATGCTCAGAATATGCCATAGTTTTGTAACGCATGAACAACTGACACCAAAAACCTCTGTACTAGTGAAAGAGACTAGACAACAGACCTCCACCATTTCTTACTACCTACTTCTGCAAATCTGTCTCCAACTTTTTGAGATATCCTGCTAACAGATGGACGGATGGACAAACACACAGACGCAGGTGAAAACATTACCTCCTTGGGGGAGGTAATTACACTAGAATGCAGTTCATGAATTAATGAATATTAAAGCATAAGTTTGTCAATATTGGACTCATATATAATTTGTCTCTTACATACTTGTAGTACTTGGACCCGCAGACAATTTTGGCTCCCAAGTCAGCTGTTGGTTGAAGCGGCGAGCTCCATTACTTGGCCTCTTGCTGTTAACAATGAGTTCAAACACGGTTTGTCAAAATATCTCCAAAATAGCCAGTCTGTGAAAACAATATAGTGACCAACCAACGTCTTTATATCCGCAGCCCAGAAAGCAGCAGCACCGCAGCTTTTCCACTCAGTGGATAGTCTTCTACCAAACTCTACCCGGCTCCATGTGCAATTGTTTACAATCTGACCTGAACGTCCGCCAAACTAGATCACGCCGCCAGTAATGCACTTTTCACCTCACAGCAGTCTGTGCTGCGGCAGAGAAAAATAGTTCTGTGATTTCCTGGTTAGTAAAAATGTAAGTAATGGCGGAACTTTGTCATGAAATCAGAGCTAATTTTAATTTATTTACTTTATAACTTTTCCGTTTACTCTCAACTCCCCTGTGGAGTCTAGCAGGGGGAGCAGCTGAGTCTGAAGCCAATACTCTCTGTGGGTCCAAGTACTACAAGTATGTTAGAGACAAATTATATATAGGTTCAAAATTGGTGAACTTATCCTATAACTAATAAACACTTTTAAATCATTAGAACAACTAATGAACTTTGACCCAACCATTAAATACTATTTCAGTCATCTTGCCGTTTCAAGGCAGCAAGGAAACATAGGAAAGGAAACATGTTTGAAGTGGAAGTGCTGTAATAGTTTTTCCAGTGAAGGTATTGACTGACACGTCCAAGTCTTCAAAGTGCCTAGTGAAGGTGTGTGACGTCTCCACACCTTCACTGTGAGGCGAGGTGTAGGGCCTGCTGAGCCGCTAGTCTGCCAGTCTCAGTCTCATCAGTGTGTGTGTATGTGGGCAGGTTTGAGGGTGTCAGCCTGACATTGTCATCTGTTGGGCTTCATTATGTGATGATCTCACGGCCCTGAGTGGGTGTCTGTACACAACGACCCAAAATAATGTGAGAAAACAATTTGCACTCCTATATTTTTTTCCCTCCCTCTTTCTCTCTCTCTCACCATCTGTCTCTCTGCTCTCCTCCGATGCATCATGTCAACTAAAATTAACGCAGAACTGCAGATGGTGCCAGCAAGCAGCGCTTTGTCACCTATGTGTCTCATCTTTCTCTTTCTGTCACAAGCAACTCCGTACGACCGGGGAGACTGGTGTGGTGAAGTGTGTAGTCTCAAACCCACCTACAAATCCCCCGTCTCCCCGGAGCATCAGCTGCTGGCGGTGACACTTTCTGAACTGTGACCCCGCGGTTTCGGGAACCTTCTCGACTTTTCTCACTCCATAAATCCTACTCAAAAATTGGAGAAATGTACAGTCTGAAAGCAGATAAACACAGTGTGCTCTACTTTAACACAGACACAAATAACAGAGATCAGGCTGCATCCAGATATGTGGCCGAGGCAGTGTTGATATTTGCGATAATGGCGAGATAATGACATGCTTCCTGCCAGCTTTCTGTTTATGAAACAGCCCCTTATTAGGACTCAAAGTGGCCTACACTGTTATATATCAACAGTTTGTAATGTTCAGCACATTCCAGCTCAATACATCTTATTTTGCGATGAAGTGTAAAGTGTAATTTACCTTTTTTGTTGCCTCCACTTTGCCTCAACCTGCCTCGTCTTTATACTATACTTCTACTTCAGTTAGTGATTTCCTACATTTCCCAGAATGGCTTTTGACAGCCCCCCCCCAGAGAACGGGCGTGAACTTGTTCCATTCAGCTGTGGGTTATAGGTGTAGGTGGAGAGAGCAATAGAAGTAGTAATAGTAAGATCAAGAGAGCGAGTTTTTCCAGTCGGGAAAAATTTGAGTCGCGCCCCTTACTCAGAAGGCAACATGTCTTGTTGCTGCAGTGCATTCTGGTCTATTGAAGCCTCTGTTGGTAGAAACATTGGTATCTCTGCCTCTTCTACGATGGATTTCTCCTTGTATGATTGTTGAATGTAAGTCGTGTGAAATGGTGAGTCTAGAAAGAAGGCCTTGCTCTTTGATTCTGAGGGACTGACACCAAAACCTGACATTTAGCCTACTGTTGATGTTTTAGGTGTTTGAACAATTTTCTGCTATCAAATTCCATTGTAGCCTCGCTGCAAATATCGTGATGCGACGAGAAATGCAAAGCACATCACCAATAGCTGTCAAGGAACAGCGTTAAAGTGTTTTAGGGTGGATTGTTCCTTTAATAACAGCAGCATCCCTCCCTGAAGATTGTGTTTGGATGACATACATTAGAGCCTCCAAAATCCATGCTGTATGTAGGATAGGCTGCCGACTAGGCTATATCTGCTTTCCCCCCCTGACCCATCCCAGTCTGCCTCACTGCTCTCTCTCTCTCTCTTTCTCTTGCTCTCTCTGTCTCTCTATCTATCTCACTCTCTCCTCCAGTCTCTCTCTTTCTCTCCTTATCTCTCTCAGTTCAAGTCATTTCATTTCAACATGATTTATTGGCTTGAAAGTAAAGAACAATATTGCCAAAGCATCAAAACAAAAGATCTTTTTTTTTTTTTTTACCTCGTCTCTCTCTCTCTCTCTCTCTCTCTCTCTCTCTCTCTCTCTCTCTCTCTCTCTCTCCCTCTCTCTGTCCCCGGTGCGCGTCAGAGTTTGCGCAAGCAGCTTCTCCGCCTATGAGCCGCATGTACTACAGCGCTGCTCCGTCTCTCCCATTCAGTAGACTTTACTATTAAAATTGGACGGAGCTCATACAGAGGTGCTGTTCTTCTTCTTCTTCTTCTTCTTCTACCCCGCTTTGGATTATCACTGTGTTTTCATCATGCTGGAAGTGGAAGGTAGGAATCAAGATCGACCTTTTTATTCAGCTCGTAAACGGCATTTCTCCAAATAATTTGAAAGCTGGACAATTTTAAACTAAGTTGTTCCCATTCGGACGACTTTATGTTCCCGGGTTATGTGTGATTCGCCGGTCGACGTCGGTGTGATTTTGTACACTGTATGGCTTGATTTTGCGATGTGACATACGGGTGATTTTGTAGTACTAGGCTGTGAAATGGCTTAATGTTAATGTTTATCGTTGTGTAACTCGGAGGAGGGTCTGTCCGTGTGCGTAACGGTGATGCTGAATTTCATCAATGAAGATGCCCGGTGTCAGATCCAGGAATATTGCTTGGATTTTTATCGTAAATCGAAACCATAGCAATTTCTAATCTTTCATTTCCGATGGAAAATGTAAAAATAGTTGTTTGTGTGCAACGGCGTGTCAAGCTATTTTAGTCTGTTAATATGTGTTTTTTTTGTCCTTGTCTTGAATAATGTAGGAAGTTCTTTGATCTCAACAGGGGAATAAACATTAATTAATTATTATTAGTAGGCCTATAATTATTTATACTTTGGGTGGTGATATCAACATGGTCAGGATGGAGTCTACTCTAAAAATGTTATCAGGTATAGATGACTGATTGGATGTATAGCTGTAATCAGTAAGCAAGCCATTGTCATAATAAAAAATGGCTGGGAAATGGCAATAAGACATCAGGGGTCTGGTGATGTTTATGGGTTACATTTTTCTAGAAGTCATTGCTCTTTAGGATTTGTTAACTAAATGCAAAAAATTACTAGTTTATCGGATATATCTCAATTATTCTAAAGCCTTTTCACCAGCCTACAGCAGTGGTCATTCAGAGAGTTGAAACTTGTCATATAGAAAGTTGTCAGGCTATCACAGCCGGGCCAAGTGGATTTTGGAGGTCCTGGGGCTCCAGCTGGAGCCGATGAGGATCGGCCTGATGCAGGCACTAGGGGCTGCTACTGAGAGCTGATCACACCGCTCCAGCTGGACTCAGTCACTGAAACTCTGCCGAGGAATGAGCGCAACACATTATGTGAGGTGTAAAGTGTTGTGGCGGTCTGAGGACCTCAGTGGGGCCTGGTGGGGACTGCTGAAAAAGGCTCCAGTTGTCATTACTGATTACTGCAGTCCTATTAGCTGTAAATCACTGCTGTAGGTTAATAGGCCTTCATAAGGGCAGACTGGAGTCATAATCTGGGATGAACCAGTCCAGTATGGTTGCTCATATAGCAGAGTAATCAGTGTTTTCAATAAGGAGGAAGCTTAATGCAGCCAGGCTGTTTGTTCCTGATTCTCTGCAGGTTAATGATGCCATCAGGAGTTCATCTGAGTCTGCCTTTCACTTGACCACACACAGGATCCGGGTGCAGCGTTGATTAATCAGATGTTCTTGTTTAATGAGGTTATGCCGCTGGGTTTGTGCTGCAGCTGGAAAAGTAGATCAGCTTGGGGTCAGTAGTGTGTTGAGTGGAGGAACTGGTTGAAAATGAGGACAGCTTGATGTGATGTATTGACTTCGAGCCATTAGACTTTAAGCTGGGAACATGCTGTAATAGTTCAGTACACATATGTTGTAAGGGCCCAGGTATATAACTGCCTGGTGTCAGGGGGATTTGGACCATCACGAATTTTGTTTTTTTTGGCTAAAATAAGAAGCAGCAATATGGATTCCAAACCTTTTTCTCTCTTCTTTTACCTCTCTTCTCCTCCTACTCCTCCTCCACCTCCACCTCCTCTGCCTCATTCATGTGGATGGATGGATGCTGAGGGCGGAAGTGTGGGCCGCTGTTAGACACTCAGAAATATAACTGTTCTAGAAAATACCCATTCGCGTTAAAGGCTAATCTATTTCAATATTTCTCTCCCACTCTCGCCCCTCTCACCCGTCCTCTCAATCTTCTGCATCCTGTTCCCTCTCTCTCTCTCTCTCTCTCTCTCTCCCTCCAGTGAATGGGACACCGGCCAGTCAGCTGTCCACTCCTCATTCGGGAAAATCTCCCAGCCCCTCCCCGACCAGCCCGGGCAGCCTCAGCCGACGCAGGGTAAGACACAAATACACACACACACACACACACACACACACACACACACACACACACACACACACACACTCAGCCCTAACATTTAGTGACACTTAATCTATAACACATTCCTTCTATGTTCTCAGGAAAAGGACAAGGCCGTGACTGAGCATAGGCCGACTACATCTTAGAGTCCCTAGAATATGGAGAAACAACAACATCCCTCCATCTTTAGTGTCTCAGAAAGGGTCAGGGTGGGGGGTGGAGGGGTGGGGGGGGTGGGGGGGGTCTGACCCTTGACCTGACACAGTGCTGCTCCGGGATTCTTGGTAATGGCAGGTTCATGTTGGGATCCCTTAATGTTACAAGTCTTACCCCAGGTTTAAAGAACAATTCTTCCTTCCATACTGATTCTGTCGTTTTCCCCCTACATGTCAACCCGTAGCTCTCTGTTGTTTATGGAGAACTCTGTCTGCCTTTGGTAGCTGAACAGCGAATGATGCGATCACTGACATTTAGAGATGATCAGTCACCACTCAGTATTGGCCGATACTGACTCTAAAGATGAGACTGATGAGTGGACTTGTGAGCGGCCTATTCCAAATTTCCAATCTGTGTCTGTTTCGCAAAAACTACAAATTGTTTGCATCATCTGTGAGCTACCAAGCGGTGCGTTGCATTGCATTTTATTGGCCCCCAGCAAAAAAAAAAAGACCCATTCAATATTGACTGTTGTAAGATCAAATTTTTTACTCTTTTATCGAGTCAAATTACATGTTTTTTTTGGGGAAACTATTCAGGAACATATTTTATACTAGCAAATCAGTATCTGATCAGTAGCGGCCATTTTTCTTTTCGTCAAGTATTCTGTGATTCAAAAGAAATCCTCATGGAAGCATAAGCCCAAATCCCAAATGAAACTCATGATCTGTGTTTCAAATGACACCCGACTCGTCATCATTAGTGCACTACTCAGCTAAGGTGTATTTTGATGCAGACTCACTGTACGTTCACTGTGTAGCTCAGAGTTACTGTAGAGACAATGCTACTGTACTGAGAGGTTTCTTTAGGAGCATGCAACTCAAGGGAAAAAACGTGAATACCACATCAGAGACGCCGAGTTCATGTAAAGGGTGTTTTGTGTGAGTGTGTATGTGTGTGTCTTGTGTGTGTGTGTGCGTGGCAGATCAAAGTGTTTGTTAATCCAGTCCTTGACAGTAATGATGGTGAGCTTTTAATATCAGCCTCAATCCTAACCAGACCCTGCCTCCTCACAGCAGCTCTTTAATTTGTAGCTCTAAGCTTGCTGCTGATTCAGTCTCTTCTGACTTGTAAACAAACACTCTGACACACACACACACATACACATTCACGCACCACTTCTCTTTCCCTTCCTGTCTCTGTTCTCTGTTTCCCTCAGCCTCTCACTCTTTCACATGCAAACACAGCAGTACATTTGAACCTTTCATCACTTGCACATGGCTTTGTATTACTCTCAAATATGCTCACTCACGCTGAAGCTGCAATCCACAGCATATAACAGATTCATACGTACTGATTTTATGCCTGATGGTAGGCATGCAGCTAAGATATAATGTGTAATATTTATTATTTTGCTATTTATTGTTGCAGGCAACAGATCTGTATTGTTTTTAGGAGAGAAAAGGCAAGAGCGTGCTGTGTGATGTACAAAATTGGGCTGAGTTAGGCGGGAATCGATAGATTTTAATGGGACATAAAGCAGATTTAATGGTTTGTGCACTGGCTTCTGAGTGTGTATGGTTGTGTGTGTGTGTGTGTGTGTGTCACAGGCACGTATGAGTGTGTGTCTGGCTGCATGCATATAAACTAAAAATCAGCATAGCATAAGGAATTCTTTGTTTGGGCTCTGTAGCTTCAGTCTCGTACTGCAGTTGATGTGCCAGGCAGGATTAATGGATGGTGGAGAGAGTACTGGCCCGCAGGGTTATGAGACGAACACTGATGAGGTTATATTGATGTGATATGTGAGGGTCATGCAGGGTGAGATCAGCCAGGGACACACGAACAGGTCAGATTGGGTCGTATCTACAGCGAGAACAGAGCAAGGTGCTGCAGAGTTTCCACAACCATCTGTTATGGAACTGGGTCATCATGGATTGCAGTCGTTGAATGGAAAAGGGAAAGAGGCGGGCAAGTGTATACATACATAAGCTCTCTGTCTCTCTCTCTCTCTCTCTTTCTCTCTCTCTCTCTCTCTCTCTCTCTCTCTCTCTGAATGAATAAATGTGGGGCATTTAATGCAGGCAATTACAGTGTTCAGTAGCTGCTGCTCTGTTCTTTCCTCCCAGATAATTTCTACAGTTGCAGAATGAGATCCTAACAAGTTGGGGTAAGAGGGGTGAAGCAGGGGTAACCAGGAGTAACGAGAAGAGAGCAGCGCTACAGAAATATTAGCCCCCGTCCTCTCCAGATTGAAACCACGCCGCCGTTTCCCTTCCGCTCGCTTTTCTCACCGAGCATTAGCCTTCACAAATTAGCTTTGTAGTGCAACTCTGACTCCCCCTGGTATGGCAGTTTAATTCAGATTTTATAGCACATGAATCAAGAGAGCGTATTTCTCGACGAGAGATTATTCTGGGCTTTGTGCTGCCTGACACCCTATACTAAGCCCGCAACGGCTTGGCTGGAAGTAAGGGAGGAAGCCTCATACCCCATTATCTCTCCCCTCCACTCTGCAGCTTTAGACTCAGCTATATTACTCTGTCATTCTCTTCTCCACTTTTCTATCTTCCCTCTTAGTGCTTCTGCCTCTGTCCCTTCCCTCCCTGCCAGTTTTTAATTTCTCTTGCACTGAGTCTCACTTACAGCACCCCCCCCCCCCCCCCCCCCCATATAGTAGGGTATTAAACTTCACGGCGAGAAATTATATTCCATCACTTGTCTTGTAGATGAATCCCAAGCTTCTCTCTAAAGTGGACTCCAATCTTCTGACACTACTGTGCTTTACACTACACAATTCACCAATTCACTCACACAAACGCACACAAATCCCCTTATTATACTTACAAGGACACACTATTGGCTTTCTCACCTTCACAACTAAATGCATAATTTACTCTAACCTAACCTGTAACTGAAAAACATTTGTGACTCACAGGTGAATTTATTGTACACTCCTTTTTAAATTTCACCTAAATATATATTGAGCAGCCTCAGAGCTGCACAGACTCTCTAACCTTGTACTAGTACAAATCTCGCTGGCTCACCTCGTTGGACCCCGCATTAAAATACGTGGAGGCACTTCACTGCCTGAAGTAGGTTGCTCGCACAATCCAGACCATCACAGCCTATTTCCTCCAGCAGAAATTACAGACGTAGCATCGCCCCACGTTAGCCACGCATAGCCAACACCGCGGCTTTTTCTTTCTCTTACACACGTACATGGACGCACACACATATTCATAGAAATAACAGAAATATTCACTTACATACGTTCATGTCTGCTTAAAAAAAAAACTCTTCTATACATGAAATGACCATTTGCGCACAGGCAATAGCTTGACTCGAATATGCACACTCGTGCGTGTTACGGGTTTCAAACATTTGCTGCACACTAGAGTGACCCATTTTCATGAATTATCAACAGAAGCATAAAAGAATGCTCTATATATACATGAACTCATCCACTCTCCTCCCATCCCCCCCTCTCCTCCTCCTCCTCCTCACTTGTTAAAAGTCCTTTTAGTACCGCTTGCCTCACTGGCAGTACTTTGTCTTTTCACAATCATCTTGCTTTCTTGCTATCTTATTTTTTTATTCTCTGTTCTCATTTTACCCACACAGAGACACACACACAGACACACACACACACACACACACAGTCAATTTTATTATCTTTCATTCCTGAAGCACAGACAGAAGAATTGAATGAGCTGGCGAGGTCACTGCTCTTCCCATTCTTTTCACTCCATTAGATGTGAGAAAACAGACAAGAAAAAAAAAAGCATACACTGAACAGCCACTACACAACAGATTGATCACAGGGCAAACAGAAGCACTTTGATGCCAATAGTGGTAACTGCAGCTGTGATACAGCCAGGTAGCTAGTGTGTGTGTGTGTGTGTGTGTGTGTGTGTGTGAGAGAGAGAGAGAGAGAGAGAGTGCTAATTGTCAATAGTAGTATCTCACCTACATCCTCCTCTCACCATTGAGTCATTCATGTCCATCCATAGTCCATTGAATTGCATGCTCCACCTCTCGTTCTCATTGTTCTTATTTTATGTTGGGTGATTCACAGTTGTATTACGTATGTGTGTGTATGTGTGTGTGTGCGCGCGTGCATGTTGTGTGTATGTGTGAGAGAAAGAGCGTATTATTACCTGGGTGAATATTGTCTCATTTCATCCATGTGTGTTTGTCGTTACTAAAGCATGTATTTGTTATCTGGATGTATACTTCTCATTTCATGTTGTGTTTATGTCAATAGGAGGTTTGTCCAGTTTTTGTTCTCATAACTACCTGCCAGTAAGACTGGCTGCAGCACATGAGGAAACAGTTGGCATTCCAGTGGAAGCTAATCAGAGCCACAGACTTCTGAATCGACTTGCCTACCAAACAAATAATGAGCTGTACTGCAACAATGTGAAAATATATTCTTTTTATTCACAGTATGGTGCATGCATAATGGAAACTGGCAGCGGCTCCTGTTTAAAGCAAAACAAAACAAAAAAAAGAAATATTGAAAACAGCCAAGGCCAAACTTTTTCAGGTGAAAAATATTTAAAAGCATCTATGTAGAATAACAAACGCACTTCACCGTTTCACATTTCAAATATATATATATATATATATATATATATATATATATATATTGTCCACAATTCCCATAGGTTTGCGTTTTCTGAACATTTCATTCCCTCAAATAACCCCCATACTTGAAAGTTTTGTTTACTTTACATCACAATAAAAGTATTGAACCGCACACTCAAAGGCTTCAGACCATATTTACATATCTTTAATGTATTTAAAAAGCAGCAACAAAATCCGCCCCCACGTTTCGCCACCAGGCTTCATCAGGTTTGCACAGGGCTCCAATGTGTTGTTTTTGCTGCCGTTTACATACATTAAAAATATGTAAATACGAAAAGGGCCTGAAGTCTTTCAGTGTGCGGAAGAATATTTTCATTGTTGTGTGGACTATTGTTCCCGTCTGCATGGCGTCTACACATTTTGCCTCCTTGGTTTTCTCATGTAATGCTGCCAACTCTTCTCGGCTCATTCGTTTTGTTTGTATTTCCTTTGCTAAATGTATCACTTTGCATTTGTTGATGTCATCATTAAATTCGTTGTCATTTCATTTTCATTTTGTGTTGTCGTTTTTTCCCCCGTTCCCATTCACTGTGTCATCGTGTGTCGGATGTGTCCTTATTTCACCTCATCTCTACTATGTGTGGATAAACAGCTTTGTTCATCATGACACCCACCTACTTTAACAAATCTTTGAGATCATGCCCAGTATATGGAGGCTGATTATGTAGCATCATTGTCTTCTTCATATACAAGTTTATCAGTGGTATTTTAATTTTTTTTTTTTATGTAGTTCTATATTCAAGACCACAGAACAGAGCAGCGCTTCCAACACAAACCCGGTCCCAGAGGTGCGCTCATCTCCCCGTCCCACTGCTTCTGCTCTGGATTGGGTTTTTTGGGGACAGCCCAAGTCTCCCTCCCATTTTTAATTTTCCCTGAAGCATTTAATCACGTTTCTGTGATTCCCCGGGATTGCAGTCGATAAGGATCGCGATTAAAATGACTTCCCTGTATCTGCCGGGCAGGGCAGAAAGAGAGAGAATCCCCAGCAGTGTTGATCTCTTCAGATGAGAGTCACATAGATTATGTTCACTGTCTGTCTAGACAGCGAAAGAGCAGTGAAAAAATATTATCTCTTATTCCCTCTGATCTTAGGAGAGGAAGAGCAGGAACTTGGGACAAAACAAGTATTCTATTACATTCAAATCGGTTTTTTTTGGATGTTTCTACTAAAGCAAATGCCAGTAAATCCTGCTTTTGCTGACTTTTGCATTGCAATATAAACCCACGGGTCTAGAGGAGGTTTTGCACTCACAACCGAGGGATTCAAATATTGTAGGCTTAGTGGCATTAAGACAAGCATTATAGTTAAGTTGGTTATGTAAAAGCATGGTGAAATTTTAATGCTTAAATTCTTCTTTCACAAATTCTGACCTATCACTACAGTTTACATTCGTCCTTTATACCAGCACTCCACTCATCCTATTTGTTTCTTTTGTACTGTTCCACATCTTCTGCTACTGAGATGATGCTCCAATAACGGACATCCTGTTTAATTCACATTTATGAACGGAGCAGTATTCGGTCGTTGAGTGCTGCCCTTGTTGGTTTGAAGAGCAGTGGCTCCAGCCGTAAATGTAGTGGGTTTTTACAGTTTGTTTCAATCAATAGAGTGTGGGACAGTTGTGCTTTTAGCGGTTTGAGTCATAGTCGATGTGAAAACATAGAGATGTAGTGTTAGGAATAGCAGCAGTAGTGTATGTTGTATTGTGCAACGGGGAGAAAGCTGGATCCCGCCATGGTCTAATAATAACAAGACAGCTCCTGCCTCTGCTGCCAAATCTAATGATCAATATCAACTAGGCACATCTCTCTGCCTCTATCTCTCCGACTCTTGGTTTCCCTTTGTCTCTTCCTCTGTCTCCCTTTCTCTCTGTTTCTCTGTCTCTTTCTCTCTTTGTCTGTCTCTCCATCTGTCTAGTAGTTTTTTCGCTCTCTCTGGAGCACAGGAAAGAAACACAATGTTCATAGAAGGGTGAATCCACCTCCCAGCCGGCAGACAGGAAATGGCCATATATAGGCCTCTGTCTTCACACTGGAAGTCTCATAAGCACCGCACTCTCTGAACAGTTTCCATAGCAACAGTATTTTGTTTCCCTCGGTGGCAGGAAGAGAGACTGAGAGAGATACGAGTTCGAAATGAGAAAACAAGTGGAGGCCAGAGCAGAGATGAGAGATAAAGGGCACAAGAGAGGCAAATATACGAGTCGGCATGTGAAAAAAAGACCACAACAAGGGTGTTTTGTCGACAAAGCCCAGGAGGTTTAGAGGCTGTATGGATATTAAGTGGGTTTTCTTGTTCCAGGATGAGTGCCCCATCACAACAATGTTACGTAAACCCAACACAGCCTGAGTCACAGCTAAATTCACCTGGCCGGTTTTCGGGTCACCGCAGAAGAGATGAGTAAAAGAGCTGACGGCTACTTTGGTTTGGATATAGGGCAGCTCAGCACTCTGTAAATAGTTTTTAGATTTAAGCCATTATGAAGGGTGACCTCTCCTCTCACTGCTACAACAGCAGGCTTTCCAGGCAGTTTCACAGTCTGACTGGAAACTATTGGTGTAAGAGGTTCACATGAGGCCGGGGTTTAACAACTGCTAAGGGCCACCCTACCCCAACCTACTCATGTCCCAAAATAGACTGAATGCAGTTCATCTTTGTGAATATTAACTGCTAATTTTACACTATTATGCTTTAATAGAATAGGCTAGATGTTGATATGGCAACCTGCACCAACATTGAAAGCCCATAAAAGTATAGTGCCAAAAGGAAAGCTGAGAAGTCCATAGTCCAGCTGCTAATTATATTGTTTTGCGAAATCAGGTCCTAAATAGGTTTCTGATATCAGTTCAAAATAGTTTCCAAACCAGTTTTAATATGAATTTTACCCCGCCATAATATCAACGTCAACCTAAACAAGTGCAAAACTTGTTTAGGTTGACGTTGAACTTCCACCAAATGCTTGCTGAGTGTCCTGGGTTGACAAAGGCTTGCATATGAATTCACCTAACTTGGGAAAGTTTTTTTTTGTCACTTTTGTGATGAGGCATCTTCGCTAACGTCATTTTCTTAAGACTTCCAAGCTAACACACACTAAGTGACGTTTTGTGCCAAGTCTGCAATCATCAATCAAGAGAATACTGTCACCTCTCCTTAGTTCCCCATCATTCTCGCTGCTACATCATAGTGAAAAAAAAGAATCAAGACTCTCCCCTGACATTGTAAAATTGTTGTATATTTATTAATAAATTACATTTATTCAATGTAATTTTGCAGTTGGCATAAAGTTGTATGATAAAAATTGCATGTTGATGCAGTAACAAAAAATCATGGCCATTATAGACACTCAGACACTTTACAAACTACACTCATCAATAATTCACATCTGAATGCCAGGGCCCGTTTTGGATTTATAGAGGCAGTGATGGGGCCCCCCCTCCTGTCGCGGGCCAGGGTGCAGCCACACCCCTTGCACCATGTAGTACTGCTGTTCCTTCAGGACAATCTACTGTAAAACCTCCTTGTTGAGGACTGACTGCAAGGCAGGAGTGGAGGATTTGGGGAGAGGGGAGGTGATCATAAGAGAAAAATAAAAGAGAAGAATAAAAGGCAAAAGGCAAAAGAAAAGCAAAGGAAAGAGGAGACAGAGACAGTGAGGGGAAGGGAGAGTGCAGAAGGAGAGCAGACATGGGCGGCATAGTAGTTCAATAAATATTGAACACTTGAGGAACGTGAGGAGCATTTGATTCATGGCATCTTCCGAGTGATGAGACTGAGGCTCTTAAACTGTCTGCCAAGATAAAGGAAGCTCAATCAAGTAGTTCAAATGTTTAAAAGCATGTTCACATATTACCCGGGTCTGGAGGAGAGGAGAGTAGAGCGCTGGATAGGAGCAGAGAAAGGATGGGATTCTCATTTACAGTCCCGGCTAGATCCTCACTCCCCATCTCTGTTGCTTCCATGACAACCAGACAGAAGGTTAGGAGGTAGAGGTTGTAATGAGTTTGTGTCTTTAGATAGACGCAGACACCGCATCTCCGCCAGTCTCCCTCTCCTTAATGACCTCCTACTTACCAGCCAGATGAAAGGCAATATTCATCCACCTTTATTAGTGTCACCAAACCTGTGTTTTCAGTTTTATTAAAGGTAGAAGCGAGGAGTGAAAGGAGGGAGCAATTAGGTAGGAATTACATGAAGTGTTGAGAAGCATATTGAGATTCTACAGTCTGTCCAACATGGCCACACACAGGTGGTTGCTGAATAAGTAACTACTTTATATTCTGCTCACTGACCTAAGTAGCTCCATTCTGCCTCTTCCCATGAGCAACTGCACAGCTCACCTGCACAGTGTAAACCAGTGCAACACAACAGACAGACACGCACACAGGCACACACACAGTTTTGAGGATCTGTGACAGCATGTCCCTAACTATTTGAACACACAGAAAACTAAAGGTGCGAACTGGAACGGAAAATTGTTTTTCGGAGTTGCCATAGAAAAACATTTCTGGTTCCGCAAAGTACCTTTCAAGAACCTTTTCTTAAGGTTCTTAATTCTTAGTTATTGGATGGTGGGTGGTGGCATGAATGTGGAAAATAACCAAACTCCTCCATATTATATATTGTGCAATTGCAAATGAAGCTATACAAGGGCAGATAAACAAAAACACAATGCAGGTGTCTAAGCAAAGGAGTGAAGAAATGGTTCATTAAAGAATCTTGGTCTGAAAGGTTCTTTGTGGAACCAGAAATGGTTCTTCTATGGCATTACTCCGAAGAACCATTTTCAGCACTTTTATTTTTCTGTGGTTTTATTAGTAAATGGAGAAGAGACGAGGGAGTAATAAAAAACCTGTGGACTGAATAATTGTATACCCTTTTTTCTCTTGCCTTCCCTTTCCCCCTCTCTCTCTCTACCCCCCTCCTTCTCTCCAGGGGTCCCAGGGCTCTTCTGCCTCTCTGTCTTCCACTAAAGTTTCTAGCTCAGTGGAAGACGGGGACGGGCCCGTTCCTGTTCCTGAAGGTAGGGAAAATTAATGTTATAAGAATATGTCACCCGAACGTCATGGTGGCTCTGTGGGCGAAGACCATGTACTTGCAAATGTCATGTGTCTGAATCATGTTCGTAACCTTTGTTACATGTCTCTCATCTCTCCGGTCTCCCGCCGCTGTATGTACTGTGCATGAATACCATGCGAACAATAGAAATTAAAAAAGAGATTCCTGCAAATGTCTTTTTCTCAACCTGTCCTCAGCACCTCATTTTCTGTTCAGCACCATCTCACATCTTTTCTCTCCTCTCTTTCCTTCTTCATCCTTCTGTCTCCATAAAACCCTCTAACTCTAACAGTGATGTAGTAGTAATTCAAAAGATGTGTAAACTATGAATGTGAGTTGGTGACCCCATAAGGCAAACAACCACCAATATGAACAAAAAAAAATGTATTTTCAGAATGGCATTAACACTAGAAAGGCCAAACCACCATGTCGGCTGTTTTGAAATTTACAATAGCAGCTTTCCAAATGTCCCTCCATGACTTTTCCCTGGCCCGCTTTAAACCAGTGTTGTTAGATTTTCAAAATTGTGCAAAGAAATAGTGTTTACAACTTTATTTACCCTCCTCAGTTGACAGGTTGTTGGCCATAGACCCCCAAAATCCATTGGTCTTTCTAGTGTTAATCTCTGTAGGATGTCTGTTAAATTTTTATTCAATTATTCTGTCAGGAAAGACCCTAATTTCATGTGACATATGCACATTCAAGTCTGATTCTACTTACTATTATGTAGGCAATAAAATGAATTCATATCATATTAGCCTGAAAAGGTGGGTAATATGGGGGTTATCATTGAAGTATTTAAGCACAGAGAATAAAGTTTGTATATCATTTATTTGTGTCCAATTAATTAATTTTCCCACATGAATATGACTGTATGTATTTAAATATATATATGTATTTGATGCTGGATTATCCTCTTTGAGATGCTGGCACACAACGTCCCCCACAGCTAAACTTTCATAAACAAAAAGGGGAGCAAGTTTGGTTCGCCCTCCACACTAACCTCCACTACCCTTCCTCCCTGTAGCTGAGGTTCCAGTTGATGAGGTTCCAGCTGTGCCGTCCTACATATCAGACCGCTACAAGGTGGGACGCATGTTAGGCGATGGGAACTTTGCAGTAGTCCGGGAATGCGTGGAGCACTCCACGGGACGGGAATACGCTCTGAAGATCATCAACAAGGGCAAATGCAGGGGCAAGGTAAAGGATATTCACAGGACTACAAACTATTACGCTAAAAGTGACTCATAGTTAGCTGGCACACAAAGAGGTGTCTTGTATTATCTGGCAGATAATTGCAGATACAAGAAGAAAAACATTGTCTTTAAACCAAGGTGCATGAATTGGAAATAACTAATAAATTCAGCTACTCTTGGAGTCTGATGGATGCTCTTCAAGAAAGGCTTTTATTGATGTAATAAAAAGCATTATTATTGCATCAATAAAACGTTTTCTTGAAGAGCATCCATCTGCCTCCAAGAGTAGCTCAATTTATTCCTTTTCATATAATTGCAGATAGAAACATTTGCAGTAATGCTCATCAGCACATAGTCCTATAAGCTAGAAGTGCAAATAAGGAGACACACTATAAACGCACACATTACTCCAGTATAAAATGACCCCATCCCTCCAGTGACTCAGTACATTTGTTACTTGGCTATTAAAGCAATTTCGATCCTTATTCCAGGAGCACATGATCCAGAACGAGGTGGCCATCCTCCGCCGGGTCAAACACCCCAATGTTGTCCTTCTCATAGAGGAGGTAGACACGTACAGCGAGCTCTATCTGGTTATGGAGCTGGTCAAGGTGTGTAATCATGTTTGCATTCTGTACATGTATAAATATGTGTGTATGTTTATGTGTTTATGCGTCAACTGAAGCTGACTGAGCTGGCTGGGGAGAGGCTGGGAAAACTGAGAGACAGAGAGCTAGACAGAGAGAGAGAGAGCTCTTTTTGCATTTGTGTGTCTGTGTATCTCTTTCTGTCGGCCTGTTTCTGGTTACATATGATGGTGATCATTATCTCCAATTTGAGAGAGAGAGGAGCAGAGAGGCGGGTAACAGTGACAGAGGCAGAGCAGCCAGTACGAGGAGCCGCAGCATTCAACTGGTGAGGCGGATAATGAATTCTAAACCAGTCACACACGGTATGAGATGGAGAATCGGTCTTTGGCCCGGAGCGGTCGTGTGTTCACATTCCTCATTCTCTCTCTGAGTCAAGAAATGTTTGTGCATAATTCAGGAGCCAGGAATGTGATCCATCTGTTAGTGTTGTGTGGCGTAGAGTACTACAGAATATAGATGAGAGACAATCTGTGGGAGCACAGTGTGTACGTGTGAGTGTGGCTGAAGTAGGAGGAACCGAGAGAGAAGGCCACGGCGAAACTGTGAATGAATGAGATGGAAACAAGTGAGCAAGCGTGAGAGGAACAGAGAGGGACAGAGAGTAAGATGGATGTGTTGAAAGGCGAAGGCAAAGGTAACTCTGGGTCAGAGCAGAGAGAGAGGGAGAGGGAGGGAGGGAGGGAGGGATGGAGAGATGCGGTAGGTAGGTAGGTAGAGGGGTGCAAATGCCTGGTTAGCAGCTGAGCTGTGGCATTTGACAGCTTTCATATTTTAATGACTGTCGCTGTGCGAGTCCGAGTCTGAGTGTGTCTGATTTTGTGCTGGGAGAGAGAGAGATACAGCCCTATTTTAAGCCTCTGCTCCACTTAGTCCACTCAGGGAGGGAAGTGCTAAGTGTGAGAGAGAGAGAGAGAGAGAGAGAGAGAGAGAGAGAGGGGTAAGAAGCGATTCAGATAAAAAGAAAAATAAGAGAAAGCAAGATAGACAGAGAGAATACGTGCATGAGAGAGGGCAAAATAAAGAGAGAAAGAAAGAGGAAGGAGATGTTTTCAACCAAGGTGAGAAATGGGGACACAGTTTACCACCACCCCCACACACACACACACACACAGCAGATGAGGAGACGAGAACCTCCTAAATACTAAATCAACTTTTTAGCTCCAAACTGTTTTCAGCAGAAAAGATGAACGACTGTGAAAAGCTACGGCGGTGTTCTGTCCGTGATGCTGTTCGGGTTCTGTGTGTGAAAACAAACGAGTCATCCTCTCCTGTGCCAGAGTTACTAATATTGACCCCCCCCCCCCCCCTCTCTCTCTTCCTCCTCCATCCCATCATGCAGGGCGGAGATCTGTTCGATGCCATCACCTCGACCAACAGATACACAGAGAGGGACGCCAGTGGCATGCTCTACAATCTGGCCAACGCCATCAAATACCTCCACAGCCTCAACATCGTCCACAGAGACATCAAACCAGAAAACCTGCTGGTGAGGTTAAGCAGAGTGTGTCTGTGTGTGTGTGTGTGTGTGTGTGTGTGTGTGTGTGTGTGTGTTTGTAAACCTTTGTCAAATTTACCGCAGTATAATCTTGCTTCCTCCCTCCTTCTCTCACTTCCTTTCTCCTTCCTTTCCTCCTTCTCTTCCTCCCTCTCTCACTACTTCCTTTCTCCTTCCTTTCTCCTTTCCTTCTTCCCTCTCTTCTTCTCTTCTTCCTACTCTCACTTCCTTTCTCCTTCCTTTCCTTCCCTTCCTCCCTCGTTCTCCCTCTCTCTCCTCCTGCCTGCTTCTCTCCCTCTCTCCTTCCCTCAGTTCCTTTCTCCTTCCTTTCCTCCTTCTCTTCCTCCCTCTCTCACATCCTTCCTCCCTCCCTCTCTCACTCCCTTTCTCCTTCCTTTCCTCCCTCTCTCACTTCCTTTTTCTTTCCTTTCCTCTCTTCCTCCCGCTCTCTCTTCCTTTCTCCTTCCTTTCCTCCCTCCATCCCTCTCTTCCTACCTTTCTCACTTCCTTTCTCCTCTCTCACTTCCTTTCTCCTTCCTTCCTTCCTTCCTCTTTCTCCTTCCCTCCTTCCCTCCCTCTCTTCCTCCTCTCACTTCCTTTCCTTCCCTTTCTTCCTTGCTCTCGCTTCCTTTCTCCTTCCTTTCCTCCTTCCCCTCCTCTCTTTCTCCCTCTCTCGCCTCCTACCTCCCTCTTTTCTTCCCTCCCTCCCTCTCTCCCTCCTTCGCTTACTTCCTATCTCCTTTCTTCCCTCCCTCCCTCTCTTTCTCCCTCTCTCACTTCATTTCTCCCTCCTTCCCTCCACTCCCGCATCCCTCTCTCTCCCACCCTCCTTTCTGAATGAACGATGAAATAATATCACTTGCTCGCACAGAGGAGGAGGAGGAGACGGATGACTCATCCCTGCTGCCCTCACATCTTTCCTTCACTCCTTCTCCAGCCTCCCTCATTTATTTCTTTTCTCCCTCCTTCTCCCTTCTGTCGATCTTGCGGTCTTCTCCTCGTCCTCCTCCTACTCCGCTCTTCATTCTCTCCTTAACTCCCCATGTTGCCCTGAGGTACTCCTTACAAGTAGTGGACTTTGGGGCAGTTTTTGGGCTTCATCACCTGTAGTGACTTTAGAAATGTCCCACTCCAGACCTGGGATGGGGTCCATCCAACTTTCTCTCCTGTGTTTCCACTATTCAGTCTCTCCCTCTCTGCTTCCAGCTGTCTAAATAAATAAGAGGTGTTGAGGATGAGTGGACTGCCCACTCTTGTTTCAGAAAAAAATAAAAAATTTTGACTCTTTATCAGTGTCAGCGGGCTTTAGTTTCACAACAGTGTTCACTTCTGTATAGTGTTGCATGTCACAATATAGGGATTTAGCGTGAATATGTAATTACAAACACATATAAATACGTAATTACAAACACATATAAATACACACAGACACGCATTCATATATTCCTTTGGCAGTAAAGCTGATTGCGAGTGGCTGGAAGCGTGTGTGTGCTTAAACAGATTACACACATATTACCTCCACCAGACTGAGGATTTAAATTTCCTCTATTTATATACATATATGATCAAAAATGTGTAATGAAAACATAATTAAAATTTGCTTTTGAGTGGTTAAATTGAAACATTGTATTTTTTAAAATACACCCTTTTTAACTCCAGTCAACGCATCACAATTGGACTTGGTCTTGATTGATTCCCCTCACTGAACAATTACTGAAATCCTTCCAATCAGGACAGTGTTGTGACTGTTCTGCCTGCAAGGACTTAGACTTCAAATTCATTCAATTTAACTAATTCAATTCAACTTTTAACTTAATTACATTTATTTGAAAAACATAATGAAGAGCATTATTCTTTTCCTGAGCCACAGTATAATCATGAAAACTGAATAATGTGGAACACACAAACACAAACACCCCCTCCCCACAAACATCAAGATCCACTAGTACTATTTATGTAACTGCAGACAAATTATCGTGCCAGCCAGTCTGGTTCATGCTCATTTCATTGCAGCAATTGACTATTCTACTTTAACAGCATTATGTAATGTGTGTGTGTGTGTGTGTGTGCATGCGTTCATGTATACTTTCTGCTTGTGCCCAGGTGTATGAGCACGCAGATGGCAGCAAAAGCCTGAAGCTGGGAGACTTTGGTTTGGCCACTGTGGTGGACGGACCCCTCTACACCGTCTGTGGGACGCCCACATATGTAGCACCTGAAATCATCGCAGAGACAGGGTATGTGCATCGGTTCCCTGGGTTGAGGACTATAAGGTTGTATGGACAAATCAATGGGATGACATGGAGGGAGCCTTTTAGAGCAGTGGGGTCCAATCACTATCTATCACTATCTAGTTCTCCCCATCTGTGGTTGTAGGTGTGAATCAGTGAAATAAATTGGTGTAATAGAGTATTTGTTCAATTCATGTTCAATTTATCTGTCATGTATTTCTTTTGTTGTGCTCCTTCAATGTAAACAGTGAGGCTGGTTACAAAAGAAAAAAAAAATCTTCTGCATTGTTGTCAAGGAGTCTCACCTTAGTAGGGAGTGATATTGCTTTACCGAGTGCAAGGCATGTTTCCTTTTTTTCCCACTCATCCTTTATCTTTGCCTTTAACTCATCTTTTTTCTCTGTCTTTGTGCAGGTATGGCCTTAAGGTGGACATCTGGGCAGCCGGAGTCATCACCTACATCCTATTGTGTGGTTTCCCGCCCTTCCGTGGGTAAGCCAGCAGTCAGATCTGCCTCCATACTTAACCACTGCAGTGAACGGTGTCATCTTACTGTACTACTCAACCAAGTCAGGCCTCACTTAAATTCCACTACCACTGTTACCGCTCACTGTTCTCACCCTGAGCAAGGTCATTCTTGAAATCATGCCATACCTTGAGTGTACAGTATATCTCACAGACAGCGGTGTTTGAGTCCCCCTTATGGTTGGTGGTAATAATGCATCTTTTCACTGATGAACAATGCTAATGCTTTCTCAGTAGAGTCTGTTGGTATAGATGTATTCATGTGTATCCAAATGTTGTGTCTGCAGGAGCAGTGACGATCAAGAAGTGCTTTTTGATCAGATACTGATGGGGCAGCTAGAGTTTCCTCTACCGTACTGGGACAATGTCTCAGATACAGCCAAGGTGAGTATCTGTTTGTCTATGTGGACATATTATCTGTTTGTGTGTGTGTGTGTGTGTGTGTGTGTGCATACTGTGAACTGGATCCAGTCAAATGATGGTGCCAATTTCTTGCAGTTTGTCTAGTATACACTGAATAACTGTCCCACCAATGTTTGCTGCTGTAGGAGCTGATCCGGTCAATGCTGGAGGTGGAGGTGGATCAGAGATACACTGCCCTCCAGGTGCTAGAGCACCCATGGGTCACTGTAAGTACACTGTAAATCAACTCTATTCACCCTTCCAATGAGCAGACCTCATATCAATTCAACATGCTCATAAGAAATTATTTGGCTTGAAGTAATAGCAATATTTCTCATTAATACTCCTATTTACTCCATTTCTTTTTGATTCTCTCCTCTCCTCTCCTCTCCTCTCCTCTCCTCTCCTCTCCTCTCCTCTGTCCTCTCCTCTCCTCTCCTCTCCTCTGTCCTGCCCTCTCCTGCCCTCTCCTCTCCTCCCCTCTCCTCCTCTCCTCTCCTCCTCTCCTCTCCTCTCCTCTCTTCCTACAGGACGAGGGTCTGTGTGAGAACGAACACCAGTTGTCGGTAGCAGGGAAGATCAAGAAGCACTTCAACACCAGTCCCAAGGTCAACGACACCACTGCTGGAGTGTCGGTCATCTCAGTAAGTCATTCCCACTCGAAACTACAGTACCCATAATGCAACTGGTCTGGCCCTGAGGGTGCTGATTGATTGTTCTCACCTCGGGCTGTTATTGATTTTAACACAGCGCTACGTTGAACTGGTTTATAGAGAGTTCTGTGGATTTCTGCTAGTTATCACCAAGTGAAAGTGACGTTGGTTTTCAGAGATTTGAGAGATTTTACAGACAAACAACAGATGCTTTCAGTGTTTTTTGTATCATTTAATTCTTCTAGTTTCAAATGAGTAATACTAAGAGCTGCCTGAATCAGTTTTAGTGGCACAATGTATTGGGTCTGTAGATTGATTGTGCTGGTTTCTCTTTGTGTTCAGCTGGATGACAGCTTTTCTATGCAGAGATCTGGGTCGTTGGATTTCTACCAGCACCCGGCCATGTACTGGATAAGGTACGCCAGGTTTCCATAGAGACGCACGCAGTTAGACGTTCTCAAACAAGACAGAAATCAAAACAAACAAACCACAAATGGTCTCACTGGATTGTATGTGTTCACCTCCCTGTGTGCTCGCCTGCTGACTGGCTGCTCTTGTGCGCCGTGTGACAGCTTCATGTTGTCCCCGCTCTGTCATTACCGGCTCAGCGGGCACTGTGCTCGGCTTTATGCTCCTTCCCCCTTTCATATCCCCTAACACTGACCACACTGCTTTTATACCTGCATTGTTGTCCTCCGTTCTTAATGCCTTGCTTGTTTGTGTGCCCTCTCTGTTGTATAAACAATGTCTGTGGCATATGTTCATGCAGTGTGTGCGTCAGGAAGCTGTGCAAGTTGCTCGTGTCCATCTGAAAACTCCCCTTGTGAATGTGTCTATTGAAAATATTGTGCATAAAATCTGTTTCCTCCCCAAACAAATAAACACAAAATAAAAAAGTAACTTGTCAATACAAGCTACTTTTTTGTTTGCTGATGCTTTCAGTCAGTGACAATTTCGTTAACGTCATTTCTTTGTGACTGCTGCCTTTCCAGAGAAATAACCTTGCTCCCTTGCTTGTTGCCATAAATCTCAATGTTTTATTCTTTTGCTTATTGTGATGCTCCCCTCCTCCTCTGCCCCTGCTTTACTAATAACAGGCTTGCTAACCTGCCCCCTTGCCTAACTTTTGTTGTGTGTCTTTACCCATTGGATCACCGAGTCTGATATTCTTAACCCTAACCTCGACACTGTATCAGAGAATCTAACCATGACGTTCTCCTCTCTCTCGTCCCGTTCCGTTCAGGCCACCCCTCTTGATAAGGAGGGGCAGGTTCTCCGACGAGGACGCCACCCGGATGTGAGGTCACTGCTTTCGCTTCTGATGACGCCGACAGTGACGACAGCAACGACACCGACAACAAAAACACTGAGGGCGCAGCCGCCCAGTTGCCTCCCTGGCCCGCCCCTGGCCCCTCCCTCTCTGACCCCCGACTCTCTCCCCAGCCCCTCCCCGAGCCCCGGCCTCCCGTCCGACTCCGATGACATCTCCATCAGCTCAGCCAGCACCGTCCGCTCCCCCAGCTCTCCCTTCTAGAGAGGAGGCGGAGGGGAAAGGGGAGGAGGTGGAGGAGGAAAAAGGAGAGTGGGGAGGAGGAGGAGGAGGAGGAGGAGGAGAAAGGGAATGTCCTCATCCAACTCCTCCTTCTGAAGGGAGGAGGAGGAAGAGGAGATGTCAGCTTCCCCATGCTCTCCCATCCAGCTTTGGGGGGATGAACAGGGGAAAACTGTTGAAATAAACTGGATATTAGAGACGGAGAGAACTTTCTGCTGCCTTGAATTCATCTTTCCAAACCTGGGGGAGGGGTTAGAGGGTAGAGAGGTTGGTAGAAAGGCTCAAGAGGCGACAAGTAACGAGGATCGTGAGGAAGAGGGAAAAGATGGACGAGGCGAAACGATTTTCTTTTTTACCATTCTCTCATCTGAGCACATGTTATAGAGCTCAAGGAGCGAGAAAGGGTGACAGTGTTGTTTCCCCTTTGGTGATGATCCGGGCTCAACATGGAAACGTTTTCAGGGTGGACCAGCTCCACAGGGCAATACGAGGATATGGACAAATGTTCATGTTTTATTGAACCTTATTTATTTATTACTTATTCACTGCATTTTTAAAAAAAAATATGTATTTCCCTTTTTCATAAAAGATATGTTTTTGTTGACTTGTCAAAAGAGCTTGATGGAGTGAAAATAATGGAAACGTGTAGATGTAGATCTCGCAGTAATTTTGCAGTAGGCTACGCTAGACTTGATGAACAGAGTAATGACAAATGGTGAGAAAATGAGAGATGAATATAATGAGAAGTTTGAGTTATTTCTTACAAAATGTGTGAACAGCATTTGTAAAAAAAAAAAAAAAAGAAAAAAGATAAAGAAAAGAAAGAAAGATAAAAGAAAGCACTTGTGGCGATGCCTTTCTGTAATGTTGGACTGCATTATTACAGTTTACATTTTACACAGACTGCTATTCAGCTATTCAATAATGGTGCATTTGGCTGCTCGTAATTTCGTCAACTGGTAAATTCATGACATGAACAACTTGGAAATACAAAATGACAGCATTTTGGTGCGTGTAGCAAATTCAACGTTTCAGTCTTTTCAGTTTCAGTTTTTATCATATTACTCTTGATGGTTTGTGACGCTCATGTGCAACAAATATGAAGCCTTGTTTACATTTTTTCCAACACTAAAAGGCATATTTCAGCCACACGTTCCACCAGTAAAGGTATGTATTATTGATCTAGCCCGGGTATACCACTTGTATAAGTGTGGTCAAATGTTTGGGTGTGAGTCGTACATTTAGTATTTTATGAGGATCGTCTAAATGCACCAGTTTGCTGCAGCTGGACTCTAGCTGCAGTCAAACAGGTCTGAGGGAAAGTCATTATGGATAGTGGACAACCAGCAGTAGGCTACTGTTGGAAAGCATCGCAATTAAAATCAACAACATTGCAACTTGGAAGAGGATTTATTTCAGCTCTATACAAGTCTATCTGAAACCTCATTCACAGCTTCATTTATTCAGATGAAAGCATGACAGACATACAGTAGCCTATTCTTATAAAAATGGTTTAGTGATGAAGTCTTGTTTGTATGTTATGTAAATAACATAATTTGATTTATTTTGATAGTTCACAATACAGTATATTTCTTTACTAGTAGTAGGTCTATCAGAACAGTAAGCAAATCAATCGGTCATACATACATGTGTATCTAATAATCAGTCAGCAAAGAAAAAAACTTCTAGAGGAGAGGAGGAGGCCGCCATCTTTGCTTCTTGTCAGACGCTGGGAATGATGTCACTTCCCTCGCAACAGCAGCCAACAAAGGGAATTCTAGTAACTGTTGCAAGAGAAAATTAGAGGAGAAGCTGGAAGAGTGAGAGAAATGCAGAAAAATTTCAGCGTTTTGCAGATGATCTCCCAGCCGTCCTCACACTTGTCTGTAGGTTTCTGTATTTAGCATAATATCATCACACAAATACAGTAATGTGCCACCATATTGATCTGATCAGTATGAATTTGTCGTGCTGTAGAAACCCACACTCTCCAGCACATGGGTACATGTGGTTTACCAAAGTGCTCTCACAACTGCACCACAGTATTAGAATATGTTGCAATACCAATACCTGTACCTCTGTTCAACAATGGTCTATCAATAATAATAGTAATAATAATAAAAGATGTTTAACAAACAAATTGTCTGTGTCATTGGTAGATCTTCAGTGTGATTAATGTAGCCTATACATCTAAACTTATAACTTATTTATCATGTTCATATCAAGTTCAGGGGATGCACTGCTAGACTATTTGACCATGCTATTTCATAATATTGACAAATAATGTCTTAATGTTCGCTGTTGGTGGTGAGAGTGGGACAAGTCTACTTTATGGATAGGATAGGCTGATCAGCACCCAGGTTTTGAGGTTCCAGTCTGCAGCATGAGGCATGCCTGGATTACTGACACATCATGACCACCAAGGACCCTAAAGTCCCTGGGTCTGCATGCAGATACATTTATAATTTAATTGTCCTATCATACAAATTTATATACCATCTCAGCCACCTTCAACACTTCATTAAGCATGTTTTGGTATCGTTTGCCAAACTGATGAGTGGCACTTGACTGAGTGGGTACTTGACAGGGCAGATGCTCAGTGTACAGGTGGGATGGTGGTTTCTGGCAGTCGGGTCAGACTGGATGTGTTTGTGCCCCTGGCAGAATGATCCAGGGATGTGTGGCAGCACAGTGAGCTAATTACTATTAGCTAGGGATGTATTATGTAGCCAACTGATAATTTGTGCTAAAGATCTATTCTGGTTGTTTACCATTGTACTGCTGTTTTGTTTTATGTGTGTACTCCATACCACGATGTGTGGTCTAGAGTAAATAAAATCTGAATCTGGAATAATTGAAGTTAATACATTTCATGACAGCTTACATGATGTCTTCTGCCAGATTGCAAAGTAATTATTCTATTGGCATTAAAAAGAACAAATTGTCACCATTGAAATCTTGAGCTCTCTGTTTAACCAGTAGAGGACAGTGTAATACACGGAATCAATTCAGCGAAGAAGAAAAGCCTGCTTGTTGTGTAGAGCAAGCGAGGACAGGACAGTGACAACCTGAATCTAGCCGGCTGGAAATACCAAGCTAATTCTACCAAAGCATGGTGGATTTAAGTCATATCATCTTATCACACTAAATGCCACAATGTATTGATTAGAAAACTAGGCGGGGAAATGTCAACGAATAGCTATATCAGCGGACTAAGCTAGCTAACGTAAGCTAACAGACTGCAAAGAAACGCTAGCAAGCTAACGTTAATGCTGTTTTGCACTTTGTACACACCAGAATCATGAGCGAAGATGACAACTCAGCACCGGCGAATAAAGACAAAGACTCGACTCTTCTGCTCACTAAGGATGGACAGAGGTACTATGTGAACAAGAGCGGCGTGGTCGACAGTAGAAATGTGATCACGCCTCTTGAATCAGAAAACAACGTCTTCTCGTACGACATGGACGATCCGGACGAGGAGAGCGACGTCCTGGACACCTCAGACCCCAGGGACAGCGCCGCCAGTCCCGAAGAGCTCAACGACGAGGACACCTCCGAGGGCGACAACGCCCCCAAACAGTGCACCTACGAGGGGTGCACGGAGACCACGACGCAGGTGGCCAAGCAGAGGAAACCGTGGATGTGCAAAAAACACCGCAACAAGATGTACAAAGACAAGTACAAGAAGAAGAAGAGTGACCAGGCCTTGTCCAGTGGGAAACTTGATGTAAGAATGTGTTTCATAGATGCATGCGTTCATTTGAACCCACCGTGATGTGCTGCAGAAATTCCATACTAAATCACAGGGGCATTTTCCCTCCACCCCATTTTTAAATCTAGACGATTTGAGATGTGATTACAACGAGGAATGCAATTTACAATGCCATTCTTACAAAAACGTCCTACAGGATTCCTGCAGGACACCTACACACTACCTCCACAAAGACCTAAATTCCTGTAGGACCTTTTTGTAAGCCTGGCCCTGTTGTCCATTATCTCCTTTTCCAAACCTTGATGAACCACTGATAAATCACTGCATTAATTCAAACCAATCTCACAGACTGAATCCCTTGCTTGTGTCTCTTTTTGTTGGTCAGGAGAACTCGGAGGAGCGGCCTGTCTCTGTGAACAAACAGCGTCTTGGTACCATGGGGGACCGGCCGGCCAGACCCTCTCTGATAGAGCAGGTGCTCAACCAGAAGAGACTGGTAAGTCACAGCTACTCTGATTGACTGATTGATTGGTGTTATGGTGTAGGCTTGTGTCTGTTACTGATGGAACTAGGCTATCCTTGTTCTCATTATCGTAGGTCTTTCTTTCTCTCTTTGCATGGAAGAAAACTTGTTTGATGTCTCTTTGATGTTCAACATCAACAACATACCTACCTGGTAGAAGTCTTTTTTTTTTTTATATAGCCCTTTATCACAAGCATGGCTCAAAGGGCTTTACATATCATATCATATAGGCCCGATTGTCATGTACCATACTACATCATATACATGCCATATATTATATTACATCATATAGGCCCGATTGTCATGTACCATACTACATCAAACAAGCTCACAGTAACGCCTACATTAGAGTCAATTTAGAGTCTCCAGTTGATCATGTTTCAATCACAGAACATGACTTAATCTGGATCTCATTAAGGTCCACTCCTCGTTTTGTTATGCATCTAATATTCATTTCAATATAATTTAAGGTGGTTTGACAGCTATTCTCTCGTCTTCTTCCACCCAAAGACACACTGGCAGGCGGTAGTTCGCAGTGTAAACCAAAGTAGACAAATTTTGGCAGACAGTTTGATGTGACGCTCTCTCCCTGACAAAGGCAGACATAGAGATCACTATGCATCAGAGCTACAGAGATATTAGTGTCTGCCTTTTCTTAAATATGAATATGTGTGTGTCCCACAGTCATTGCTCAGGAGTCCAGAGGTCATCAGCTTCCTGCAGCAGCAGCAGCATCTCCTGGCCGCTCAGAGCCGCAGCCAATCACAGCAGGAGTTCCAGGGCTGCTAACGCCAGCCAATCAGTGCTTTACCTTGGTGCTTTTCATGTAGAACAACCACTGAAGAAACACTGATGCTTAAATGGATGGTAACCTTACACTGTCAACATCATTTTCCCCAGTCGGACCACCATGCTGAAGGAATAATAATTAAGGGAAATGTTTTAACTATTTATGTGAAAAGCGTGGCGAGTCCTGTGCACTGTACTGGGTGAAATGATCAAGGTGTGGGTCTCTGACGTGGGCCTTGAAAGGAGGCTGACCATCTAATCAAGCTCTATCTGGGGCTGATTAGGAATTAGAAATCCCTAAATATCATTGATGCGAAGCCAACATTTACTTTCATTATTGTTTGTAGTGATTTTCCTTTTGAGTTACACTGTCTGGCCCAATTTGAATGTCAAAACCCGGTCAAAGTCAGTGATTTTATTTTTTATTTTTTTGTCTCTGTGCTTCTGAGGCCATTGTGACTAGCTTCTAACCTACAAGGTTGGGATGTTTTATTTAATCTACCTTTCTTTATAGGGACTTGTGAAGGTTGCGGCAAACAATATCAAGCCAGTACATAAAAACTGTCCAGTCAAAAACCTTCAGCTCTTGAAGCCACAGTTTTCTCCAGAATAATACTGGGAGCCCAATTTTATACTCCTGTGACCCACATTTGGGCCTCACTTCCAAAAATGAAACCATCCAGTGAATATAATGCCAGTTTATGTGTGTGTTTTACTTTATTATGTTGTGGTAATTTTTAGACTATTAAGAATTGGCTCACAAGTGTGAATGAGTTATTTATCTCAGCTGTGTTTTTAATGTTTCTTTCAACATGGACTGTTATTACATGTTGTGACAATCATGCTTCAATGCATGTCTGTAGCCTCTTTTCCACAGTAGAGCCAAGTGGGGCTTTCCAGGGCCAGGCCAAAAGGTTTTTAACATGGGATTTTAAACACCTATTTATCTGAAACTGTAATACAGTCAGCAAATTGTAACTATATACAAAAAGAAAACAAAAATGGAAATTTGATAGCATGAAAAATAGTAAGCCATGGCTTGCTAGCCCTGTTTGGCTTTGTGTGGAAAAGTAGCAAGCAGGTGCCATAGGATAGTGTGTTGTTTCTGTGTTGTTTTTAATTTGTTGTGTGTGTTCTTTGGCTGTGAATATGACATTAAATTTATGCTGAACATGGTGGCATTTCTCAGGTTGTTTGTTGATAGCGCTCCGTGAAGATTTGTTCTTTAACGTGAGAAAATAAAAACTGATGGTATTGATAGCTCTGTTAAAAAATAATCTTCTAAATTTGTAGATTCTTTGAGAAAAAAAAACTTTAATGGAACAAGTAAAAAGCAATCGGTACATGAAGTCAAACATTAGTAAATACACAACACATACATACTAATAACATAACATTTAATCACGAGTCTTTTAGTACCTACATGTAAATCCCATTTTTCCTTGTCTCGGAGTGCAGTTAATATGTCCCAATGGAAAGAGAGAGAATAAATGCTGTATCATAGTTTTACTGAAATGAAGAAACACTTGATCATTGTAACTACACCGGCTGTAAATTAGCAAAATGAAATTCAATGATGCATGTGTTTGAGGGTGTTGCAGCTGAGAGGGCACGACATGACAAAGCTGACAGAACTTTGTGACATCTTTAGAACTGCTCTAAATGTGTTTGAGATGACAAAGAGAAGGAGCGCAGGACAGAAAACCTGGGAGTGGCGATACATACAGAATCTACGACTACCTGTGTGTAGGACCGAGAGCACACAAGAAGAGTGTGTGTGTGTTTGTGTGTGTGTGTGTTAGGACACTGAGGAGATCGGGTTGTGCGGGGAGCCCATCTGTGTGAGGACCTTGTCCAGCCACTGCAACGGCCCGTGCAGGTGCACCTCGATCCAGCAGGGGGTGCTGGTCACATCCTGACGGTGGTATTCAGCACCCCAACCCTGAGGAAAGGGAACAACAATTTTAACATCCAAAATCTCAGCTATGCATGTTGGCAGCTCAGCTTATTACTCTAATTAATAGCTGCTAAGTGGGGGTGTGTATGGAGTCTGTGTGTATGTAACAGGAGGAGCAGGAGGCCGTATCATCGTGTACGGGGGGCTTTGACATGCTCCCATCACTGCAGGCCAGAGCCGCAGATCAAAATAACAGCGTATTGATTTACTGCGGAAAACCCACACTGGAAACTCAACTCTTCGTATTTAGCCATGTGGGTATTTAATAGAAATGGGGGCAAAGGGAAGACGGCGCTGATAGAATTTCAGTTGCTACATGTCACCTAACCCCAAACCACACATTTGAAGTTTTAAAATAAACCCCGCGCGTGCCTCGTGTTGTGGCGTTACCTTGACGAAGCTCATGCGGATGGTGCACATCTTGGTGAGCTCGTAGACGACCTCGAAGCCGTGGTTGACGGACTGGGAGAGGAGCTGAGCGAACAGCTGGTTGTTGAAGATCTTGAGGCTGCAGCCGCTGGGGATCTTACACACAGTGGTGGCGTGGAAGCCGTGCTGGAAGTTACAGTTGCGGCTCTGGACGAAGATGCTGCTGTCGCTCAAACACTCCGCGTACACCTCCCCGCCGACGTAGTACAGGTGCAAACCTGAGAGGAGGGAAAGGAGAAGAGGGGAGAGACAAAAAAGAGACACTGATAAGCAGGTGATCACTAATGACAAGCAGAGACCGAGTGAATTAAGTCAAAGCTTTGCAAAAAATATCTCTAGTCTTTTAATGTGGTGGGTGCAAATCTTTAAATCTGTTACTACACTGCATATTAAAACAGAAAATAAATACAACTCCTTCATCCAAGGTAGGATATGGCAATCGTGTAATCGGAAGAAGTATCCATTTAATCACTTGATTATTTACTAACTGTTAAAGACAGTGTGTTTCATATCCTGCCAGGGGAAAACCATACGGGTGTCTATGCTTATAAACCAGGAACGTCTGGATAGTGTGTGTGTGTGTGTTGGGGACCAAACTTGGCCTCTTTCCCACTACCCTCAGCTCTTTCTATCACCCCTACCATTCCAAACCACACACATCCTAACTGTGCATGGTTTACTGTAACCCATGGAGATGTTTGATCTCCATCCAACTGTGACAGGCTTCCTCTGCTCTTAAACCATGAGAAAAACCAACATTTAGCCCAAAGCATCCAGACAATAGGAGGCTATCTGACCGTAAATCTTGTGGTGTTGTGCTTGCTTACAAAGTGCACGCACACACACACACACAGCCACTATAAATAAATGATATGGTATAGTAATAGATTTTGCCAGGCCTTTCTTTGCTAGACTCTTTGTTCAAGATAATTTTTGACACAAAAAAAAACTTATTCTCAGAACTTAACTGTAAATATCAATCATGAGTTTTAATACATTTTTATTGGCTATGGTCCTTATCAAACACTGTAAGTAATTATGCAAAAGAGGTGCCATTATCACAAATAAACCACAGAGGTACTCCATCCTACCTTTGCCTATGTGCCTGCGTGTGTGTTCGATGGTGGAGTTGCGGTTGACGTTGGACAGCAGGCCGAGGCAGAAGCGGTTCTTGTTGTTGGACGGGTCTGTGAAGCCGTCCACCAGGACGCTGCGGGACGAGGCGTGGAACGTCTCTCCCACCCGGTTGTTGAGCTCATAGTACGCTATGGAGCACCAGTACTCCGGCTCCTCGTAACATACCGGCCTTAAATCTGAACAGGGACACAACGAAGGGACGAACGATCAAAGAGAATCCTGCTTTACAAGATACTGTCCTATCACTGGCAGGCTGACGGGGCGAACTTGGGTTGGTGAGAGGAAGGTCACAGGTTTGACCTCCTCCCCCAGTTCATTATCAAAGTGTTACTAAGCAAGGCACTGAACCTGCTCCAGAGGTGCTAAAATGCATCTCAAAGCATATGTGTCTTTAGACATCTACACTATCAGTCAAAAGTTTGGACACAACACATTTTTCTTTATTTTTTTACTATTTTCCACATTTTTGAATAATAGTAAAGACATCAAAACTATGAAATAACACAAATTAAACAAATGGAATTAGTGGCCAAAAAACAAATTTGTTAAACAAATCAAAACTATCTTATATTTTAGATTCTTTAAAGTAAAGAATCAAAGGCAAAGGCTTTGAAAAGAAATTCATACATAGGCATCAACCTCACTGTTTATATTTGTCTAAGAAACAAATTTCAAGCCTTTAAACATAAGCCTTTAGATCAAAATGGCTTTAAGATAATGAAAAACATAATGCATTCAATCAGGTGTGTCCAAACTGGTAAGTGTATGTATATCTCTGTGTGAACTTCAGTTACCTCTGTGGGGAGCGGAAAGTATGAGTTTGGTGGTATTTGAGGAGTTGCTGGGCTTCACATCTTCTTGAGGGGTCGTCGTCTCCATCATGCTGTACGGAGGTGGAGGAGTCTCCGCTGGAAAAGCACATGACAAAGCAGAGGAAGAGGATATAAATGGAAAAAGTAAACGACTTACACTCATATCAGACTGGAGTATGAGACTCTAAGGTAAAGCAGAAAGTAGTGGTAAAGTAGTAGTATCTATTGCTGTAACAACTGGCAGTATCAGCTGGCTTGTTTCTCTTCCTACCTGTGATGTGGTAGGGACTGCCGGGCTCTGCGGCGCTGTTGGGGGAGTTGGGGTAACTCTGCGAGGTGGGAGACTGGGCGAGGGAGGAGGAGGGGGAGGAGGAGAAGGAGGAGCAGGGCAGAGGAGGGAAGGAGTCCGGGTAGGTGGCATTCTGGGGCATCAGAGGCTCGTTGTGCAGGGAAGCGTTCCTGAACTTGGCCAGCAAACTGTGCTGAGGGTTGAACTCGCTGTGGCGCGGGACCAACACGGGTGGTAGCACTGAGAGGGAGAGCAGGGAGGATGGAAGAAAAAAGGAGAGAGAGAAGGGGGAGAGAGAGAGTAGAGAGAGAGAGAGAAAGAGATGCTGTTAGAAAAGATCATATTACTGCAAATCTAGTTGGCTTGGGTACACTGTATTAGATCAGTCGTCCTTGTTCTCCAACTCCTAGCCTATGTAGAAAATGAAAAAAAGCATTGGCTCCACTTGGAAACCCATGAAAGCTTTCACTGTTTGTGAAATTACAACTCAACATTGAGCTTATTTCTTCCTCTCAAAAACCAATTTAGAAGATTTTGTCTCTTTTTTTAATTCATTTCCTTTGCAGCTCGACCTTCTCGTTTGTTACCTGGTGTCTCCACGCGCCTGTAGTGGTAGGGGTTGATGCAGATGTCCTTTTGCTTGGAGCCGAAGGGGAACTCGCAGCACTCCAGGGCTTTGAGCTCATGGTGGGACTGCAGGTCCGGCCAGCGCCACACCCGGCAGTAGATGACGTGGGGCAGACCCTTCCTGTGGGACACCTGCAGCCTCCCGTCCAGCGACCGAGGGATTGTCACACACTTGCCTGTGGAGGGTTAAAATTGAAAAATTAAATGGCATGGATATCAGTACCAGTCAGCAGAGGCGGTAGACTGTACTGCGCATTTAAACTGATGTTGTTTGTAACCTAGAGCTCATCTTGGTGACTAGAGCTGAAATGATTAATCGATTACTTGATCGAAGTAAAAATACCAAAGATTGGCTGGTTACAGCTTCACAAATGCTAAGATTTGCTTGCTTTCCTCCATTTCATATCATTATATAACAAATACTTTGGCTTTTTTGGGCTCCTGGGGAGACTAAGTAAGCAATTAAGAATCACATTGGACTCTGGGAACTTGTGATGGGCATTTGTCATTATTTTTGACATTTTATAGACTAGATAATTAATCGGAAAAATAACAGCCCTATTGGTGACACAAATTTGTTACAGTGGTGATTATACAGGTATCTATCATGTTATCATCTACATTTAAACTATTTAACTGACGCTCTTATCCAGACCGGCTTACAATGAGTGAGCAGGAATCAACATTCAAGGACATTTTGACATATTGCACCTGCTGGGATCGAACCTGTGACCTTTTCCAGCTATGAGACATCCTCTCTAATCACTAGGCCACCATGCCACCCTTCAACCCCCTTCCCTCTTTATGTTTGCCACAGAGACACTCACTGGGCTGACCGGGGCAGCTGAGGGCTCTCTCCAGCTCCTCCATCGCTCCCTTCTTCTTCTTCAGTTTCTTCACCAGAGAGTCCACAGCCTTCTCCGCCCATTTCTCCTCCTCATCCCCTTGCTTCCAGCCAAGCAGGCGCTTCACTGCTGGGCTGGTGAAGGAGAAGAGGGACGTAATGGAGGTAGAGGAGTTCATAATGAGATGGATGGGATGGGTGGGAAGATGAGCTGATGGGATATGGGTTCACGTGAGGACAGAGCCGAAGAATGAGAAGCCAGGGCAGAGAAGAAGCAGAGAGGTAAGGATAGAGAGGTAGCGTGATGAGTCTGTGTAAACAGAGGCTGTTTTTTCTTTTTTTTTTTCTTTTTTTTTATTCCGCTGTTACTTCCCAGCAGCGTTGGTGGAAGAGTTGGACCGCTGCCAGTACAGAGCAGCAAAGCCTAAATCCTCTCTCTGCGTTGGCACAGAAGGGATCTGGCAGCTTGGGATCCGGAGCCTCCTGCAGGGAAGGTTATTCCTCACACAGCCAGAAGTCCAGGTCAAGTTTCAATCATCTGGCAAGAGAAGTGAGAGACAGCATTAACTGCTAATTTAGCTGAAACCGAGGCATGGCTGGGGAGACAATCCAGAGGTCAAGCAGAAAAGGGGACTTGGGATTTACTTGTTAGAGGAACTAAACCTAAGCCAAAGACTTGTTTTAAGTGACAGGCTGGTCTAGACTGATGACAACAGCCTGACTCAAACTAAAGACTAAACACCACAAAAGCAAAAAAAAAAAAAGGTGAAAAAAAAAAGGTGCTAGAGGTAGGTTTTCATGGTAAGGATGCTGTATCTGCTGGGCCCCACTCTCTTCATCAAATTGATTTTCTAAATACTGAACAACTAGATTATTCCCTAAGGAGTCACAACAGCAATCACAACATTAAAAAGTCTCAAAATCTAATGTTTCAGAGAGATCCGAGGAAGGTGGCCATGCAGGCTCATTTTCTGGAATAACTGAGAATGAGGCATGTCCTTTCTATAGCTTCTGTTTCTATGATCATACCACTAACGCCCAGGAGCCATACTGTCTGGCCAGAACACATCACAGGACAGGAGAGAGAGAGAGAGAGAGAGAGAGAGAGAGAGAGCGAGAGCGAGAGCGAGAGAGAGAGCTCTGCGTGCTTTCGTGTTTGCTTGTATTTCCGTTTGTGTATTCATCCAAAAAAGATTACTGGGGGAAAGAAAGCAAAGGAAAGTAACTATCCAACTATTTATCAGGTATGAGTCCCAGTCACGAATTCTACACACCCCATCCTGTTAGTGCGCGCATCACTCCGGCAGCACGAGCTTAATGATGAACTGCATGATATGTTTTAAATTTCACTATGGTATCGTATCCTTCTATTATAGCTCTTTTTATTATAGGATTCTTGAAGTTCTAGGTAGTAAACAGGCTGGAATTCCTCTGATGATAGTGAATAGAAATGTGGACCAGGCTACATTCTGTCTCGTGCTCATCAAAAATAATAATAGAAATGTGAACAACACTGCCTGGTTTTCCGCAGACAGACAGACAGACAGGCAGACAGACAGACAGCTGAGTTTACAATGACAGCAAAAGCGCACGAGCTCTCGTTTCCAATGCGGCATCGGTCCGCCGCCGCTGCTGCTTTATGGAGCCTGGCGTCACCCAGTCTACAGGCTCAGATAGGCTAATTACCTAATGCTTTATCATCGGGACACCCCCCAAAAAGTAAACACGCCAGCTTCCTTTTATTACTACCATGAGTCCTTAGCGTCTGTACATTTTGGGCTGTGTCCTGACCTATAAACACACACCTTGACAAAACAGTCCTACATGCTCAAAAGGTAAACAAAAGCCGTCAGCCAAAAGCATTCTTGTCATAGTCTTAAGTATGTCATCATTAAAAACTTTTATCTGAACGAGTCAAACAACCACATGGCACAAAGAGGGCACTGAGTGATGATTATCCATTTTTCTTGCCTGCCATAATATCGAATAGTATTGATTACAAATCTATATTTAGCCTATACATTTGCCAATCGACCTGTCGCCAAAGACTTTGTCTAAGCCCAGTCATATAGGCTAATAGTGATATTTCCACATTATAATGCACACGAAGTTGCCCGTCAGTGCAAGTGAGCAGTTATTAAACAGGTATAATATAAACATTCCTCAAAAAATATAATTACAAAAACCACAGCAACATAACCAATACTGAAACAGAACTAGTTAAAATATATGAAAATATAAATTAGTTGTTTGTTTTCTCACCTCTGCTGTGATAACAAGTGCATTGCAGACAGCCGTGCGTGTGGAGGCTGTGCTGTATGTTGTAGGTCAGACCAGCACACTGGAGCGGCGAAGGTGTGTGTGTGTGTGTATGTCAGTATGCGTATGTGTGTGTGTGTGTGTGTGTGTGTGTTGGAGTTGGTGCGTGTTTAGGAGGACCAGTGTCAAGCCGGCCAGAATAAAAACAAGACTTCCGGTTTAGATTTTCAAAATAAAACACTTATTGAGGGGGAAAGGGTTGCAATGTTGCGTACTACAATACGAAATTTTAAATATGTAGTAGCTACAAACCCGATTTGTGTTTATTTATAAGTTTTAATTTATTTAATTATATATATTTATAGATATTTACACCCCAATGGCCTAACGTTATTTGATTAGCTAACGTTAGCTAACGTTACCTTAACGGAGGGTGATATGTGGCCAGGTTCAACTTCAACCTAAACAAGCGCAAAATGCCCACAACAACATTATGGACGGTGCAATACAATTCATATTAAACAGCTTTGAAAACAATGTGTAACTGATATCAGAAAGTTAGGGGTCCGGATGTCACAAAACGATAAAGTTAGCATCTATGGAAGTCTCTCATTTTGGCACTAGCCTATATGATATTTACACGGGCTTCCACCGTTCCTACAAACCGTAGTACGTAGTACCATAGTAGGCTACTAATGCTAGGTATTCTTTCTCCTCCAAAAATTGACCAACTATACGCTTTTATTTTGAAGGCAGCACTACCGTAACTGCTGGTCTTACCATGGCTGCCTGTTGCTGTCTTGACGCAGCTTTTGCGAGGAGCCCGGAGCCTCCACTCCTCCAGCAGCCCCAGCCGAGCGCCACAACCTCGGCGTCAGCCTGGCTGGAACCGCAGCGCCTGCATGCGAGATCCCTCCGCCTTCCCCCCTGGAACTTTCCCAGGATTTCAGGGATTCAGACCCAGCAGCAACATGCATGAATGTGCGCGCGTGCGTGTGCATGATGTGCAATCCTCGCGCAGTGGCCAAATCAGACCTAGGAGAGACTCTGACAAAAGGCCACGAGACAAACAACCACACCTGTTCCCTTTTTCCAGTCTATTCTAATGAATGGATTGACTGTGATTCCATAACAAAAACAAAAACACTATAATAATCCTACAGTAATCCTATAGTATGTTTCTGATACTCAATGGTCAGTATAATTGTAATTTGCGTATTTGTAATCTCTTATGGTGTCACTATAATATTCCTATAATATTTCTATAGGGACTTGTGTAGTACTCAAAGTGAGTTCATACCTAATGGTATTTTATGGCAGTAGCCTATATGCCTAATGTGGTATAGCAGCTCCTGATATTTGTACTGTATCCTCCTAAAATGTAGCCTATTATAAGATGACTAAAGTTATTTTTCTTAAAGGTTGGGTGGGTCTCCGTGCAATATGATGATAATGAGGGAAATGACACGCACTGCTTGGAATTAATGAGTTGGCCTGCTGCAGCTAATAACAGGCTGCAGCTGACTGAGGTTGTTATTGCAGCAGAGGTGAGCAGCCTGTGTGATGGATGGGTGGGTTGGTGGGTGGGTGCGCATGTTTTATGTTCAAAAGGTTTGTAAATCAATCATATCACATTCCGCTTATACAACTATTCCAGCTCTCAGAAGCGTATTTAGGGCTACATAGAAAATCACTATAATATTCCTAAAGGGACTTGTAGTGTGCGCACTGCTGTGGTATTTATGGTATTATCTCCAATATTATGATATCCATTCCTATAGCCTATTCCTATAGGTACCTAGTAAATCTTGCTTATTATAGTTATTTTTCGTAAAGGCACACACACACATACACACACTGCACCTGTATCCTAAAAAAATGTGAAAGTGCAAATCTGCCTTGGATACAGACTATCCACCCTTTCACCCCCAGTTCAAACCTGCATTGAAATCAAGCTTCAATAAAAAAAATCAAAAAAAATCTAAGCTGTTCCCCTGTCTATTGTTGGGAGCCAGACTGAGGTCTTTTTCACTGCGGATGGATACGAGCCTTTATTGTGAGTGCCGTGACTGGTCCAGTTAATGACGCAAGCCCGGCTGGCGACAGTGAGTCTACAAGTTTGACATTTTCACAGTTTACAGCAACTGCTGCGGAACGTAACAATACTCCCGACATGAAGTGAAACCACTCGAGGGATCCTTTCAAACCTCACTTTTTAACACCAGGTGGATCACCAAAACGCATCACCCGGGCTGGATAAGCTGCCGGTGGGCCACAAATAGGTGCTCCAAGTGGGGTCCGGGGACCAGCAGGGGTCCTTGAGGAAGTTCCAGGGCAAAATGAGGAATAGTTTAGCAATTTCAGTTTTTTCCCCACTCACTAGAAATGAGCATAACAAGAAAATAATGTTGACTATTTTGATCATTTGGTTTCAGCGTTGCCACTGTTTCCGTCTATAGACATAGCCTAATTCTGTACTGAGTCATAACAACATATCTGTTGTCAGATGGGGGTTAAAATCTTATCAAACGGGGGTTATCTGGCTATCTATTTGGGGGTTCTTGGTGTAACATAAAAGTTTGGGAAACCATGGTTTAACCCACAGGCCCGCAGTGAATCAGTGATTGTGTATGCGTCAGATTCAGGGAGAGGGGGGAGGGAGGCAGGGTTGCGGATAAATAAAATATATGTAAATCTTTAATTTCAACTTGCAAAATCACTAATTTCCGTGCCCCTTGATTCCTGGACAGCAGACTCTAGAGGCAGCAGAATAGAAAAGCGCAGGTATAAGGATGTGACTGTCCCGGGCAGAGAGCAGCCAGACAGACAGACAGGCAAACAGACACCGGGACACAAACAGGATGCGCTCCCCGGGGCTCCGCGAGGCCCCAGAGACATCCGCATTAGCGCGCTCCCCAGCCCTCGCTGCCAGACCTCAGACTTGCATAAGAAAACAGCACTTCAACAGGAACTTCATTTATCCAGACCACAAGAACGCTCGCTGCTGGACTCTTTCCAGAAGATGTCCGCAAAACAGCTCTGAGAGACAGGAAAAGGCATCTGTTGGCCTATGAGCAACCTTGGTTTACTGCTTTTGATAGATCCGGGAGTGAGCTATCATAAGAAGTTAATGGTTAAACATGACCAGAGAGTGTGTGAGAGAGAGAGAGAGGGAGAGGGAGAGAGAGAGAGAGTGAGAGACAGGGAGAGGAAGCTGTCTGGAAAGGTGAGAACATAAGCGACTGTAGGTTAATAGCCTCATGATTATAAAGTCATAATATGATACACATGTTTTTTTTTTGTTTATTTTGGTTTACAATCCCTCCTGTCCCTTGAGAAAATCTCACAGAATAACACATGTTCATTTTACCTGCCAGAATCATGATATAAACAGATATCAGATCCTCCACAATTCTCTACAAGTTGTTCTCGCTTACAACTGATTAGCCACAAAATAAAAAGTGAGTAACTTAGTACACGGATCAGTCAGACAAAATATGTCCTGGAAACCGTGGCAACAGCAATGTGCGTGTAACCATGGCCACCACAAGCCATAGTCCAACTAACAGGCAGGACCACGAGGAACTCTCAACTGTGTCGTTACTTCTCATCCAATGATAGCATTGGGAGAGGAAATTAAGTGAAATGTTTTGTTTTTTTGTTGTTGATTACAGTGAATGACTGACACAATTGATAATCCCGATCCAATTGAAAGGTTTGGTGGCCACATCATAGGCTGTCTCTATGATACGAGGGTTCGTCCGATTGGCTAGTCAGTCTTGCGTGGCGACTCCAGCTTCCAGGCACCGGTGATGTAGCGCAGGCGGATGAAGACCAGGTCCCGTCCCATCTGCAGCCAGCTCCACACCGGGACCAACTTGGATCCTGGCAGAGCAAACACACATCACACAGGTGCTCAACTCCAAGAGAAGTTTTTATAGTCCAAATAATGGAAATTTGCCCATTTGCTGACATTCACTATCAACAGTCATACAACAACTCCATCAGAAAAGGCTTGAACTGCGGTACTGAACAAGAATAGATAGATTAGGTAGGTGAGACTAGCAAAATATTTCCAAAATGGTTGGAAGTGTTGGAATGAAACCCTTCATACATATAAAAAATAATAATCTTTGTAAGACAGAGATCTGAATAAAACCGATAAAGATTAAAAATAGTATAGATACTTGTGCAAAAATTAAGGTTAATAAAATGCTAGATAAATATAATGAGTACTAGAAGTATAATGAGAACTAGAAGTAATGATAACATGTTACTCTGAAAATTTTCCAATCACAGGCTGACACACAGACAAACCCAACAGTGATATTTATAGATCTACAGATCATTGGATTGCGGATGGACAAATGTTTCCATATTCCATGAGAAACCTACCTTCTATTTCAGTCCAGTTGACCGCCACCTCTGCTATGGGGATTTTGAAACACTGGGCGATGTAGAGGAGCTCCACATCAAAGGCCCTGTGAGAGAAAATAGAAAAAGTGCATAACAGGTGTTGAAACACTCCATTACAAGGACTTCTATCAGACAATATCAAACTTTCCCGAAGATCCTGTGACTCCAGCATTCACAACACAGCAGGTTTACTTGTACAGCACTAAGGCACATGATAGCAGCTGAAAACGTACATGCTATCACATCATACCACTAAGCCACAAAGCGTCTGTTGAAGAAATGTTCTGGAGTCAGAGGTTCGTCTTACTTGAATATATATTTATTGAAAGGGGTCTTATAAGAGGAAGAGATTGAACCAGTCCTTTATGTATCTTCCAAGGACATACAGAATGTGCTGACATTAGAACAGGCCACCAAAGTAGAGTAGAAGCAACACATGTTATGTCTTAAGTTAGAGCTTCCAAAGACATCTCGGAGACATCAGGAGCCACTCTGACAACAAGACCTCTGGCATAGTAGGTTATGGCACATGGGTTACAGTGAGGTGACCATACATCATGAAACTTTACATTCCTGAGGTGACCCCAGTTCAGCTGTTAATACATATGTTGAATTTTCTTCCACAGCATCTGTGCTGGAAAAGTCCTTACCAATGATTATTTTCACTATCAGTTAATCTATTGATTATCTTTTTGATTAATCGATTTCTGATTTAGTCTATAAATGATAAAAAAAATGACATCATCAAGTTACCAGAGCCCAAAGAGAGGTCTTAAAATTGCTTATTTAGTCTGACCAGCAGCCAAAAAACCCAAAGTATCCATTTTATATTTATATGAAATGGAGAAAAGCAAGCAAATCTTAGCATTTGTGAAGCTGTAACCAGCAAAAGTTTGGTATTTTTACTTGATAAATGACTAAAACAATTAGTTGATTCTGTCGACTAATCGATCAATCAACTAATCGATTCAGCACTCCTTACCAGCGCTCCACATGGAGGGAGGAGAAGGTCTTGAGGGCGGCCTCGCGGGTGAACAGCTTGAAGCCGCACTGCGTGTCCGCGATCCCCCTCACACAGAAGAACCACACCAGGAAGTGAAAGCCGTACATCAGGAACGTACGGAAGAAAGATCGCTGTGACGGGGACAGAACAACAGCGGTTTACATCGGCAGTCCCACGCATATAAATGACACCTTAGTTGTTGGTTACATAGACAGACGCAGACACACAGTTTACATAGTAATGTTGACTGATAGACGAGCACAGACAGAAAGAGAGACAGACAGTCAGACGTTTACCTCAGCGACTGACTCCTGCTCCAGGTGAGCTCTGGAACCGCAGGAGATCGCCATGTTCTCCTAAACACACAGACAGGCATCTTTAGAGTGTCCGAGACCGATTTCTATTACTACATCATACCTAGATGGCAACATGTCAGACAGAACAACAAACACAAAACAACCCCCCCACCGGTTTAGGGTCGAGGTGGTGAAGGCCGGCCTCCACTTTCTCAACGTCAGCAAACTTTGTGGCTCCGTCAGCATCTGCCATCAGGATGACTTTCCCTCTGGAGCTCAGAGTTCCCTAAAAGAGAGAAAAACACAAACATGAAATCAACAGGAGGTGCGTTGCATACGTTTATATTAGACTCGTCGTTTTTGTGGCACATTCAAATGTCGATTTGACAGCCAAAGGTCTCACCATCCTCACAGCTCCTCCTTTCCCTCTGTTCTTCACCAGCGTCAGGACGCGCACTTTGTCCGCACCGTACTTCCTCGTGTACTGCAAGGCAACCTGGGAAGACAACACAATGATGTTCACTTCACACACACACTAATACAAACTTGCTCTTGGTACCTCACATCAGTATGGTGCCACTTTGACACATTCAGCGTTAAGCAAAAATGTATTTCTTGGAATAATATCCACAAAAAAAGGTTAAAAAATATAACCTCAGTTGTTTTGTCTTTGCTGCCATCGTCAACCACGATGACCTCATAGGTAAACGAAGAGTTCTGTTTCTGCAGTGAGGAAATTACAGGAGAGATTTGATTCACAGAAGGCAGTTTTTAGTTAAATGCTGCAACCTAGTGGGCACTTTGAGGATAACTGGTACAGCCACAGAAGCTTGCTTTGCTCGCTGGAGAAGGTTAACTCTATATTGGACCAGACAAAGCACTTCACTCATGAGTTCTTGCATTTGCTTTGCACTGCAGGCACTGACCTGTCTGTTCTCCAAGTAATCCATAGCTTCTTCCATCATCACAGGCACTGAAAAGACACACATTCACACCCATATTAAGTTTCTATCATCTAGCACAGGTGTAAAATGACACATCGCCCGAGAGGCCAGGAGCTATGGGGTTTTAAATGCACCAAACTGGTTGGTAAAGTGTCTTTACACTGAATGCTAACCCTCAAAGTTAAACTGGTGGGCAATTCATCAGGCAACACAGAGTAAACTGTGCATGTATTAGCATTTAAGTGTTGAAAAAGCCATTTGCTAGGAAATCCTGACAAAGCAGATTTCGACACTACCCATCTCCAATCAATATAAAATATTTTTCATAGTTAAAGATAGATTGAACGTGATTTCTTAACTATTTTGCATAAATAGTTCAGTTTGTAAAACCTGTCTATTGGCTCACAATCTGTGTAGTCACAATCACACTAGTATTGCTAATATTGTCTTAAAAAGTAAATCCTATTCTATATCTTGTCTTTAAAAGTAAATCCTATTCAATCTATTGTCTTAAAAACTAAATCCTAAAAGCAGGATGCTCTATTATTTGTCAATAGTTTCCCTCTAATTTTCTGTAAAAGGGTCTGTGTTGGTTTCTGATGGGTTACCAATGACTCAGGGTTTGGATCAGGGTTTGATTCATTGTTATCAGGAAGATGTTTGGTGCAAATTGAGTGCTGGGTCCTTTAATTACAGAATTATATATCCTATCAAATAAAAACGTCCAGTCTGGTGCAATTACATAGTTATTTTCTAACAGACAAAACAGTTTTACAACAGTTTGCTGTATCTGAAGTCAAGGAAGGCTGAACATTAGAACACAGGCCCAAAAGTTGGTGGAGCTTCAACAAGCTATGTTATTCCACCAATTACTATGCAGAAATCACTGATGGAGACCCACGTTTACACCCATCACTCACTTCGGAGCTCCTCATTATAGGCTGGGACCACCACAGACAGCTCCCTGGAGTGGGGATCATGCAGGCTGGGGAAGAGCTCCTTCTCCCCGGTGGCGGTGAGGAAGTATTTCTCCTTCTCATGACGTGTCAGATCCACCATGCTGGCTGTGACGTGCGCTACTATTAACAGCTGAAAAGGAAGGAATAAGGGAATAATGCTGCTGTAATTTTGTTTCATCATGTAGGCCTACTGTTTTCAAGAGTCCTTTTTCACCCTGGGGTCAACTGAGCTGGCTTGAGCTCAGGTTTCATATTGGAGACGCTGAAGCGGGCTAGCTTTGACATTAGTCCAGGACTAACTCACCCTGCTTTGCAGCATGTTTAGCCATGACTTCCCAGGGTTAAGAATTGAATCGCAGTGTATAAACATGAGCTGACAAGTGCAGTGTGAAAAGGGGGTAAAAATAAACCTAGGGTTAATGTACGATTGTACAATTACAGGACGGAAAGCACTTGTTCTAAACACAATGGGCTGGTTTCGCAGACAGGGATTAAGCCTAGCCCTAAACTAAGGACGTTTTCAATAGATATCTCCACTGAATTTTGTCTTTAGTCCACTAAGTCTGGGACTAGGCTTAATCAAGAGATTTGTATTGAAAAAACATCCACCCAGATTCATAGTATTCTGCTCCATCACCACACAGCCATCTTGGTGGGAAAATGACAGGTGATTATATTCAAATAACAGCCACAGCCAATGAGCTGTGTGTATGGTAAAGCACTGTGGTAGGAAATGCATGTACATCATGGGAATACTATGAATAGAGTAATCCACGGCCTCAAACAACAAGATATTGACAACCAGTGATTACAACAAGTGAGAAAAGCATACTGCCAAAATTTTTGACAGCTTTTGCCATCATCTTCCATTGAAGGCCCTTGAGTTTAGAGAGACAACACACTTGCCACAGCACAAACTACAACAGACTGGCAACAGAATAACTTACCAAGCTAAAAAATGAACTGTACTTACCACAATCAAACCTGCAGCTGCTAATGCGGCCAAGCCTTGAACTAATTCACAGAGGAAATCCATCCTCCATGCCCTGCTAGTCACTGACAGACAGACCACCAGTCAAAGTTGCTAGCTAACCAGCTAGCCCCCTGTTGCTTGCTACACCCTTCTGTGTTTCCGTCTTGTGGCCGCTGTTCACACGTCTCAGGAGGAAAACGAGATTACGCAAATGTTCTGAAAGGTGAAAGCACAGAGTAACAGAAACCTTATATTTCCATTTCTCTGTAGGAAGCTCAGTGAACTCCACCTCCAATCACAACTGAACACAACGTCGACGCGGAAGTGCCACCGGTTTTCTTGACCACATCATCAGTTTGATGCAGGAGGACACCGAGCGGAACCAGTGTCCGCGTGCACAGCCACACCGCCCCCTGGTGGGCGGGGGTGGAAATAGTGTAAAAGATGAGCTTGAATTACTGTTAACTGTAAAAAAGGAAAGTTTTAACAATGAGTCTGTAATAGAGGAGAGGGTGGGATTATTTATAATTAAAACGGCTAATTATGTGTCTTTCTCTTCTATCTCGTTGCTTAAATACTGCTTTGTTTTAGTGTTTTAACTCAACTTAATTCTACTTCTTGTATCACTATGTACTATTGTGAAATGTTAAAGTTGATACGACTATTATATATGGCTACACTAATCAATGATGTGTCTGTATGCAGGACAATGTGGAGGAAAGCTTCTGTGTGTAATGACAAGGTGAGGGAGGGGGGCGGTCAGCTGGGAGATTTCTCTGTTAAGAATGGATGGATGGCACTATTTTATTTTTATTTTTATGATGGCAAAATGTATATCTCTTGTTTCTGTTGAAAACCAATAAAATTCTGTTTGTTTGTTTTTTTAAAAAAAGGGCTAATTATAATAACTCGTGTTAATATAGTATAATCACAGACATATAGAAACCACAGCCCCTATTTTTTTTATCACTTTATTAGTCACAAGTCAAATGTCACAGTACAGAATATAATGCAAAAATAGCAAATGAAAAATATATAAGATAAATAAATAAGAATTGATTCACTCATGTTAACTAAAGTCTCTCAAGTCATTATGGTGAAAAGATTAATTCACAGTATAAAAAGAAGTAATTTAAAACACCCATAAGACAAAATGGTGAACAGCTAAGTATGATAAAGAAACATATCAAAACCTAGTACATAAATCAAGGAAGGACAGAGACTTGAGCACAAGAGCCACATGCACTTAAAATTAGGTTAGATAATTGTCCATCTGCGGCTACCGTAGTACGTACACCAAACCCACGTGGTTTATCAAAACATCATGGCGGCTGGTTTCAAGTAAGATTGTCTATATTATAGTGAAAATGACACTTTTTATGTAATTTTCACCATATAGCTGCGCGGTGAAATTATCCGATATGTTAGATTACCTTTGATCTTTGATTGCTGGTATAAAAAAAAGATGACTTCTCCATATGACAAGCTTTAATAACACACTCCATACAGACCTGTGAAGAGTTGTGTCCTGTCCCGTGGATCACCATGGTCCACGCATATCTGACCCAGGAGAGTTTACATGACAGAAGTAGTAGTTTCTTCACTGTCATGTTGACGTCGGTCTGACCACAGTAGTGTAGCCAGAGCAAAATCTGGATAACGTAAATAACAAGAAGAACAGCAACTCTCTTTATACCGCTCTGACTTCCTGAGCTGTCTGAGATTGTGTGATTTCTCAGCCGTCATGGGTGAATGAGTTTGGTTTATCGTTATTGATTTATGCCTATTTACGTGTCTAAGATAATAACCACTCGTCGGTTCCTCTCTGTCTTTCTTCCTCTACTTCTTCACTTTCAGGACTGCTGAGCCCCTGGAGTACCACAGGAGTTTTCTGGTCAGTGACACAAAACAACAACAACAACAACATTATCCATATTCAGCCAACACTGCCCTACAAAGCTTAAAGGGTAGTAATTGTATAAGGGTCCAAGACAGAGTGAAACTGGGAAAAATGACTTCATTATCATAATCTCGTGTCCTGACAAAAGTATTCTTGGTACAGAATGTTTAGTAGCACCTATGGGCCTAATTATTGTTAAAATTAAATCTAAACGTTAGTCATGATGTTTGACTTTTGAAAAACACACAAACATACTGCTGTTTACCTTTGTAGGGCAGAATAGTTAATAATAATTGATAACTTGAACTATAATAAAAAAACGTATTTGTCCAACTGATTGATTGACTGATTGTTAATCCCCATTGATTATCCATAGCGTCAGCAGCGGCACAACATGATTTAACATACAAATCTTTACTGTTCAGAAAGAAAACTGTCGACCTGATGGAAGGGAACTGGGAGAATTTAGAACCACAACACTGAACATAGGTGAGGCAAAAAATGGCAAAAGATGGGTGTATATGAATGATGTACGAGTGCATTTTCTTTAATATTTAATCTACATGGGATTATTTCTCTGTGTGACTGCTCTCTCTCCTCAGGCTCCGTATCCACAGCAGATGGCTCTGCCTTGGTGAAGGTTGGAAACACCACAGTCATCTGTGGGATCAAAGCGGTAAGTGATAAACACAGTAGTTAAAAACCATATGAAGCAGACAGTTTCCTTGATGAAGATCAATGTCTGACTCTGTTTCTTCATCCAAAGGAGCTGACAAACCCTACAGTGGAAGCACCAAGTAAAGGCTACATCGGTAAGTCATCAGTGAGTGGAGTGTGTGTAAATCTCTTTATGTTAGTGTGATCTGACCTCAGTGTCTGACAGGGTTTCTCCTGTGTCTCAATGCCTGAGTGTGTATGTGTTTTGATACAAGTAACTACTTTGATACATCTACTCCCATTACTGTAATTGAATAGCTTTTTAGTGTACTTGTACTTTCAGTATTTTTCAAGTCAGTAGTTTTACTGAAGTACATATTGAATTAAGTATTGTACTTCACTACATTTTAAATCACATCAATTACAGAGTACACATTTTGTGGCTCTCCATACGCAAAAGAAACTGGACAAACATAAATTGGCCAATTGTGGAGCCATTCACAGTGAATCATCAGCAAAGCATAGAAGAGCAATCTGGCTTTACATTGTGCACTTTATTTTGTAATTTCCAGTTTTTCCAATTAAAAGAGTCTAGTTTGAACTCTGTCCTCTTGTCCTTTTAGAATTGCATAGGAAAAATCACATCTAACCATGCTCTTTTCTAAAAAGTAACTCAGTAACTTTTACTCTTGAGTACATCTTAAAAGAGCCACTTTTTACTTTTACTTGAGTAGATTTATAATAATAATTTTACCTCTACCTCAGTCAAATATCAGCACAGTAACTGCACTCGTACTGGAGCAACACTGTAACACTCTTTCCACCTGTTAGTGCCGAACGTGGATCTGCCTCCTCTGTGTTCGTCCCGCTTCCGGCCGGGTCCGCCGGGGGAACAGGCACAGGCTGCCAGCCAGTTCATCGCTGATGTCATCGAGAGGTGCTGTAGTCTACTGTGCATCTATTCTCAGTTTTCAGTTCACAGGACCATCATAAGTGCCTTTCACTAACCTAAGATATTGTTGGGTTTTTTTGGCTTTGTAGCTCTGATGTGATCCAGACAGAAGACTTGTGTATTGAAAGAGGAAAGGTAAATCTGTACTTTATATAAACTGTCAGATTGTGGTTCATGATTTTTGGGTCACAGGTCCTGACTCTTCTGACTCTGGTTTTAGCTCTGCTGGGTGCTGTACTGTGACATCATGTGTCTCGACTACGACGGGAACATATTGGACGCTTGTATCATCGCCCTGCTGGCTGCCCTGAAGAACAGTAAGTGAATAACATGACAGCTTTAATAGAGTTCACTGGTGCTATAATATTAATATTATAATATATTATTTTCAGACATATTCCTAAATGTTACCCATTTAGACTTTTTTCCCCTCCAAAAGCTATCACTGTTAAATAAAATGTTATAACAACCATGAAACCAATGTTATGTAGCTGTGATGGACAGCTGTGGCCCGCGGGCAACATCCATCCACACCTTTTAAATGGCCACTCCCAGATAATTTCCTTGCCTATATGTGATCATTTTTGCTAGTAATATGCCATATTATCTTTCTGGGTTCTCAGTGACATCAAGGAATAACATTTTGGTTTTAATCTGTTCCGAATTTAGCAATTACTACTCACACTAGTAAAGCAGGGTCCCTAGAGGTTTGAGTACAAATATCGTGAAGGTCTTTTTCTGTGATATTCAATAGTAATGTGGACAATTTTTTGTGAGTAGTCACATTATCAAAAGAAATGTTGTAAAACTCCTAGATCTTTGGAATATTGAGTTATCAAATATATGTCTAGTCTCTATGGAAGGCACATATTTTTCTGTTTATTAGTCTTACTCCTCTTCCACACATACTTTCCATCTGAAGTTGACTACAGTGTTTATGGCCCGCACCACCAAGAGTTGCCCATCTTTGTTCTCTATGCTGCTTTTTATCGGCACATTTCCCTCATCGTTTCCCTGTTGCCCACAGCACAACTTCCAGAGGTGACCATCAACACAGAGACCTGTGGACCACAAGTCAATTTAGAGAAGAGGAATGGGCTGCGAATTCACAAACATCCAGTCGGTGCCTCTTTTTGTGTCTTTGACAAGTAAGTGAATCATGACATTTCCAGTAGGTATGCTCAGTGTTTGAACACAACTTCCTTTAGCCCAGGATGAAACTATCTGCCTCCATCATCCATGTGACCCAGCCTGCCCTCTCCTCTGTGCAGCTCCATACTGATCGTGGACCCCACAGCTGAGGAGGAGAGCCTGTCGACCGCTCACCTCACTGTGGTGACGGATGAGGAAGACCGGCTCTGCTGTGTCCACAAACCAGGTCCGCAATGCAGCCAGTAGTGATATGACTCTCCCTTTTCATCTTATACTCAGTGCAAAGCAGATTTTTTTTTTAGCAATCGCACAAAAGCAAGGCTGAAGAAATTGATCAGGCTTGGGTACCAAGTCAAGCTCTATCTCAAATCCCAAAATTAGTAAAATTCAGCTTCAGTTGCAAGTCTTGCATGCAGTTCAGTATTATGTTCTGAGTTAGATAACAAAACAGCAAAATGTATAAATCAAAGGTCGATTAGTTTAGCCTTATTAGCAGAGCTGTTTTTTGAATACCTATATTGTCCCTTTCATCAGTATCAATTTGAAGGCATCAAGTGTATTGAAACGCTTCAAAATTACAGATTCTCATAACTGCCTTTCTGTTGCTGGTTATGGGCACTTCTATAGAGAAAATCATATTTATCAGATACATTTAGAAAAGCAAATTTTGAGTGAACCTAGCTTTACTTAGCTCTGACTCGTGGATGAGGAGCAAAGTGAGAGAAAGCTAGGGACAGAGTCTACCTAGACCCGGTCTGAAGTCAAGTAGTTTACCTCTCTAGCTACAGAAGAGTAAAGCCTGCACACTATGAACTCAGTGTATACATCTTTTATTTTTCAATCTGATGTGGATCATGGTCAGAATCCACATTAGAATTGAAACATAAATAAAAGGTGTATGAATGGAGCTCCTAGTGTGCGGGTGAGTGACTCTTTTACAGCCCAGCATCTCACCTTGATGTGCGTTCAACTAGCAGCCAAACCAAGTGACTCCTTGAAATTAATACTTAAAACTGCTCTTTCAGGTTGAATAAAAAATATAAATAAATCACTAAACCCTCTTCCCCTCTGGCTCAGGCGGGACGTCCCTGTCAGGAGAGAAGTTGCAGGAATGCATCAGCCGAGCCACGGCGCGGCAGAGAGAGATCCGGAAACTCATCGACAAAGTCACACAGAGCGTCAAGACGACAAAATAAAGAGCCACAAACAGCACTTTTATCTAAAAGCTGTATTTTCCACTGTCAATATATATTCTTTTTTTTTTTTTTAATAACAATAAAACTGCTGACAAAGACCGCTTAAAAAATTATTCCTCAGTGTCCACAAATGTCTCACACGCACGCTCGCTTGATGTCTCGTAAGAATACGCTCATGGCTCCTGAACTAATTAAAAGGAAATGCCTTTTCAAAATGTGCTGTACAAAAGCAGATACACCGTCTTGCATGTTGATCTTGAGTCCTCGGTTGAGCCCTGTGCCAGGATTGTTAATAGAATAAAGACTTCCAACAGACTGAGAGGTAGAGGGCTGCCCCCAGGCACTACTCCAAGGTCAGATTTGCATTGTTCACATGTAATGGTTACGTGGAGGATTTGGTGTGAGTTAAGCTCAGCCGGGATCCGTGCGTAAGGGCAGTTTCTACCGGGGTCAACCAAGCAGAGACAGGAGGATCAGGCAGGCTCACGAGGAATCCTCTGAGAATGTGCGTTAATGATCCTCTCGGTCAACAGGGCCTCCGACGAGAAAGTCTTCCTGAAGGGGAAATAGGTTATTGTAGAAGCCCCCTACCTATGAGAACCGTCTTTTTTTCTGTTTCATCTCAAAAAAATATCAATAAGGTTCTTTTAAGTGTAGGGCTCCCTGCTCTAAAAAAAACTCCCATCCTCTATGGTGGACACAGTTTTGGTTCTCCAAAACCTGACAACCATTACATACAAATCATTACATTTCTCAGCTAGAAAAAGACAAACAAAAAGGACGAAAAAAAGTCTTTTGTTTTTGTCTGCGGTCTCCACAGTGAGACCGACAAAGAGCACAGTATGGATCATTCATGTCCTCATGATGACGGGCGTTTTAGTGTGTGATTGTGTTGTCTGTCATGATTTAGGCAGGGGTTGTGGCGTGCTCCTCTTCCTCTTACTTCTTGGTTGGTTGGCGGTATGTTGCCGCGGCGCTCCCCCCTGAGGAGCTGCTGCTCCCATAGCCATTTGCTGCTGCTGCATTTGGTGCTGCAAGAATTGCAACTGTCCAGCGGGGAAAGAGACAGAAAAAAAAAAACATCAGAGGGGACTTCAGCGCGACACTACGAGCAACACTTGTCGTCAGTGGATCTAGTTATTGGACAGTGCAAATATGCTTGTGTGGGCATCTGCTGCATGGTAAAATATCATTCACTGGCGCCAGTGTTGGGCAGACTTCCTCACTGAAATTGGATTCATGAAAGTATCGCCTGGACTTTCAGCAGAATGCACTGTGCTGCAGACAGTCCATGAGTGGCATGTGTTAGTGAAGCTGAATTGAAGCCTGGTACGACATACAGGAGCAAGTGTACAGAGAAACACAGAAGAGTGGTTAATGGGTTGCAGAGGGAAGGGAAAGGAAGGAAGAGAGATACATGGGCTCAAGATTGAGGGGGGAGAGGGGGGGAGGAGTTGTGTTGGGGAGTGAGGCAGGATACAGTCAAGCAGCACCAGTGGCGTTAAGACGTCAACCGCTCTGCGGGTGTCACAGCTGTTCTGGAGACACGCTGTGACCCTGGCAACAACAGACATGCAGCTTAGCAACCGTGCTTTCTGCTCTGAGTAAGTCAGCAACTTCAACTGGGCAAAAACAGAAGGTCAGATCCACTGTTACGATACGATACACATCACATGCTTACAGTGTAAGAGCCTGCCATGTCTAATCTGTCAGTTTGCATAGCAACAATTGGACAACATGTATCTGATGACAGTATTGCAGGTGCTGATAGAAGCGGACTGTCGCTGAATGCTGTGTAAGAACATGCCTCCCAGTGCGACACACTGTTAGTTACTGCTGCTGGAAGTGCCACAAGCTCTGGTGTTTGGGGTGCTGGGAGTATCGGGACTGCAGCGATCTATGTCAAACAAATGTATTAACCAAACATACAACACAAGATGGAGTGGATGGCGAGGGCAGAGTGAGAACGGAATGTGTCTACAACATAAAAACAACGCCAGAAGGCAGATGGTGAAGGAAGATTTTGAACAAAATCAGACCTGGGATGAATATAGCTTTAACTCATTTGAAGTTGGAAAAAAAAAATGCATCAACCATATATTCTGAGAATATTACTTGGATGCCATGTGATGAGGAATGATTAAAAAAAAAAAAAAAAAGGTTCTTCAAACAGTCATTTTTAAGACTGTTTTGACTACATATGCAAGGGAAAAAATTAACAAATTTAGGAAAACAGGAAAGATATAGACTAGTTTTTATTTAGGTTAGAGAAACTTCATGATTCTCTTGTGTACACCATTATAAAAGTCAATGAATATTAAAAATGGTTTCAAATATTCCAAGTCATTAAAATAGTATTTGCTTCTTGGGGGACACATGAAATACTTCTAGTAAATGGATGCAAATGGTTGGAAAGCGTTATTCAAACTGCAAATACATTTAGCCCAGGTCTGATGAAAACACTTGACTTTTTGTGTAAAAGAAAGAAAAATCTCCTCCTGTCTTTCTTGGATTATAATACAGAGCATGAAGCAAAGCTGCCTAAATCTCTGACAGAATGTACTGTACAGCATACACCTGCCTGCAAGATAAAGGAAGACATGAAGAGTTGGCTGCTGAATCTAGTCTCATGTAGAGTATCCCATGACTATGTCTCAGTAGTTGGGTCCCACAGAGATGTATGTGTGTATATAGATGTTAAAGTTGCTGTATTACTTGGATCTGTGGCTGGTGCTGCTGCTGAAGCCTTGGAGAAGGCAGCGGGGGCCCAGACCCGTCCAGCCCACAGCCCAACTGGGACAGCACTAAGGGGGGGGAGGGAGGGGTGAGGAGGGAGAGGGAGGGAGGAGCCCCAGAAGGAAGGAGGCAAAGGGCAGAGAGGTAGAGGAAGGTATGGAGTGAGGTATGGAGAGAAAGTGCGTGTCGACAGGCAAAGAGAGGCAAGTTTGGAGGAGGATAGGAGGGGGAAATGTAGTTTCAGTGGTGCAGAGTCAAAAGGGCCATACAAAAAAGGACAGAGGGGAGAGAAGTGAAGAGAGGAAGAGAAGGCAGAAGGAGGACGTTTTGCAGGAGGACCAACAGGAAAGGAAGGAAGAAGGAAATACAACAGCCGTGTGTGTGTGGGTGTTTTTGAGTGAAGTATGAGCAAACAGCATGAGGGAAGTGGACCGGGAAGGTGCGAATGAGTAGAGAGAGAGGGTCGAAGAGAAGGAGAGGAAGACAAGACAGTGCAGGAGGGAAAGAAATAAGGGTGGGGGGAAAAACAACAGAAAAAAAAAACAAGAGAATGTAGCAGAGAAGAAGGGGAAATTGAGTTTCTCCTGACAGTGGTTAAATGCTCCAGTGAGCGGAACAATGGCTTACTTCAGTAAAATGATTGTTTAGTTACAGACTATATGAGTCTTGCTGTACAGTAACCGCAGTAATGAACACATTAGTAAAACTCATCTCATTAGTACTAGTTAGTGGCATGGTATCACTTTGAGTATGTACAGGTAGGTAGGTTACTGGACTGGAGAACAATGAAGAGAAATGTATGAGAGAGAGGTGTGTGGGTTAAGTGTGTGTGTGTGTGTGTGTATGTGTGTGTGTCACACCTGCTGCCTGTGGAGACATGAAGCCTCCGACTCCCAGGTTGATGACCGCTGTCTGTTGGTTTCCTAAACTTTGATCCGACCCCTGGTCACCCTGTCAAGGCAACACAAGACAGTGAGATCGTCATCACACACACATTCACCACCTTCACCTGTCTACTGTCATCACAAAATATCTATTTAGCCAGTTACAGCGCTTTCAGAAAGTCTTCAACCCTCTTGACCTTTTCTGCATTTTGCGGTGTTCTTCTCCTGTAGCGTCTTCTTGGATATGTCAGTATCAACTTGGCACATCTGGATTCTGGGATCTCCTCCCATTCTTCCTTGCAGATTTGCTCAAGTTCGGTCAAGTTGGATGGGGAACGTCTGTGACCGCTATCTTCAAGTCATTCCACATATTTTTTTTTTTTTTTTTTTTTAAATGGGATTAAAGTCTGGGTTCTGGCTGGGCCACTCAAGGACTTTCACATTCTTGTTCTGAAGCCACTCCAGTGTTGATTTGGCTGTATGCTTGGGGTCATCATCCTGTTGGAACATAAACCGTCGTCCCAATCTCAATCCCAATCAGTCCCAAAAGGATTTTGGCGCTCTGAAGCAGGGTCTCCTCAAAAATTTGTATCTGGCTCCATCCATCGTTCCATCTATCCCTACAAGTCTCAAAGTCTCAAGGAAAAGACCCTCAACAGTATGATGCTGCCACCACCATGATTCACGGTAAGGATGGTGCAAGATGGGTGATGAGCTGTTCCTGGTTTTTGCCTGACATAGCACTTTGCATTATGTCTGAAAAGTCTAATCTTCAACTGCTCCCAGAGTCTTTCGCTGCCTTTTTGCAAATTCCAGGCGTGCTATCATGTGCCATTTTTCCAGGAGTGGCTTCCATCTGGCCACTCTGCCATACGGCCTCGATTTGTTAAGGGCTGAACTGACTGTTGTCCTTCCAGAAAGATCTCCTATCACAGCCAAGCAGCTCTGAGTGGTCCTTGGGTTCTTGGTCTCCTCCCTCACAAAGGTCCTTCTTGCCCAGTTGCTCGGTTTGGTCTGACGACCGTGTAGCTGTAGAAAGAGTCTCCCACACTAAAATTCCTAATAATGGAGTGTACTGTCCGTTTGTGAACTTCTAACACATTAGAAATTGTTTTATACCCTTCAGGGTAGTTTCTACTCTGTCATGTGCTGTGGGACCCTAAATAGACATGTATTTCATTTCAAATCATGTCCAACTGGCCAAAGGTGGACTCCAAGTTCTAGAGACTTCTCAGGGACATTCAGAGGAATTTGGATGCACCTCAACTGAATTTGGAGAGTCACTGCAAAGGGGTTTTATACTAATTGATGTTAAAAAAAAAATCAGCTTTTCATTTTTAATTCATTCGTGAAAAAAATTAAATAAAAAAAAAAATCACTTTGATATTCTGGGTTATTGTGTTTACATCAGTGACAAAAAATTGAATCCATTTTAAATTCACACTGCATCACCACGAAATGCATAAAAGTCAAGGGCGCTGAACACTTTCTGAAGGCACTGTACAAGGTACAGGGGTATGATGCATCAGCAATGCTGCATTTCAAAAAACAGTTGTTTTACTGACCTTTACCAGTGTGAAAGAAGCTGAATCTATTCTTCCACAGGTATTGATATAGATTCAAAGTAATGTGTGTGTATGTGTGACTTTGAGTGAGAGACGGAGAGAGAGTGAGAGAGAGCCCATGCAGTGTTTCCCCCTGTATTATTTTGTAGCAGTGGTGGCTAGAGCTAATTCTGGTTCTGATTCTGGTTCAACATCTGTCCCTGTTTTGGTCATAGCTTTAGCTCTCATGAGGGTTCTGCCGCTCACACTATATTTTATTAAGACAAAAGTGGGTAATTGTAAACATAGACCCTGTGAAGTTTGTATTCTGGGAACAGATGAAATTCAAATGTTATTAATTCCAGATTTAATCTAGAAATTGTAGGAATATTCTTGCCCCCACTACATAAATGAATGTGTGTGTGTTTTGTTTTGTTTTTTTTTTGTTTTTTTACTTATGTGTGATTGTGTGTCTCACCGTCTCCCCCTGCTGCTGAGGACTGGAAGTGGCTGACTGACTCTGCTGTGGGGAAAACTGAGACAGCTGCTGCTGCTGCAGAGAGTTAAAGATGAGAGGACCAGTGGGGATCTGGAGATGTCAACCACACACACACATACACACACATACACAGATACACCAACAAACGGAAAGTGGGGGAGTAACGGAGAGGGAGAGAAAGAGGATGAAGGATGGGTTTGAGAGAGGAGAGGCAGAAGGAAAGAATTGATGCACAGAGAAAGCCAAAGGGAGGAAAGAGGGGAGAATTATCAGAGCAATCAAACAACAAGGGGTAGCTAGTCCATTACCACTATCAGAATAATACAACTAAGGACTATAAAGGGGACGGTACAAGCATTCATCATTCATCAAACTGTGCCTGTGTTCAGATCATCCCTTTTCCTTCCTCTGATACTTTTCCGTGACCTCACTCCAGCAAAGCCTTTTGCTAGTGATCCTTTGCAGCTCATGGCATTAATGCTGCCAGAGTAAGTGGTTTGATCAGGAGAACACATCCAAAAAAAATGTATGCCCTCATGGACCTAGAAGCAGCTTTGATAAAGGCGTTCACTAAATGACATGTGCAGTGAGGTGCAGGGAAAGTTGTGAGGAGAGGAAGCTGTTCAGAGAATTCAAACACAGCTCGTCTCTATTCCAGGTGGGGTAACACAGGTGCAGGATCAGGACAGAGGCTTCTATGCCAAACAACAGATTCAATGCATGCCACCAACAGTATTACAGCCTAACTGGTTACAGTGTCATACCTGCAACAGGTTCAGTGGTCTCAACCCAGCACTGCTGTTCAGGCCAAACGGACTCCCTAAAACACACACCACAATTCCATCATTGACGCAGAACAATGCAGATGGGCAACAACACATTTCCAATGAGTGTTAATTTTCCTAGCTATAGCCCCAAGTGGTCGGCATGGTTGACTGGTGGTTATATGGGTAGACTGTCTCTCAGGTGTAAAGTCGGCAGCTTGATTCCTGCAGCAGCCAATGTGTGTTCATCCCTGTCGAAGTGTCCTTGAGCAAAACAATGAACCCTTATCTGCTCCAGATGGGCTGCAAAAGGCTGATCTTACACAGAACCCCTTACGTGAAATCTGTGCATAATGTGATGCTTTTCCCCGCCAAAAGGAGGTCAGAGGTCAGGGTCAGCTACAGCACAGCACTCCTGGAGCTGGTAGGGATTCAGTTTCTAGCTCAAGGACATTTCAGCAAGGTGGATGCTTGCCAACATGGGGCTTGAACCGGCGTAGTCCATTTAAAGGGCGGTCATCCTACTCACTACACCACCCTGCTGCCCTGTAGCATGTTTGTGTCTAAGTGTCATGTGGTTATTTATTGCTCTATAATTTAATAACAATGAATGTATTTTCAAGTTCATCCATTTGCCATTTTCAACTTTTAAGGCCTTATTTTAATTTTCTTTTAAAGGCCCCTAGGAACTGTGGTGGAAGTTTTCTGAAATAAAAGAGACTTGAGAAACAAGAGAGTGTCCTTTCTGGGTTTATTCGTTACACCTGCAGGTGGGCACAATCAACCTTCAACAGGGTTTCAGGCTGATTGAGCAACTTCCTCTTCTCTCAGTTCCCTCTTATACATTTCGCTGTTCCTTAACACCCATACTCCACGCCTATTGCATTACAGAAGTACAAAACAACTCTATTTATATGGTGAGGTCAAGGCAAGATCAAACATGTAATAAAATCTGAAAATGTAATAAAGTCTCTGTCGCACATCATATGTAGGAACATCGGATCAGGACAGGAACAAGGTTTTGCTTGTCACATATAGAGCTGCAACAGTTAATTGATTAATCGATTAGTTGTCAACTATTAAATTAATCGCCAACTATTTTGATAATCAATTAATCGGTTTGAGTAATTTTTAAGAAAAATATGTCAAAATTCTCTGATTCCAGCTTCTTAAATGTGAATATTTTCTGGTTTCTTTACTCTATGACAGTAAACTGAATAACTTTGGGTTGTGGCCAAAACAAGACATTTGAGGACGTCATCTTGGGCTTTGGGAAACACTGATCGACATTTTTCACCATTTTCTGACATTTTATAGACCAAACAACTAATCGATTAATCGAGAAAATAATCGACAGATTAATCGACAATGAAAATAATTGTTAGTTGCAGCCCTAGTCACATATAGGGACATTTTGGCAATACTGTACTTCAATATGGTCATGCCGATAAAGCCTCTTTGATTCGAATAAAGCTTCTTTGAATTGACATCTGGTCAGGACAGGGTCAGGAAAGGGACAAGGTTCCTGCTGTATTTTTCCATTACAATTAGGTTCCTGCTGTATTTTTCCATTACAGGAACCTTATATACTCTCAGCAATGGATAGGGGGACGTGCAAATTTAGATGTCTTACCGGTCTGTGCTGTGGACTGCATGGTGGGCATCAGCCCTCCAGGTGGCAGGATTCCACTCAGGTTAAGGCCTGGACCCAGCATGGGGTTGGAGCCACTCATCAGGGTCTGGGGACTGCTACACACACACACACACACATACACACACACAGTCATCATGAGAAACGCTAACATATGACTGCAGGACATCATACTGTTGTGATAAAAGGCCACAGAATTAGAGATGGGACAATATGTTGAAATTCAATGTATCGCAATACAAAAATGTGACAATACGTATCGTGGGGCAGAAAAATGAATGGTGATATTAGCTCCATTTTATTCTTAAATGAGACGGCTTGACCATCACAATTTCACAAGCTCTCTATCCAAATTATATTATTGGCACTTTGTAATGACATTTTCAAAATGTTGTTTACATTCTAGCAAGCCAATACCATTGCTAGAAAGACTAGTGGCTCAGAAATAAACATAGTTCTGCACAGTCAGACTACATCATATCATGGTTGTATCGAATTGTGAACCCTGTATCACGTATCAAATCATATTGTGAGATAAGGGTATCGTCCCGTTCCTACACAGGATACAAATGGAACTAAAGGATTATGGTGGAGAAAGACTGCAGAGAAAATTCACTTTCTTACCAGACGGATCCCACCACATTGATGAAGTTGAGGCCCGCGGGGTTGGCCATGACCTGCGACGAGGTGGTGCCGGTGGTGATGGACGTACCCATGGTGGGCAGGGGGATGGTCATGACGGGTAAAGGCTGGCTCAGAGCCAGCTGCTGCTGGGCGAAGGGGGCGAGGAGGGTGGGCTGCGACTGGGTCTGCACCATGGGAGGGTCCGAAGGGGTGGGGGTCACCGAGAGAGGGGCACTGAGGGAGTCGGCCGGGTGCGGGGTGGAGCAGGGCGTGTTGGTGGGGGTGGGGGTGGATGGCTTGGGGGTCCCCGATCCTGGAGGGGTGGAGGGGGACGTGGGTTAGAACAGAGATAAAAGCATTAAAGAGGAGACAGAAAATATATTGCTAGAGGAATACTGTTTTTGCAGATACCAATGAAGCTTTGTAGCAAAACAGTTTCATTGTAGCTCCAAACAGTGTTCCAGGAATCCAGCTTTTATCTTAGAACATGTTATTTATTCATTACTAAAGCCATCGCTCACACACACACACACACACATCCCAAATAATAGGAGTTGGGGTGCAGGGGGAGGCTTTAACTGCTTTGAAATCCTCACTTCTGCTAATTTGTAGGATGTTGACATTCCTTTATAACAACTGAAAAATGTAATTTGACTATGAAGCTCATAAGTCATGCCAAAATTTCACCCCTTTAGCTGACAAAACAACAGTGTTCTTGAGTGAAGCCTTTGGGCAAAATAAAGTGCAATGCGATTCAAACTGACAATTTGCTTGACAGCTGGTTTTAGTTAGGATATACGAAATACCACAGAGAAAAGTGCTTGTGGTGCAACCGGCCGTGTGTTGGTCAGTTTCCACACATTTCTCCACACTTTCATGTCTTTTTGTGCTTTTTCATATTTCTTTTAAAAACCTGGACATTGTTAAAGTCATTTTCCACAATTTGTCAAAAAGGTTCCAGATCTGGGAAACTTAGGAGCCTTGAGAGGAGCTGATATAAGACGTTCCAATACAATTCATCCTTAGCATTGCGACGGCACCTGACGACTGTTAGTCGTAACCAGTTGGCTGTACTCACTCTGCGTGGAGCCCATGGGAGAGAGGGAGGCCGGGGACAGCAGGCCCACCTGGCCCAGCTCTAGGGAGTGCTTCCTGTTCAGAGACTGGCTTTTGGCTGGAGGGGGCGTAGGACACTTGAGTAGACCACTGGTGGTTTGGGAGCTATATGGATTACCTGGTGAACAGAGAGGAGTTAAGACCTTTCTTGTTCGCATTTCACACACACGACCGCAGGAATATTGCAGTATGCTGATCTGGGCCCATTCGGTGTAGGAGGAAATTCACACTGAGCCTTGTAACATGTGAATGTGCTATGAAATTTTACCTTGTAACGTCATCAAAAGCAGATGTCTTTACATTCTCTGTTCAAATTGGCAGACGAAAAAACCCTGAACTTTTACACAAAGTGGAGTTTGAACCCTCTGAGTCTCAACCCTCATCTTGACCAGGGCTATTTCCCACACCACTAGTTCAGTGTGAAAGCAGTACTGGTGAGCAGTCTAATCACTAGCCATTTAAGGAAAAATCCACCCTCAGACAATCAAACAGTGTAATATCAATCTGTGATGTTCAACGCATTCCGGGAGTCATTTTGTGGTGTGTTGCAATTTACCTTTTTGTTGTACCCACTTTCCCTCAACCTGCCTTATCTACTTCTACTTCAGATTTCCCAGAATGCCTTAAAACAACCCCCAGAGGACCATGAACTTGTTCTACTTGGCTGTGGATTATACATGTAGGTGAAACATCTTGACGTGATGTCACTACATTTAGCTATTTGTCCATGGTAATAAGAAAAATACACCACAAAACAAAATGGGCCCAGAAATGAAAGTTACATTGCCAACAGCTGTTTCTCTAACAGCATTAAAGGGTTTTAGGGTGGATTTTTCCTTTGGGTCAAGCATGAGGGGAATTATCTAATTTCCCTGTCTCTGTTTCTGTATCTGTTTTCTACCACAATGCTAATGCTGTCTGGAGTTATGCAGGGTCACCGCATATTGCTTGAGCTTTATTTATTCTCTGCAGATTTGCAGAGATGAAAATGTACAGATCCAGAGTTGAGAGAGACAAGCAGCAGTTATACCTGAGGAGCTGCTGCCCGATCCTGAAGGCAGCTTGATGGGAGGGGGCCGGTGCTTCACCCCTTTCCCCAACACAGACGTCTGGACCAGTGCAGAAAAACCATCACCCTGCAGACGACATCAAAACCAGTCTGTTACCCACCAATACACTGTATCACTAATGCTAAAAAGTAATTTTCTTCACCAACACTGATTAGAAAAATTACAACAGCAGAGGCAACTGTTAGTTCAGAGTGCCAGGTGAAACACATCTCCAATTAGTTTTCTTATAATCAGTTATTTTTAAACTTTTAACACAATATACTCCACAGTCTGTACTGACTAGCAAAGCCAAGAGCTAACTGAGATGAATAATACTACAGGGACAATAACTGCAAGGTGGTGGTAATGAGACGACACCTACACACTTGACAGTAGGTGTTAACTACAGATAAGTAACATGGAGAGTGAAAATGCTGTAGTTTTGACTCTTTAATAATCACATATCTAAAAATTTCAAATCTTTGTTTCATCAAGCAAAAACAAGAGATCGCAGATATTAGACATGGGGAGCTGAAGCCCCCTGTCTCAGCTGAGTCTGTACCAGCTCTGTTACCAAAATTGCTGTGTAGCTTGGGGTAGAGGAGTCAATTCCTTTCCGTCTCTATGCAAAAGTCTTGCAGCACAACCTGGACTCACTTCCTGCATCCGAGTGAGGCCGGACTCACCTCAATATCTTTGCTGGGGGAGGGAGGCCCCTGTCCCACGCTGCCTGAGTTATGGGACATCTTCACCTGACACTTCACATCCCTCTCGTACACTCCTTTGTACTGAGTAAGAAACCTGTAAAAAAAAAAAAAAAGGAAATTCAAAATATATATAAAATATCTCCAATATAGCATATTCCTAATATTTGTGTTAAGACTGAAGTACCATGAATCTGAACAAACGCAAACAAAGTGACTTACCGGTCTGCATCTATCTTTGAGCCTATAAGGAATCTGTGAACAAGCGAGAAGAAATACAGTGAACTCAGAGTTTAGTTTGAGATTCAATAATGCATTTGAATCAGACACACACACACACACACACACACACACACAATCCTTACGGTGGGTGTATGAGCTTTAAGTCCGTGCTGTCCTCCTCTGCTTTTGGTTCTTTAGCACAGTAGATCTTGCCATACACCAGCGGGTCTCCCATCGACTGGAAGATGGACACCTTGGTCCTCTGGGCCTGGCCCCCCACCTCACACTCAAACGTGTAGTCATCGACAACCTCCTGCGTGAACAAAACGGAGAAAGACAATGAGACAAAAAGGGCTTTTTAGGACATACAGAACAAACCCCAACAGCATCATGTTTTTGTTTCAGAAAAGCAGAAGCATGCGTGAAATTTAGAGCTCTGTTCAACATCTACTGCAGCTTTGATATTCAGCACAATTGTAACGCAGCGGATCAAGAAAAAAGGAATCTGTCTGATGGTGTGGATCCACTGAAGGCACTTTTTTATGCTTGCATCTTTTTCTCATTTTTTAGGAATGGAACAAATTCATTTTTGAGCACAAATGCAAAAAGCTGTGTGTTATTATCGCACATGATACAGTGGGTAAGAAAGAGTCCATTTTGTTTCCTATGGCGCATTAGACATTATAGCAACACTTAGCATGTCCACGCTCATTTTTGGCTGCAGAAAACACCTATGATGGATCTGCACCCTAAGAGCACATTCACGCTGCTGTACAGTGGCTGCCGCCTGCCAGGTTTACCTCAGCAGGCCAGATCACAGTGGGCTGAGAGTCCTCCAACTGCAGCGATTTCTCAACCACAGCATACTTCTCCACCTTGAACACACAAGGAAATCCATCTGGGTTGTTATGCCTTACGCGATTGCTATTTGACTGTGAGTTTAGTGGGGTTTATTTTACGCCGTGTGGGATATGTGAATGTGTGTGTACACAGAGGAGTATCGAACTACTTACATCAATTTCCTTCGGTACACTTAGCTGGCAGTTGCTTTGTTTCCACATGTCAACACACTGCGAGTGAGGACAGCCAGGGAAGGGAGTGAGAGAGGAAGACAGCAAAGGAAAACAAAGAGAGGTATGAACAAAAACAAGTGAGAGGGCATCATCGCAGCATGCACTGACCTAACACTGTGTATTTATTTTAAATGAGGCAGATCAATCAATAGCAATTTCACAACAAGGCAACAGTAAGCATGTTGCCCCCCACGAATGACGACTGCATCATTCACGAGGAGCGACATGTTTACTGTTGCCTTGTTGTGAAATAGGCCAATCATTCAATAGGCAGGCAGGTGGACGGGCAGACAAAGAGATTTGACCGTGTGGGACAACGACCAAAAAGGCAAACAGCCCCATATGACTAAGCCGTATATGTATGCACATTTGTATACTGTCTGTATATGATTGTCAAATCGTCTGTATGTTGGTTACTGACGTTTCCAATCTTGGAGATCTTGAGGTCTATGACAGGGGCAGGTTTCCTTTCCTTCCTCCTCTGTAGGTAGTCATAGAGCCGTAGCTGTGGAGGCATGGGCAGGTGGGACAGCTCCTGCTGCCTGTTCAGAGCCGCCCGAGAGTGCCTCTTAAAACACCTAAAACACACACAGACATGGCTCAGCTCAGGATATCATAGCACAGCATGGGCAAGCTCAAGGCTGGGGTCACTTCACTTCTGATTCAGTCATTTCATTTTTCATTCCATTCATTCTCAAATATTTCTACATATTTATACTATTACAACTATTTATACATATTTGAATTGGTTGTTCACTTTAAAATTCAATTCACTTTAAGTGAATTGCCCCTAACCTTGGAGTGTATGAGTGTGTGTGTGTGTCTAATACCGTTTCATAGAGCGAGTGTTCATTTTCTGTTTGTTGTATAGCAGGCGGTTGGCGGTGCAGGTGACAGAGATGGAGGGGTCCAGACAGAGCGGCTCAGCTGTGGCCAGAATCAACTGACTCTCCAGCTGCAATTTGTCATCCTGCAGCAGAGACAACAGACACTTTAGACAATGCCTGTGGAAGGTGATGAGGCTAATGGGAGTCAAGACTTTGACAAGACAATTTTGTACTTGTGCAGTTCAGGTCAGGTAAACTGCCATTAGCTAAGGCAAAGGGTAAGTTCAATAAAACACCAGAGGATGAAAGAATTTGTTAACATGATCCAGGAAAAACTGAAAATTAATTTTATATCCTATTGTTCTTTACATGATGAGAACAAAAGACGTGCTTTACTTTAAATTGACTTATATTTCTGTTAATTTGATAATTGAGATATGTTTCAGAAAAGATGTGGCACATGATTAGAGAGCTAGAAAAAAAGTCAACATACTTGCACGTATGACAAATTTGTATTGACATATGTTTAGGAGTCTTATGTTTAGGAGTGCGTTTCAAGCCCATGTGGGCACTAGATGCATTTCACCTGAATAAAAATAAATACCGACATCAATATTATTCTGTATATGGATAGATACAACAAAATGTTATGAGCTGTGTGAAATCAGGGTGGGGCTGAATTAAAGAGACAGAAAAAGGGCAGAGAGAGAGAAATGTCATGTCTGGATAGAGAAGGGTCAAATGAGATGAGACTTGGCATTTTGTTTCTAATTGAGATAATGCACAGGCCACTTTACCTGTGTCCATTTGTGGTGGTCAGTGGTCATAGCGTGGACATCACAGATAAGAGTCTGCAGGGGAAACAACAGATACAAAAAACTTGGCTTTCTTAGTCTTTATGGCTAGGTCAGTGCTTTGATCTTCTAATTCCAACTCAAAATCATACCTGGGTTTAATCGTATGCAAATCCTTTTTTTAAATGTTTTTTTAGCCTACTTGAAGTAGGTAGTAAAGTAGGTTATTTGAAGGTCAATTACGTGATAAACGTTTCTGTGACTGCCAACTCCTGACATTATCTGAATTTTCTTGATGTGGTAAACCCCGCCCTCCTGGTACCATGCAGCTTAAACCAAATGCTGATAATTATTTGAAAATACTACTTCTACTACTACGCAGTTATGCCAGTAATCCACAGATGTGTTTCCACCTGCATGTTGTTTACTGATGGACTGTGTGGGGTTTACCTGCATGGTTGGCCGCAGCAGGATGTGTCTGCTCTGATAGGTGGGCATTTTGGTATTGCCAGACTGCCTGTAGTCTCTCACTTCTACTATCACACAGCCGCAGTGGAAGATATTCACCTGGGACACAACACGCATGGCGGATATTAACCAATGGAGAGACAGTAAAAGGAATCTTCTGGGAGATGACATTGCAAAACTCTGTAAGCCATGAGTAGAAACCTTGCACAGTCCTAACCACAGCAACCAACGGAGGAAAATGAGAACATACTGTAAGGTGAGCGAAGGTTATGCTGTTGTTGTCTTTTAGATACATGACATGCAAATATGAAACATGTCTGAAGCCTTTGAGTGTGCTGTAGAATACTTGCATCATTGTAAGCACATATTCACATCATTTCCAATTCAATTTTGTTGCTGATCCAGTGAAATACATACCAAAAACTATGAAATTAACTATGCAGGTGTGTGTATGTACATTTGTGCATGTGCGGATAAGCATACACACCTGCGACTTCTCCAACAGATCCACCAGAATAGGAGGCAACTCCTCAGCATCCAGGTACTCCAGCAGTTCTCCTTCTTCATATGGCAGACGGATAGTTTCGGAGTCTAGAAAGTTACACAAACATATAAGTAACAGATGAGACGACTCTGGTACACACAGAAAAGAAGAACTTGCTCTTTGATTCTGATGTTTACTGTTGCTGCTATCAAACTCAAATACAATTTTTCCTTTAAATTAAGTGGTGTTTTTTCATACTTGACAAACTGCCTTACAAAGAGTCTGTCCCGGATACCATGTATTTGAGGGGTTTCAGTTGCCGGAAGTTCACTTTATTCACTAAAACGCCTTCATTAAAAAAGCAGGTAGACAGGTAGGCAGGTAACTGATTGAGTTCTCTCACCAGATCCATTCTTGCCCCTGAGCATTAGAGAGTAGCCTTCATTCCCAGGGTACAGGTTGACCACCAGACATGATACGGACTCCTGAGACACCAGCTTCTCCAGTAGATTCACATTTCTCCTCAAATTCTTCAGGAAGGACACACAAAAAAACCAATCATCCAAATTAGCAATATAATAGAAACCTTATACATTTTAACCATGTCGACCAATGAGGGAAAACAGGAAACAGGTATATTATTGTCTCTTTGCTGCTCTGCAATAAATTGCCAAAACTATCAAATGATCCCTAACCATTGAAAAACTATAATAATAGGGTAGTCCAAGACCAAAAAGCAGTGCTTTTATTTGGAGTAGGTTAGGAAAAATGTAAAGCCCTACAATTACTGCACATTGATCAGACACTGACAGATGTTTGCACTGAGTTACTTTGCTAGCATTACATTCAAATATGTAAGTGTAGGCCTAATTGAGTCATTTTTTAGCAAATTATTGAATGGCACAAACAGTCTCCATAAAATGGAGGTGGATGATTATTCCTACAGTGGATGTTTTTACAGGTAATGGCTTGTGCAATGCTTCTATTGATTAAAAACAAAGTTTATCAATCAATCTGACATCATTACACTGCAAATAACTATATTTTGCATATATCTAGAGCATTTCAGTTGCTTATTCCAGTTCCTAATTGCTACCAAAACAGCAGAACCTCATTTTGAACTTCCAACTTCCAAACCAACAAGTTACAAACATAAACAAACAGAAATAATGTAAAAAATGTGCCAATGAGATATTGCTCCAATTGCTGAAATTTGATTTTCAGTTCATAATTTTAAAGCAATCTTTAGGCTGTCCTCAAGGTAGCAGATAACCTGTGCGCATGTTTAATGCTGTGAACAAGCTCTGATATATCTTAACACAGTTTAGCATCCAAAACGTTATATTCTTCCAAAAAACACTCATCCCCAGTACACTGGGATGAACAAGGTTCTAATGCTAGTCCATAATTTTAACGTTTATAACTGAGATTCAACTCTAACAATACACACCTTTAACTCTGGCTCTTTCTCACATTCCTCTATGTACAGCTCATAGAGCTTCTGATACAAACTCTTCCTCCCACCGGATGAGATTCTTCTTTTGGCTGGTCGTTGTCGAGCACTTTCAACAATGTACTGTATAACAGATAATACACTGTGTTAAGGAATGATGGAATAGGTAGTACATGACCATCACAATCAATAAATACAATCAGTGGTTACACACACACTTTTTCTTTTGTCTTTCACAAACAAAAACACACACAATATTGAAATAACAGCCATTACCTCGGCTCGATCCAATGCATATTCCAAAACTTGTTGCTAAGAGTGAAAATAAGAATCCATTTAAACACAGATCAAGCTCCAATCATTAATGGGCAGACAATGAATATGGCATGCATTGGTCAGGGTTTAAGGTTAAATAATTTCATTTGGTGCAAAAAAAACAACATAACTGTGGATGTCCAGGCTAGCAATGAATATGTGGAGATAAACGACCTATCAGAAATGCAGCTTACCATTGTGGTCCACCGCCAGTTGCAAGGCGAGTGACGGTAGACGATGCTGTCCTTTCTGCCCCACACTGTCGCCTTGCTAAAGTGACCATTCACACCCTGCACCGAAACACGGCACATAATATATCACAAGCAGCACAAAGAAACAGCAGATACATGAACACACATGCCCTCGGTGTAAAGTTGTTAGGACAGTAACGATAGACAGAGGAGAGCTTGGCTGGCACTCACTCAGGTGCCAGACACAGACAGCTAACTGGGCTCTCGAGCTAAACACTTTCATCTCAGCTGTTTAACCGTTTGTTGATATTTCGTAGGTTTCAACAGAGTAAAAGTGCACAACATGCAAATCCGGGTACCGTTAGTCAACTCAGACGATAGTAAGCACAGGCAGGCGAGTGGCTAAACACAGCAACAAGCTCGTTGATGCCTGATGGTGGCTAACATGGCTAACGTTAGCATGCTAGCCTGTTCCTTGGCAAGCTGCAAGTTATCAGCTACGCTATTTGTCATCTGAGACACAAACCGTTGCAGCGACGTCAATCTTAACCAATAGGATGGGCTTGCCTTTCAGATTGCATAGCGGTCGACTGTAACTCCAATGCAAGAAAACGAAATGAAATTGAAATTTCAGTGTCTTCATTGAAAAAAAGTCGGAGCAGCAGCCATTTTCTTCCAGTGTGACAACAACAGCTAAACTTCCGGTTTGGACAGTGGTGGGCGGAGCCAGAGAGGGTGCCTGCTGCCCGCTTCATAACTAACATGATCTAGGACAGACAGACCTGGTAATACGCAAACATTTCTGTTCACAAGCAAAAATTCTCCAAATCCACACCAACATTGCGTCTGTTCCGACTATAATTCAAATCACCTCTCCAATCAATGAGCTTACTAAAAGGCGAAAAGCATGAAATTACTTAGTCACTATGAAAATGTCTTTAAAGAAAAAAAACCCCTGACATCTTAGAACTTTTATTAGGCTACTCTACACCCCCCATTTATTTATTATTTGTGTGTGTTATACGTAGCCTACTATGTGTGCAAATAGGCCTGCTGTTTGCACACTGCTGTCAACTCTGTTCACTTGAATTTTGTGTACACTGCTAATTTCAATAGTAGTTAGTTACATGAAGAAAACTGAGAACTGTTTCTTGGACTGAGACTTGCCAGCCTACCATCTGCATTGGCCAAGGACAATCCACACATACACACATACACATAGCCAACAGTTTGCTAGGCATTTTGCACAGCAACAGTTTGCAACTGCTCATGAACTGATGCAAATGCTCCTTTTTAGCCAAACAGACCTACACACAGCTTCATCATTAACTGTTGAACCCTAAACTATGATTTCAATGTTCAGTTTCCCAGAAAATTACCATACAAATAAAAAATGCAAAACATTTGAGAGATAGGGTATCTGAGAATCTGTTACAGATGTGGGTTGCAGATGTCGACCAAAGGCTAAACAGATCACCGCAGGCAACGGGTGGAGTGCAAAATCTGACTATCGGAGTATGAATAATGCTCATTGCACAAACAATTAGCCACTAATGGGACTGCTGACCCTCTAGCTTAAAACAGCCCAGTCAGCAGTATTGGTACTACATTGTCCTAACAATCAAAGACTAATCAGATGGCTGACTGCTGCTTGAAACAGCTGCCTCAGCAGTTCAGAAACTGTGCCAACAATTATAAGCTACAGGGTTGGCTGACACTGCAGTTCAGAAACTGCAACAGACTTAAGCAAGTATTATACCAGCTGTTGTGCATGTGACAACCCAACTCTGTTACCATAAATGTTTTGACTATGAGTAGTAGGCTACGATACATAACCATACTATGAAGGAAGGAAGGAAGGAAGAGAAAGAAAGAAAGAAAGAAAGAAAGAAAGAAGAGAGAAAGGAAGGAAATAACGATGGAAGGAAAGCAGGCAGGAAAGAAGAAGGGAGGAAAAGAACAAGTAACTGACGAGGGAGTAAAAGAGAGTTAAAAGCCACTATCTGACTATCAATGTTACAAATAAAGGTAGGTCTACTGTTTTACTTTGTGCTTCTGGACACATTAGGCCTACATCATACAACTGTGTAGCATTTTTGATTGAGAAATATCAACAATGATACACAGAGGATTTCCTCTTTGAAAAAGCTTACAGTGAAATTAGTGATGATGCTAACAAATACTAGATTAAAGCATGTCTTGTTGCAGTTACAACAGTTGCTTGGCTTTCACAAACTCTAATCATGTTTGCATCAATTGAATGGGGGCAGTAGCCATTGCTATTCAAAACTTGTCCAATACGTCCTTTTGAATCAATGAGAAAATGCTCCTCTAATTTATTTACCCACCAATGAAAACATGATACACCTGGAGGATAGAAATTCAGTGAAATTGAGAGAAGATGAAAACAAATGAATAAAATCTGACTTCCCAGTGCAATAAGGATGACTGCTGCGCATACTGAATGGGACAAAACAATCCTGTTGGTAGGCTGAAGTCCCGTCATTGTACAGCAGGGGGAAGAGCAGGATAGTGAATTTATATTAGGCTGAATGCCACAGTCAGACAGTCCAACAACAGCAATAAAAAATGTGAAATGGATTCAGTGGATTTGTAAGAATTTATCAGCCCTCATGAGATACAGTATATTTCCATTTGCAAATATGGAGATGGCAACAATGTAGCCCTGTAACGTTTTGGACCAGCAACAGAAATGAAAAGCAAGCATCCATGATATATTATCTTGGTTTTTAAAGACATTATTTGTAAATATTTCTATGAAGCTAGGCTTATAGATTTAAGGTGAGCTTCATATAAGCTTCCATTGGAGGTTTGTTTAGGGTCAAGGCAACACAGAGACTCACTTTTGACCAAGTACTACTTTGGCCTTTATCTGACCCGTCCTAAGGCTCAGTACATAAAGTACATTATCCAGAGCAATATGAGCCTTTAATAGCCCCATGACTTGGAGCAAAACCGTAGATTAGCTAGACATACAGTGACCCATTTTACACAATCAGTATATTAAAGGTGTGTTAAAATGAAGATTAATTCAATGAGATTAAACATCTGATGCGTATTTGCTTGTACATAAGTGAATGCAGTTTGCTGAACTTTGGCTAATCAACCAATTCTGTAAAGAACAGCAACTTAGGCAATTTTGTTGAGTCACTAGCATTACTTAACCTAATTGGATCTATAGCAAATTACAGTCACCCATTTTACACAATTCCACTACTGCTAATAAACTCCTCATTATTGCTAATAAACTGCAAATAAACTGCTCATATTTCATATTTTTTATGAAAGGTAGTGTATGTACGATCAATTGAAAAGAAGCACAAGGTCCTATTGATACGATGAGCAATAGTTTAGGAACCTTTATGTCTGTGAAAAAAGAAGTAAGTTAGTTTAAAGGCTGATAGAAAAGCAATGAGCTGTTATTTAATCATGTGGATTTCACAGCAGCGTTACATAAACATAGTCTAAGCTGTATTGGTTTAAGCATCTGATCCCATCAGTGAGCATTTTTGTTTATTCTCTTGGCTGTCTGTTCAGAGGAGTTTTCTTTCAACGTCAATGTCTCAACACCATAAGTTGTTCCTTTATGAGGGCGGAAGGTTATGGGTGGGGTTCAGGCAGGACCAGTCCTCACCTGCACACCCTGCACACACACACACTCACACACACACACACACACACACACACACACACACACACACACACACACGCATGCATGCATGCATGCAAAACACACACACCTTCCTTGCAAGAGCTAAAAGCCCAAATACATGACTGGGCTTGCACAGGGTCAGTAACTTTTCCATATGCTTTTAAAAGCCTTTCTTCTGCACACAAAGGACAGGGTTTCATGTGGTCACAGTTCTTTTGAACTCACATGTGCTGCTGATGCTGCCCAGCACATACTTACTGGTGCATCAGTCAAATCGAAATAGTTTGGATTACCTCAATAATGCAAATTTCTCCATCCAGTCAAATCCCATAGCCTGCTTTATTAGGCAGTTAATTTGAGCAGAAATGAGGCATCACAATTCCTTCTCTTCTGCCTGGTTTCCATTAGTCTCGCTCACAACAACACCACTTGTTTTATAGTGAATTAACAAAGTCCCATAATCAACCTATTGGTGTGTGTCTGTTTATGTGTGTAAGAGAGAAAGAGCTACAGAAAGAGTCTGTTTGCTGAAACCCCTCACACTGGCAGCTGAAGCTTTTCACTCTGTCTAGTTTCCCTCCAGGACATTACCAAGCTCCCAGGCACCGCTGCTGCGCTGACATACATCCTCCAGACCAGATAGTTCGTAAAAACCACTCTCTATTCTTTACGTCCCCCGGCCCACCGGTGAGGACTGTGCCTGGTTGGAACTTGGAATGAGCGAGCATGTAATATTGAACAGCTGGAGAGTTGGACATGGTATTGTAGGGAGCCATAATTGAGTGAAGACGTAATAGTTTTGGAGACCAAAATGCATGAAAACATTCCAGACAAGTGTGGTATCTACATTCAGAGTACATTATTGTTCCATTCTTCCATACTAAGCTTGTTATTTTGTTTAATTAATTAAGTCAAGATAAATAAATCTGATGACATAATTGTGAGGATGTTTATTATGAATGTAGTGTTACTAGTGAGGTAAAGTCCATTACGATGATGATGATGATGATGATGATGATTATGATGATGATGATGATGATGATGAGTCCAGGTGCGCCGTGAAATTCTATCTCCTGTCGGGGGGAAATGTTTGGCAGGCTATCAGATGCACAAAAAGATGGTGCAATACATCATCCTTCATATCTGAGATCAGTTTCGTTTAATGTTTTTGCTTAATTGCAACCTGTATCCTCAAAAAAATCTGAAAAGAACACTACAGAATAGAATACTTGAAAAAGGCTTTGGGATTAATTTGACTATACTACATTTTGACTATCTCTGCTTAATGTTTGCACAAATAATTTCATCATTAGATGGTTGTAAGCGGCATGAAATTATGAAAGTATGAAAGCATCAATATGTGTCACAGTCTGACGAAGGTCCGACTGGATTCAAATGTGAGAGCAGAGAGTGTGTGGGATCTTTACATGAATCTGCACAAATCAAAAATGACAAAACATGATTTCTAACCCAAAACCTGATTCCTGCATCGCTGCCAGTTTGCTGAGTAAGATCCAGGATGTGAGGATTTCAGTTAAGCTCTTCTCCAAATTAGAACCTGCAATCAATTACTCGTCCCCTCTAAGGTGTGCTACGTCAAGGTGGAGGTGGCAAACGGCCAGCGCTGATTTACTGTCTGGGGGACCAATGTAAACAACGTTTTGATTGTAATGTAAACGGCTCTGGGTTTTCATAAGTGTATCCAGAGTCAAGACCTCAGGGAAACTTAGATTGTCTATTTTTGTGTGTGTGTGGGCACGTGTGTCCCTGTGTGTGTCCCTGTGTGTGTGTGCATGTGTACTGTTGCAGAAGCACAGGTCTCACAGTTTGGTCTGAAGTTTTGGGCACAACATATAGAACCGTGACCTGACACTGATGTCATGTCGGCAAACTAGCTTGTACACATAATAAGCGTGTGTGGTTCATCATGGTTTGAGTTTTAGTTATTTTCTTAAGTATACCGATGGCTGGTCTATGGCTGTCATGTCAAACAAATGATCCTGTGTTGTTTTTAACATTATAAAATGGGCCTGGCAACAGCAAACTGCACTCTGCCCTGCTGCGGCTGCTGTAATGTTGCTGTAGGCAGGAGACCTGAAGTGGGCTGCCCATATGAACTGGATGGCAGAGAGGCCTCAAAAACCTGAACACTGTGTATCTTAAAGCCAATATGGAACTGTGTGATCGTTACTACTGGGAAGATCATGAAAGGTTGAAAAATATAGTCTATTCATTACGTTCGTCTGATTCTCTGAAACATTCACTTGAGAATTCATAATTTCAGCCTTTCATATTCCCCACAACAAACAAAAAACAAGTTGTTCTGAATTTGGGCACTGGCTTACAGTTAATGGAGAAACTGAGGTGATTTAAATGTGTATAGAGTCTGGACATTTTTTATTTTACTTTGGCAAATATACAGACCATCACCACAATCCACTGATACTGAGAAAAATAATTTTAGTTTGGATGGGATTCCTGTATGCCTAGTCATTTTAACGTTAATTAACTTGACTGAACTTGAGTAGCTATGTTTTTAATAAAAAAAACCTTAATAATCAACTACTTAACAAATATAAGTGCCCATTCAAAAGTTTCACAATCGTCAACTAGACACTAGAACACTAGATATTTACATGTTAATTATTATTATTATTTGACACTACAGCTGTCTATAAATGCAATACAGATATTTTGTTGTGGGTGTGTGTGTGTAGCTCAGTCCGCTCTTTTCCCAGCTCCTTCACAGTTAAACTTTGCTTAACACACAAGTAGCAAGTCAATCATTGATGATGTACTGTAGTGATGACTCACCGCACATTTGGTCATGCATGCCCACATGGCCTGAGTGCTGCTGCTGGTCCACTTCCGCTCTGAACTGTCAATCACAAATTCAGACTGAAGGATAATACTGTATCTCCACTAGGATATGTTATGATAAGTTAAAATATCAGAGATAATGTGTTTATTCTCATCTAACTTTTCTGCTTCATTAATCTTCAGTTCAGTTTGTACTTGTCAATATTCCAATTTTACATACATTTTGTATCATATGTAATAAGAATAAATTATTCCAATATTAATTTACTAACTATTCTTACTATTTATTTAATTATTTAATAGGTGCTATAGTATTTCACTGGACTAGTAACATTTGATGATAAATAGCCCTTTACATTTACCAACATTTGTTTCTGACTCCTAACACACACACAAAACCCCCCTCAAATATTAACATCCTTAATTAATATTGACGGGTAAAGCTGCGGGAAATAAATTATCAAATGACTTGCCAAACTCCTGACGTGTGGCAGGATTTTCAAGCTAAGCTGCTGGAGGCTTTCAAATCCGACAGTGGTGAGGCGTGATAAATCACTCACCATCAAAAAATCACTTTCAGAAATAATAGGAACCATGTTGGTTTGTTTATTGAGTGGATGCAGGGGACTTTATCCAGATGTAGTCATTATTTTTGCTGTGCCACGGGGAGCGCAGCAACTTTTCCAGTGTGAGTGAAATAAACAAGCGCACACAGTGACAGCACAGAGAAGACGGAGATGAGCGATGACATAAATGAGACATGAGGAGGTGCCAGTGGATTATGAAATGGTTGCAGTGTGTGTGTGTGTGTGTGTGTGTGTGTGTGTTACAAGCATCTAAGTGTGCATACAGCGTGCATGTGAGTGTGTACGCAGGAGAGAAAGAGCCAGAAATATAGGCAGAGACAGACATGCACACACACACACACTGTGCGTTTGGTGGGATTGACAGATACTGACAGAAACTCTTACACACAGTGCTGACAAGTAGCAGCAGACCACCTGATAATCTGATTTGTATCTCCGTTTTATCATTCCTGAACGGAGTGATCATCACGGTTCAGCACAGTTAGGTTATTCCTCATAAATCTCCTCCATCTATATCTGCTGTACCCTTCTTCTGCCGCTCTATGATCTCTCTCTCTCTCTCTCTCTCTCTCCTCTTCGCCTCCGTCATCTTGATGGACGTGGAACCTGGAAACTGTGGGAGTAAAAGACTTTTCCATCTTAAGTCTGTTTTTGCTCTTGATTGGAGAGATGAGGACTGCAGCTGTGTGGGAGTTTACTACATTACTGCATCAACCCCGGCCCAATTGAATGGATGTCAGAATTTTCCAATTCAGAAAGCTTTCAAAAGCAGTTTGTCAGATGAAATATTTCTCCTGTGGATGTCACATTTCAAAGTAGATGGTGCGAATGCAGAGGAATTGATATGAAATTTATGATGCGTTACACACAACTCAACTGTGTTCACTGTCTTTTTTTTGTGACCAATAACATCTGTTCTTAAGTGAATGTTCAGAATCAATTTTAAATAACCATCATACTTTCAATTTGTCTCCACGCTCTAATCATTAGCCTCAAACAGATTCATTTCTCAATATCCCACATCCTAATAAAGAACACACAACAGAGAACTGTTTCCCATAATGATAAACCTGAATGCTAAGTGGACTGTGGCACCATTTTTTTTTTTTGCGGGATGGATGGATGAAAAAGGTCATGGTATTTGCACTATAAATGCTCTAATAAAATCCCAAATGGCTTTTGTTGGAAGATGGCATCACTGCAAAACTTTGATAAGCCACTCCTCTTAAAACTCAGTTAGTTCAGAACATTCAATAATTAACTTGTTGGACGAAGACGCGGCCTACAATAAAAAAGGCCTGGTGAAAGGCGTGATCCTGCGTAAACCAGTCATCAGGTGTGTTCTGTTGCTTTATGAGCGAAATCAGCGTGGGAAACCTGTGCTACTATGTGGTGCAGAGGGCCGGTACTCAGCTCTTGGTAGGTTTACTTTATAGGGTCCAGTTGTTGTGGTCCGTAGGGGTTTATAGCCACATTTCTGGACTCAGTGCACTGCGAGCTCGTGAATCAGCCTATTGTTCCAAACAATGAGCTATTCTCTCCGGTTGTATAGGATTACAATGCCGTAGAACCTCATGATTTGGGCAAAATTCACAGACAGGAGAGCGGAGACCCACTGAGCTGGCTGATATTTGGAGATGGACAAAGGATTTCCCTGAGTGCATTTGGTTCTGAAAGACATCTTTTGGTTCTGAAAACAATTATTTGCGGTTGGAAAAGCAAAACATCAGTGTTTTCATCAGGTTTCTAGCTTTATTTTATATTGAGCATTTACTAAACCAAACACAGCCAGTCACTTCATACCCACATATGGAATCATGGCTGTCAAGTGAATCTGTTTCAAATTGTGTATTCAAGCGGAATCGTTTGACCGTTTAGAGAGAGTGAAAATACTGCATTGGTAGATTTTAACTATGTATCATATGCTGACATTGAGGAAACAAAGGTTTCTAAAGGCTGTCTTCAATTATACAACTGATCTTGAGTTCAAAGGCCTTCGTTCCCTTGACATTCTCCAAACATATAATGAAATTAATTATGTTTTTCGTGTGTCACTTCAGCAGCAGCAGTTGTTCTCTGTGTGAGGTCTACACTGACCTCATCCGACACAGACAGGAGAGAGAGAGGGAGAGAGAGAGAAGGAGAGAGAGAGAAAGAGAGAGGAGTGAGAGAGAGAGAGAGAGAGAGAGAGAGAGAGAGAGAGAGAGAGAGAGAGTTCCTCTGGTCATTCTTACATTTACAGGCTCAGCAGCCCTAAACGCCTCCTCCTCCCCAAAGGCTCAGAAGAATTCCAAACTTCTCGGCATAAGTGTCCGGTCAGGAGAGATTTGGGATGGGAATCATGTCACACTCGGGTTTTAATCCAGCTGAGATCACAGCTGGACCCATCTCAAAATGTCTGCATGTCTCGAGCCAGGTCAGATTAGTGAAAGACAACAGAGACTTGTAAAGGTTTGATGCCACCAAAACACCAATATTGCAAAACACTTGTGCTGGTGTGTGTGTGTGTGTGTATGTGTGTGACCAACAGAGGTCTTCAGTCCTCTAGTGGGAGCCGAAGATGTTGGCTTCCCTGCTTCTGAACTTTCGACACTGATAGGCACAACCATCTGAAATTACGTTGAGCAACACTTGAAATCACTAAAGAGAAGGAAACTTGAAATTAAGACCTGAAGCCTTGGCAGCTACCCTCCTTTTACTTGTTATAGCTTGGTAGCAGAGCGCTTGTCTACATTTCAATAATGCGACCTTATGTGACTCCCTGGCAATCCCTTTGCTTAATGGTAGTTTAATGTACCAGAGAGTCCACCGGTTTCTGCTCCAAAAGCGGGTGATTCACTCCCAGAGACACCGCACTAGATGAGTGAGAGTGTACGTCAACATTGGCCAGCGTCTCCAAAACAGCAGGAGGGACAAAGGGTTGGGTGGGTGAGGCTGGGTGGAGGCAGTGAGGGAAGAACAGAGTGAGCAATTGATACTGCTGTCCAAACCAACAAACACTGTTTGATTTCAGTGGGCCAGCATGGTGCGGTTATTAGTCTTGGATGTATTTCCTCTGTGGAACAATAATAAACAACAGCCTTGATTGATTTACTGTGTAATGATGGCCTGGCTGGCTGAGCGAATTTGCATTTGCATCTCCCTGTTTATTTTACTGTCTGTTTTTTTTTTTTCAATCAAAAGAAATACACAGTTGTCTTACCACACCACTCTTCATCCTGGTGGTTTTAATGGTCTGCCTAATTTGTGAAACTACAGGGGATTTGGGGCAGGAACAGACCGAGATGGAGTGAATGAAAAAAATACTATTAATACTGATGTTCATAAATATGTAGTAGATATTCTGACATATATGTAATAAAATGAGAGAGAGGATAGGAAACAGGGCTTCTAACCTGCCACACTCCACTCCTGCCCACTGCCTGTTGAGCCAATAATCAAGTCAGCAAGCTAAAATTGCTCTTCGTTAAGTAGGCAATTCCTCTCCCTTGTGTCTGACTTGCTCTTAAACTGTATCCGGTCATTTCCAGTAAACCTCTTTGCAGGCAGTTCACTGTGTCTCTGGAGGTTTACTCTGGACTCTGTTCAGTATTGGCATGTTTCCCCTGCTCTCATTACTGCTGCTAACAGAGAGACGAAGTGTTAATTATCTTTGTCAGGAGGGGGACACACGTGTGACTTTTCTCTCTCAGCCTGGTTGTGCTGCCTCTAGCTCTGTGATGAGCAACAGGAGAGAGGCTTTGGTGCAAAACGGTTTTAAATTAAAACATGTTGAGTGCAGACACATGCGTGTGTTTATGCACGCAGAGGCAAGCATGACTGGTCAGTATCTCTCGGTCAGTATCTCTCTCTCTCTCTTCCTCTGTATCTCACTCTTTCTCTCCCTCCCAAACACAAGGGCAGACACATGGAAACACACACATACACACACACACAGAGCTCCCGTTTTCCTCCGAGATAAGCAGCTGGAGGGGTGTTTGGGTTGGAGCGGGGATTGGCTGGCCTCTCGCCTTGCCAGAAGTCCAGCAGCAACTGGAAAGGATCCTCCTCTGGGCGCAGATTAAAGGACCTGTTTAATACAAGCCTCCACTGGGCCAAGGCTTACATGGATGCATAAACATCCAACCATAGGGATGGAAGTTTAGGACACACACACAAAAGCAATAACAGAAACACATATAAACACACATGCTCACAAAACACACACGAGCAAACAAGCAAAAACAGATGCGGGAAGGTCCACTTTTAAATACCGCTCACATTTGGTGACCATGAAGCTTCAAAGGGAGAGAGAGAGAGGAGTTGAAGGTCGCTTTTAATAGCCTCCACTTACAGAGCCATCTCTATTTGGTCCAGTATCATGGACACAAGGAACAACACCGTCAACAGCAAAATAAGGAGTGGAAGAGGTGAGTCTGTAAGAGATGAGCTACGACAATCACTTACAATCATCTTTTCTGTTGACCGCTTTGCAGATATTTTTGTTTTCCATAGCCTCATAAAAATTACAGTAAATGTGTTAATGGGGAAAATGAGTTCTTCCAAACATCAGTCTGAGTCATACGCATCCTGCGGGAAGGCTGAAAGGAAATGAGGAGTGGAGGATGTAAAAACGATGAGAAGAGAAAAGGATGGGAATTCCCCTGGGTTTAACTTCTTTTTTTTTCCTGTGAATTACAGAGAAAGCCAGGTGTTACAACAAATATAAGGAGTGACCAATTTAGGGAAAAACCAATGGTCATTTGTTGATTTAGTATTAGAGAAGCCTTGGATGTAAGTGGCGTAACAGGAGATAATCCAATGTCAAGTTTATCAGGGTTATTTCTTTCTCATCCAGTGTCAAGAACCAAAACTGATTTAGAGCGGATTAATGCACAAATACATGATAAATCACTTTTTTGTGACAAATTCTAATCTAAATCAACCACTACCATAGTGTGTGAGTCAGGATAGGATTCCCCTGTAACAGTAAAGCCAGTGAGATGATTTATGAAACCAACAACATCAAATTGACAAAGAATGAGAGAAAAAGCTGGAAACGCAAGTGTAGGCAAACTCAATTGTACTTTACTCCAGGGCAGTAAAATGAATCTCATAGTGAACGTTAGCAACAGTGATCTTTTGGCCTTGGAAGAAAAACTCCTCCAAAACTAATTATGCAAGAAAATGTTTGGAACACATCTTAAAGGTTTCAGGCGCTGATAACTTGGGTTGTGATGAATTGCAGTTAAAAAAACAAGTGTGAACCTTTATCCCTTAGGGTGTTCTTCTGGGAAAGCCAGACCCAACAGAGTGGAGAGACGGCTGAAGCCAAGTTATCAGTGAAGTGTCTGGCTCTCATTATAACATGCTATTTTCAGAATATATGACTCAGGCCTTTCTCTCTCTCGGGTCACTGTATGGCACACAGATACATCTCTTTGCATGTCCTCTGCACTGGACACCTTTTCTGCACTTGACACCTTTTGTAAAACCCAACTTATGTATGTTAGAAGAGGATGCATGTAATTTACACTTTTACCCATTAAATCATTATAAGTTATTTGTTTAAATCAGAGTTGTGACAAACAAAGGATGAAACTATTTCTCTGTAACTGATTGTATCTCTGTGTGGGCAAACACTAGGCTTTGTATCAACACATTGCAGCCTTTCACACACATGTGACTGGAAAATGGAGCCAAGTTGTGTGCGATAGCTGTATGTGTGTGTGTGTGTGTGTGTGTGCGTGTGCGTACGTGCGTGTGTGAGCCAGGAATTATTTCAGACAGGACCAGCCTGATGGGACAACACAGCATGAGGTCTTGGCCAAGAGCAACACACAGCGAGCCAGCGAATGAACACATGTCCTCTGCTTTCCAATGCAGTGACAAGTTTACTCCATTACCACTCTGCCCACTTTCCTACTGCGATTGTCTAAGCGGATTAACTGGACATTGGAGGCACATGCTTGTAGAACAACCGACTCGAATTCAGCAAAATGGAAAGTGTTGTCGTGCTAATAACAAGGAAAACAATGCAGTCGTCTAATAGTCTCATAGAAGTTCTGGTAGTAGTGCTAACGTGTCCAGAAAACAGAGTCCTTGTTAATACCTTTAAAAGGTGAGCGGAAACTGTCAGACTCAGTCCTGTAGATTAAAGTTATGGAGTCTTTAATTCCATTTTGATTCTACTTCATCAGTGAGTGAAATAAAATGGTTTAGCTGGCAAACAGCACAGATCCCCCGGACATGGGCCTGTACAGTTCAAGGATACCATGGCATGGATTGTTGGGCTGTGCTTTCCTAAATGTCTTTCACCATTAAATCCCCACTGGCAAACTTGTTGTGAGGTTTGCCAAAACGCATAGACTAAATGGCTCCATAAAGCTAAAGCAATTGACACCGGTCCGACCCTCTGATTCAGGGCCTTTCAGAGGCTGGTTTTGGTTTATGTTGCAACATTTGGCTTGAGAGAAACATTTAGATTCCTTTCCCTTTTTCAGCTGCTGACAGGTTGAAGAGTTGCATATCTGAAATGCCCACTGAATACAAATGATAGCAGCCTGGTGATGCTGCCTGACTTATGACTTAACTCCAACATGTATTGCTTCTACAATGCACAATGATCTTTTTTTACTGGAATACCAGAACATCCAGAAAAAAAAGTCAGACTTACTCTCTTAGAACATGGGAGGTAGTTTCAGAGATTTAAAAATTTGGAACAGTGAAATGTGTTCAAATTCCCAACTAAAACCTGTTCAAAATGTGAACTTGCAATGTTTTAAGCCTTCATAGACTAATTTACAGTTAAAAGTCCATGTACCAACAAGGGAATTCCCACCTTTATGCACATTTTTCATTAATTAATGGCTTTTTATGCCTGTTCTGGACTTATGAATTTGTATAGACTCCTTTGTATTCTATTTTCTTTGAAATACCAAGGTACATTGTAGCTCATTGTTCATCATTGCCAAGCGACTGACCTGCCCTTTTCATGCCACATCCCGAATGTGCCAGCTTCCATTGTTTCCAAAATAAAAGAAGTTGATACAGTCTTACAGGATGTGAGTCACAGTAATAGCAAGTTTTTAAATATCCTGTTTCAGCATGTACTGCAGCTAGTCACGTTGTACTTTTGTCTTCATCTTACTTAGTCAAGCATTGTGTAGGAAAACTGTAATTAGACAGATAATTAGTGTGCTGAATTCAATGTGCTAACCATAAAGCATTCAATTATTTCATTATACTATTCACAGATATTCAGAGCCCAAATCAAAATCATTTGTGTGTTTGTAAGTGTTCCACCTTTACTTAACACTGCTGTCTTCAACTCCCATCTTAAGACGGTCAGCCTAGACCAGGAAGTGATGGCCTAACAGGGTTTTCCACTTCTTGTCCCAGTGTCCTCCTGAGAAACATATCACTTCTACCAGTAATGAAGCATAAACACCAGTTCAAGGTCAGTTTACCCCTACTGATTTCTTCTCTTTTGTTTTTCCTGCTGCGTTTGTCTTTTTCTTATAGCTCTTTGAGATTAGCTTTTAATAATAATGCATTTGAAGTAAACAGGATTGTAATTATGATTGTGATTATGATTATACAAGATGGGTATTTGAATTCTCAATTAAAACCACAATGAAGTCAACACTAAAAACCCAAACATAAAACCTAAAACCCCAAAACATTTTCACCCTTCTCACTGACTGATTTTATACAAACTTCTGAACAATCACAAAAGAAATGTGTTTGCTTCACCAGGGTGTTTTAGGGGGTTTACACTGTAACATGCTGAAACTAAATTTGACCATCACGTCACACATAATGAGAGGCTTTTCACCTTTCTTCTTTCTGGATATTATTTTTCTTCTTACTACTCACTCAAAATGAAGAATGGTATTTGTTTTTTAGAAATACTGACCTATGAAACCAATTCAATATACTGAAAGATCCTACTGATCATTGTACATAACACTATCATTTTTTGGCTGAGCGATAATGACTCTGATTAAAGTATATGCACTTTGCACACTCCTCAATAAAATCGATAATTACCCAATAAATATAAAATTTGAATAAAATTGATTTTCCGAGGAGAGTTGTATAGATAGACAGATAGATAAATAGACATATATTGAAATGTTTGAAGGCTGTTTGAAGGTTATGAGAGGAGAGCTCCACCATCACACCGCTGGTAGGAACCTCTGTCCCTGTCAGACTTCCAGACTTCAGCAGCTGGGGATTTAGTGCTTCCTCCCCCCAGACAAATAGGTCAGATCTTGTTGTGAGACTGATCTTCACTCTGCCTGGGGCTGCCGGAAGCTCAGCCTCTCCTTTCACCCAGACTCCATAAGTCTCTGCTCTCTTAGACTGTTCCTCTCATGTCTGGCCCAAAAGTGATGATTTACTGGGACGTGGATCAGGTTGAGAATGTAAAGGAGGTTTGTACAGTGAAATACTGAATCACAATCATTATGGTATATGTTATTATAGTATCTTGTGACCAAATATGACCAGGGAAAATTTGCTTTATTGTATTAGCTGTTGGCTACATGTTACCCAGGTCTGTATTTGAGATGAGATTTTCTTTTTTAAAACAAAGAGGAAAATTCCACTCTTGATCCTTCGGTATGCCTTTGGTATTGGCTGCTCCACGTCAGTTCTAACCTTAATACCCTTAATCAACGCTAGACGAAATCATGTTATAAATGCCCTCGGAGTTAGTGTGGGTAGAAGTGCAGCCAGCCAATCATCAGTGAAACCAGGACATCAGAACCAGACTGGGCCAGCTTTTACGTGACCATAAATTTACTCTACTCCGTCTTATTTCATTTTATGGTTTGCTATTATTTTTCATTTACCTTTCCAAAGTTCCTCTGATAGCCTTGGCTGTGCTTCCCAGGTTGATGGAGGTGGAAGCCAAAATGTGGGTGTTGGTTTTTAAATGTGTTTTGGTATTAGTGTTACCCTCTAACTCACTTCTCTGGAATAATGAACAACTCTTGAGGCAGAGCACAGTGTTGAAATGATGGGCTGACACTCATGCACACATGAATACAGACCTGTGCATACATGCATGTGCATACACACACACCCACTCACACACACACACACACACACACACACACACATACACACATATACACACACACACACTGTCAAAGTCATTATCTGCTACCCTGCATGGAAAGTGTGTTCCATTATTTGGAAATTGAGTGATTTGACTCAAGTAAACAATGAATTACCTTTAATCACTTGCAGGAAAGAAACACAGAAACTGGAGAATGGAAAAGGCTTACAGTGAGCTCTAGATTATGACTGAATTTCAAGTGTAAATGAGCCGGTTATTGCTTAACCTTTGACCTCAATGTGATGTTTAAGGGTCTCGTGTAGCCTGAACGACCTCAGGATGTCGCTGTTGTTAACGTGTATTTATTCAAACGTTGACATTCTGGGATGATGAAAATATTGAGAGGACAACTGCTGTGAAAAGTATGAGGTCTAGTGCTGATCAAAAAAGAATGAACAAATCATGTTGAACGAATAAGGTCAAATGTATCCATATCTGTCACTGTGGTGCGAATGAAGTTAGAGTTTTGTGTAGCCGTGTATTGGGAATATTTGGTAAGCATTTGTTCGTTGTACAACACTGTATTGTTTGCTAGAAGTGCTAACCAGCTGGTTAGTGAGCTAGCAGCTACTTAGCTGACGTTGTCGTGATCCGCATTTTATTTTTCCACACAAACAAACGCTGTACTGTATGAGTGATATGTACAGTAAAACGTCTCAGTGATGTTATACTGTATATCAGCAGTCATGGAATGCCTCTTGTCCAATCAAATTACTCGACTGGAACTAACTGTTGTATAAAATAGGATATCTTGCCCTCTACTGGTCTAAAACGAGTACCACACTCAAAATGTAGGCACACAGGACATTGCCCGGAAGTTATTAAGACCAAATAGCTCAATCTAAGAAAAAGCTTGAAAACACTAAAAACTTTTCAAAGTTTCATTCATTTAAAGGTACTGACTCGAAACGAATCAGCAAAAAAACTCAAACTTCCCGCACTAATGAGGTCAAAACTTCATCCTAATAGCATAGCTTCCTATAAAAAACGTATCCATAATCCTAAATTAATCAAAAGCTTAAGTGTAGTAACTCACAGGAGGCTTCTTTCTAACAGGGATTAACAGTTTTATTTCACTCATGGATAGAGAAGTAGGCAGCCTGGTTACAACACAGCTGTATTACTTAGAACAGTGTTTTTCAACCTTTTTTGAGGCATGGCACACTTTTTACAAAAAAAACCTCCCGCGGCACACCACCAATGAAAAGGTTATAAAATTACACTCTGAGGCTTTTAATGCAATATATAATGACAATGTAGTCCTTCAATTTATTTACCACTGATGTCCCTAGACTCATCAAGCTGTAATGCAAATTTCCCACTGATGCGCATCTTTTCCAAAACTATACTCTCGATGTCTGCAGACATGTCATCAATATGTCTGGCAATTGTGTTTTCCGAGAGAGGGACTTTAGCTATTTCTTTAGCCGCGTCAGGGCCAAGCATCTCGTTCACGATGGCTTTGCAGGCAGGTAGTATCAGTGTCTCTGCCACAGTGTGTGGCTTTTTTGATTTGGCTATGAGCTCAGCAACTTGGTAGCTAGCTTTGAGAGCTCTCTCATTCACCTTTGTGGTTTTCCTCAGTAACGTTGCCTGTTTTTCAGTCTGTTCACGTAGTCGAACAAAATAGTCCGCGTTCTTGTTTTGAAGTGACGGGTGCTTCGTTTGGAGATGGCGTTTAAGTTTGCTTGGGACCATGGCACTGTTTGACAACTTTTCCCCACACACCAAGCATAACGGAATCGGTGCCGTCTGTTCCCCGGTAAAAGTAAATCCAAAGGAAAGATAACTTTCGCTGTATTGCCTTGAGCTCACCGTTTTTGCTTTCTTCTCACCACCACTCATACTAGTACATTCATCTGGGTCAGAATTTTGTCCAGGGCCCAGTTCAGAGGTAGTACTTTTTCTTTTCAAATATTTATCCATCGCTGTCACTCCCGCCTTGCTCCATGCATCACTGATTCTAATTCACTAATTCTATTGTCTCTGATTAACAAGGTTACCAAGGCCGTTAGCTGCCTGCTGCCATCTAGTGGAAGAGTATTTAATTGCTCTGCCCGTCACTACAACGCAGACACAGACATTCAACAATGACTTATTATTTGCGGTAACTGAGTAATGTTGTTTTGGACCAATTAGATGAAATCGGTTAATTTCCCACGGCACACCTGACGATCTCTCACGGCACACTAGTGTGCCGCGGCACAGTGGTTGAAAATCACTGACTTAGAACGACAACTTTTCTTCTTCTACGTACCCTAAGCAGCCCTGCTGGCAATAGACCGGTTGTAGTCTGAGGAGTCACTTGGTAGCCAAATAACACTCTGGCTACCTTGGCTGTCAGCGTGCCTTCTGGACATTTTTTCATCAGTCTTTTAAATGTTTGTACCCCTCTCTCTGCTAACCCGTTGCTGGAGGCATGGTAGGGTGCCGAGGTCACATGGCGGATACCATTCTTACTCAGGAAGTCTTTGAACTCTGTACTGACAAAACAAGTGCCATTATCAGACACCAACAATTCAGGCAGTCCATGGTTGCTGAAACTGGTATGCAGGCACTCAATTGTTGTGGCTGAAGTGGCAGAGTTCAGGGGATACACGTCCATCCATTTGGAATGTGCATCTATGAGCACAAAAAACATCTTTCCCATAAACGGTCCGGCATAATCCACATGAATACAACTCCAGGGCTTGTCAGGCCAGTCCCAGGGGTGTAAAGGAGCTGGTGCAGGAACATTTCGGTGCTCTTGACATATTGTACAGGCCTTGACAGTATCCTCCACCTCCTTGTCTAGCTTTGGCCACCACACATAACTCCTGGGCAATGCTTTCATTCTGGATAGTCCTGGGTGGCATTGATGAAGCTGTCTCAAGACATTTTCTTGGCCTGGCTTCGGCACAATTACAGAGCCCCCTGGTGAACTAACATTCAATACACTCAATTTCACATAACCACATTAAGTTTGTTAAATAATAATGTCAGAAAGTTTCAGGTAAACTTGGGTAAATGTTTAGGTAAATGTTTAGTCAGTTAAATGTTTAGGTGCGTCATTTACTGATCTGCAAAACCTTACACTTCCCAGCAGTCTCATAGTTTGAAGATGTGTCACACTTCCGAAGAAGCAGTGGCGCCTGCGTACTTCCCACAAGAATAGCCCTGTGCAAACAACCATCCGTCAAGTCTCACACGCACACACACACACACACTCACACACACACCAACAGATGAGCACACACTCACACTGTGACAGAGAGTGTTTTGTGATACATTATGTGACAATACTATAGAGTTTTTGCACTACATTATGTGACAAACCCCATATATAAATCTCATCATGTGCCAAATGAAACAATTAGCCTATGGGACACAGCATCATATAACACATCAAGAGAGCTTGCATGCAATAAAACCATTCAGCACAAATGCAAAATCAATGATTTTCCTCATTTCAACCGCATATAGGAGTAATTCAGCCAAACACCGCAGCAAGGCAACAGCAAAGCAAATCAAGTTTTAAATAAGAGCAACTTCAATTATGAAACAACACAATGCAAAAGAAATAAACAATAAAAAGACAGATGAGAAATTAAAATGAAATCATGTTCCTACATATTTCAAGTTTATTCTGTTAAAACTCAACAGCCGTCAACAATGCATTCAAGGCAAGCATCAAGGAAGTGTTGACAAGGCAGTAACCTATTAGACGCCGTCAAAAAAGGCAAACACCAATCATTGGCATCGGCCATCATTTTATTATTTCTCCCACGGCGCAGCCGAGGGCATCACGAGGCAAATTCAGGTCAGGCAGGCAGTCAGTCAGCCAGTCAGGTTATCGAGATGATGCGCTTCGTCAGATGGCCTCTTGAGGGCGTCTGTGGCTAAGAGATGCCGTGGTTCTAATACAGAAGCACAAAATCAAAAGTTGGTCATGTAGAGAAATTGATCTAAATCGATCTCTAATGCGCCTGATGTGCGCATCTGCCATCACGTCATGTTTGTCATTTGGAAAGTACAGACAGCAGACCAGACCAGCACCACTGAACTCAATCCACAGAGTCTCCCGGTGGGAAAACAAAAGTGAAACTTAATACCATTTGCTGATCGCCTGTGTTACAGGTTTGTAAACAATAACCGTTTACAAACGTCTTCTGCTGCCCTTCAAACATTAACGGTAGGTAACATATAGCCCACCTTGTGGTATTTAACTAACATTAGTGGAATTATTTAACCGATAACTGTGTCGCAGTGTTTCAGTGCATTGTAGCCAATTGAATTGAATTGAATTGAACTGAACACGTGCCGTGGGTCTCAGTGTAGGGTAGCCGACTGTCACTTGAACAAGCAGTGGACATGACTAATGTATCAAATGTGGGGGTGGGGGATTAAGGAGGAGGAAAGACCACCGAATGCCTTCACAATTTTATTTAAGACAGGAGGAGGTAGACAACTGAAAATGAAAAATATCAGCTGCACCAAATTATATTTACAGTTCCACAGAAGGATAAATACAGTGGAACAATCTTGCTTCATTGCTAACTTAGAAATAAAGGTCAAGGTTCAAGAGAATAAGCAACACACAGATGGACGGACTGATGGGATGTGAAAGGCTGACTGTGAAATGATTTATCGTCCCCCCCTCTGTTTCATCTTTCAGTCCCAGTGAGCAGCCTAATAGTGTCAAACGTGCCCAGCAGTCAGAGAATTTGGCCTGGCCTAGTCTGCTTTGGCCTGGTTTTCTATGGCTGACATGTTTATCTTGTTCCCTTGTCTTGCATAACCTTCTACAGTGGGATCCAATGGGACAATTGCCCCAAGAGAGGGGCAGAGAAAGCAGGGATGCAAATGCCCAATGCAGAGAGCAATAAAAAAAATCTAAATAAACTAGCAGGAGTGGATTCTTTGGAACTGTGATGTAGCTCTGATGGTGTGTATTGCATCAGCTTGTTTTTGTGATACTCTGCTAATCCCCCATAGGAGAAATTTCTCATTTTTGCTTTCCCCCTAGAGGGCAGGGTCAGATACAGAAACAGCTGCTGGAGCTGGTAGAGAGTCAAGTGTCTTGCTCAAGGACACTTAAGCAGAGATGTTAGCCAAATGGCAGCATTTACTGGTTGAAATAGGATTCTTGCACAAGCTACCGGAAACAGCACTTCTGGTTAATTTTTCTGCTCAGGTAGAACATTTTTTTTCCATTGTTAGCTTAGCTATAACACCATACTTTGCAGAGTAAATTAAATGTAATATCTTTGGGTAAATTAAACGCACAAGATAAAAAATGGATGAAACTTTTGTGGGGTTATAACAGCCGCTGCACATTGTTTAAACCTCGCTCTTGTAAAGTTTTTTTTTGCTTGCTTGCTAACTGTAGCAGCTTCCTTGTTGTTCCTAGCACAGTAAACAAGTCAGCACCAGTGCCAATTTGACTGGTTTGAATTATGACAATAGCTCACAGCATCAACACCATTTTCTAACCAACTATTGTGTCTAAATTTCTCTAGATCGCCATCGTTTGACGGAGTTGTAGCTGCGCAAGATTACAGTGACTTGAACCTGCAGGTCTCCCTACTCACTACACCACCCAGCTGAGTTTGACGGTAATTGTTCCTCATCTCTGTCATGGTTTATGTTCTTTTCCAGTTTGCAAATTTATGAACTTGGCACTTTGTAATGTGTGGCCAGAGACAGTGTGTGTGTAATGCTCGACGTTGCACTGGGGTGTAAATATCCATTATAATGATTGATGGTGATACTATATAGTGCTGTTGAATGCCATTCAAATAATATGACTTTAATTTGAGAAACACATGCTAGCACACATGCATGCACACACACACACACACACACACACATACACGCACATACACTTGGACAGGGAAATTCCCCAGTGTCTCAGAGAAGACATGATAGATTGTTATGGAGTTCATTAGAGTAATCCTTAAGTTCCCATCGTTGTCTTTCGCTCTTATTTTTCTCTGTCACTCGAACTCAGTGACACTGCATTAGCATTCCAACCTTTCAAAAGTAACTCCTCTTCTGCTGCCAAACATAAATCTTCCCAGGTTTCTCTGTATGAGAGAGGAGGGCTGGCTCAGACATGAAATTTAACATTCATGTTTGCGTGTGCGTGCGTGTGTGTGCGTGCGTGTGTGTGTGTTTGGCTGTATTGCAGGTAATGTATCCCTGTTTTAAAGCCTCACTGGGATAGTCATGGTTGGCCAGTGAAAAGCCCTCAGCTAACTTTACAAAGGGTTCCTGTGAAACTATTAGACTCTTCAAGTTTCAGAACTTGACAGAGATGGTGTTTTTAGTCAGAAAGAAAAGAAACCTTCATGAGCCCAGACAGAGGACAAAAATGCAGCTATGATGAAAAAAAAAAAAAAAAAGTCCCAACTGAGAGCATAAAAAGTCCCAACTGAGAGCAAATTCATTCAGTAAAACAGGAGTCAGTGAGTTGTGTGTGTGCGTGTGTGTGTTTGTGTGTATCACGTCTGTTTACTTTGTGTGTGGCACAGTGCACACTACATCAAACAGTGAAAACATAGCTGTGGTAATGAGAAAGCTCTGTTTGCACGATAAATAAACCTTGAACCCTCCATATAGGCTACACTTTACCTCTACTCTCACATAACCTCACTGGCCAAACATACCAGTGACCGTAGCCACTACCAACAACAAAAGCAAGGATGACATGGATGGAGTATGATTTCTGATGTATGAGTGTTTGTTTGTGTTTCTCTGTAAACTCATAAATGGGCTGTTATTGTCAGTGTTTAGTCAGCGCCAGTATGATGACAGAGCTCAAACACAGAACACAAAGTTATATTATCCCTGCTGGATGCTATTTATTTATGCAAACAAAGAGTATTGTACTGGTTAAAGGTTATTAGATAATCAAGCCCTTAAGTGTAGGATATTTACTTCAATATATCATTCTCAAATTTATTTTGATAATGGCTGTAGAAAAATTAAACGATTTGGCGCAAAAAGACAGAAACTCAACCAGAACAAAAAGAGGACTCACTTTGAATTTCTCTACTTGTTTGTAGGTAAACAAATCCAGATGCTGTCTGGTCCCACAGCGCCCAAGTAGGTGTGCAGCGTCAACTATTGCTGAAGTTGAAGTTACTGCAGTCCTGGGAGAATCAGGATAACATCACTAATGTATTGTCAAGAAGAATAGATCCACTCTACTATGCTGCTACGGTCCGGTAGGTGAGCTGTCTTTCAGTATCAGCCTGTTAGCCAAAATGTTTCGTTAGAACGTAATAAATTCTGTATCTGTTAAGCAAAACTGCTTTGCTATCTCAGTCTAGTTGTAACTAAAATATTGGCTTTGTATTTATGTGTTTATAAGTGGATAGGGTGGCTTAGTATTTATAGATACAGTTGTGCAGTTTCACAGCAATAACATCATTGAATGAGTAGAGGTACTTTAAATGTAATCATAGGCATTTCATGTAAAGATTTTTCAACATATAATTGTGGCATTGCTACTGTAGGGTAGTAGTATTGGATAGTCACATGCAATCTACAGCTCTTGATGTCGTTCTTACAGAGATAAGTCTGTTATTTGCTAATACAGTGCAGTTTCCCAACTGTTGAGCAGGCTGTTTACAGTGAGGAGCATTGAGATTGGTGATGATGATTTTGAGAATTAACAGCTGGGATGCTCTGAGTGTAAGTGTAGGTCTCAGTGTAGGTAGTGGAAGTGAAATGTGAGCTTAGATGTGTGCAGGTATCATAAAGGAAGTTTCTGAGATGCCCAATTTGACCATCCATGTTGGACGGTACCTTCTTACCTTCTAAATTCCAGTGGCATATCCCCTTGCAACTCCTTTCTTCTAGCATTAAAGACACATTTCAACATGGACGCCTGTTAGTTAAATCAGATCCTGTGTAATGGGACATAAAATACCTCCTAGTTTGAAGTGTTTGGAGTAAGAAACATCAACTTTTTACCTAATCACCCACACTCCGAAAAGCTCAAGATGTGACTGATTTAAAAGTCATTTGTCACTTTCCCCACAGAGGCCATTTTTACACTGGTTTTCTCAATGCCAAGTGGTGTCAACTTTGAATCATTTCTGTGGTTTTGAACTACATAGTTAGATCAATAAGGTGAAAGCTGAGAATGTAGGACCAGACCTGGCCATGCACTTTAATTATTCTCTTATTGTAGGCTCATGGTTCCCCCTTCTGTTTCATCATTCAGAGCGGGTGAGTAATGATGCCTAGCAGTCGGAGTCTGGCCTGGCCTGGCGTGCTATGGCCCCCTTGCCTTCTACAATAGTATCCAATGGGAATCAAACTTAAAACCAGCAATACAGACAATAGCCATAGAGCAGAGGAGAGGGCCAGAAAAAGGGGGGGTGCAATGCTCAAGACTGTTCTTAAAGACTGAAGAAAGAAAGAAAAAAACACAAAGCTTCCAAACTAAAATAGGACAATTGGAGTGGATTGTGAATTCCTGGGCCCTCATTTATCAACATTGCGTAGAAAAGGTTCTAAATTCTCTCTTACGAATACAATTTAGAATGTGCATAAGTACAAAAAAATCGGTATTTATCAAACGTGCGTACGCACACCTGTAAGTAACCTGCCTTGATAAATACCACACGTTCTAAACCACCATCATGCTTGTGCACAGCCACTCATTAACATAAATTTATGCCCCCAATTGACCATATATGGTGACAACCTTCCCTTTAAATGCAGCAGGAAACGTCATTGATATCTCTTCTGTGCTGAACACAGGTCAGACAAAGAACGCAGGAGGAAGAATTTACAGATGCAGACACTGAATTATTAAAATTATTAAAAATAACCGAGGTTGTGGCACCACAAAGTACTTTCTGGAACACTCGATGGTAGATTGATAAACAAGCGAAACCATCCAGCCTGTCAGCAGGTGAGAGCGGCGGCATTAAACATTTTTATCAGCAGAGCAGTGGCAGAAAAAAAAAAAAGTTTTGACCTGAATCCAAAATAATCATAGTCAACAACAGGGACATTGCTGCAACAGGCAGAGAACAGACTGAGACCAGCCTGTCCGATGTGGACTGGACACTCCGGACACCGGATTGTGATAGATAATTTTCGTTTGAATATATTTCTCTCAGCCTGCAGGTCCTCCCTGAAGGAGAAGGTGGGGCAGAGGTCCAATAAAACTAAATCTACTGAGTCGCCCCTCATCGCTTTCAGTTAAAAAGTTGGTGCGCTCTCTGAGAACGCTCCATGCGCAATGCATAATGCTCCAAATCATCCATCAAAGCAAGATGAGCCATTTTACGTACACAACTATCAATGTCTTATTGTTGCCTTTTATGATTGCCTATACCCTGAATTTCATCACCCATACTAATAATTAAAATGATGATTAATCGATTTAATTCAGTATGCTTAAATGGACTAGATAATATAGTTGAACAATATGCACTGTCGAAATTGTATATGAATGGTATAACATGCACTTTTAGTCTCAACTACTGAAGCCTATGGAATTTTATATTAATAATTATGAAAATGCCTATTCATTTGATTGTCTGTTCCTGTCGTTCTTGGTGGTCTTTCATTTTCAACCGCTTGGTGCTGTGCGTAAGCATGGTCAGAGCTGTGCTTAAATTTACGCACGTTCTCAAGCATAAGTACAAATTGATAAATCCGACTCTTTGCTTAGAAATGGTCGTACGCATGGTTTACACACATATTTGTACTTACGTACTCTTGATAAATGAGGGCCCTGGATTTAAGTTTGGAGCTATGATGGAGTGCATTACATCAGATTTGATGCTTCCCAGTTAGAGAGTTTCTTCATTGTAGTCTATTGATCCCTTACTGGTCTAACCAGCTGATGTGGCGGCTCTGTGCGGGACATAGAGCCTGGGGAGGGTCTTTTGATCCGTGGCGGCAAACCCATGATTGAATTCTATGATGACTTTGTCATCATAGAATTTATGATCATTTGATACCCAAGTTCTCAATTTAACGAATTGTGACCCTTGTCCTTCTAAAGCTCCACCCTGCCCCCACATGGGGCACGATCACATGTTAAAACACAACCTGCTCTTTACGACAACCTGCTGCTATCTGGTATATGAGGCTTTTCCCAAACCCAGTTGGGAGAAGAGCAAACACATCCTATCCCCCTAGAAAATCGCTCAAGGCCGTCATTTGCTATGCTTTTAAACTGCTAATGTCTTGGAGGGTCTTGTAATGTGCTTGGTCGTGTCTTAGCTTACATAGCATGACAGAGCCAGACGATGTCAGTATTGGGATTTCACACATGTACCACTTTATTCACCTATACTTGTCAACCATACAATGCCTGGTCTCTACGGCACTATAATCTCTGAACATACATGTAGATTGATATAGTTTAACACGTACCAAATCGTTACTGAAGAGACAAGCTACTTGTCGGGAGACAGACTGGGAGTAGTACTCAACCTGTTGCTGCAACTCAGTCTCAGTAAAAACAAGGAGCGCCACCCAGTGACTTAAACTGTTACTGCAATCAAACAATGTTCCAAAAGCATAGTAGGCATATTTGCGACTGTTACAGTCTCCAAGACTGTGCTATAGCTGCATCCAAACACATTGGTGCACATTGATGCCAGTAGCCGCCATTTTCTCAACATCTTGTATGGCGGGGGAACCGTAAATTGAGAAGTTTTACCAGGTGAGTTGTAGGTGTGACGAATACTCACAAGGGTTTAAATTGTTTTTGAAGTGGCAGAGATCACAATGGACAATATTAGAGACTCGATCTGGTGTATTGAGCATTCTGGCAAACCTAAGTCTTGATACAAAATTTGAATCTATTTTTATCTCACTTGTTAATTCACCCAAAGACTGTGTATATTACCTTAATTTAGTTGGCGAAGTAGCTAGCGTTGTAGCTAAACTGACGATGCAAACTTGTTCTACCCGGGCAGAAAAACAAACCAGAAGTGCTGTTGACAGGAGCTTGTTTGACAAACCTCAAACTCAGAGCCAATCAATCCCACGTTTTTATGACAAGACTACATCTGAGCCGGAGGTGTGGTCTACGTTTAACAGCTGGAGTCAATGCAGTTTGAAAACACAGCGGGCTAATCTTTCTGTCTGCCCAGACTCCGAGAATTTCTCTTCTTTCCATGTCTGTCCAATGCGACATTTTCGTCAAAAAAGTAAAGCTGCAGACTGTTGTATAGTGGTTTATATTTCCCTCCTGCTGTTTGACAATAGCATCCTAACGTTGGGCTGCTCATGCTGTTAATGACATGGCATCGCTCACACATACGGTCGATGGTTAGGGTTAGGGTTACATTTACGGAACAGGCTGCATGTGTGAAAGGGGCTACTGTCTTTCCCTCTGGTCTTTACATTTGGCCTATATGGTCCCTATTTGTCATGCTGGAACCTTGCTTCACAGCACAAGGCAAAATCCAGCACTGTAATATAGTGACTCAGGCCCAAACATCACATGTTGTGTTTCTGTCACAATGGCCGAGGTTCGATACATGACAACGCCACCTAGGAGTTTTTAGAGCCCTAGGAGCTCTTGTTTCTCTCTACTTTTGGCTGGTTCTTTTGAGAGGAGAGCAGTGTTCAAGCACCTAAGATAAGTTAGATAAGTTAAAAACAACAAATTGATTACAGTAAATAGATAAAAACAGTCTCAGAGTCCAACAGAGTCCCTAAAAGTCCATAAAACTACTCAGGGTCTGAGCTCCGAAGCCGTATCCCCAGATGGATCGCACACAGCAGTCCAAAGTTTGGCACAGCCAAGATGGAAGATCTCCCAGGGGCAGCGTGGCTCCGTCGATCTGCTTGGAAATCTGGGGGGACAACAACTGGCGAGTGACTGCACTTAAACCAAGGCCTCCAACTTCCGCCCCACTGGTCCATCAGACGCACCCAGGTCAATCCACCTGGTACTGTCCTGGAACCACTGCCACAGCACACCACACTACTAGGGCCTTACCAGGACCCACAGCCAGCACCTCGGTCATGCCATCAAAGGTTCAGGAAGTAGTTAATCTACTTCAGTGACGTACCCAAAATCAAAAGTCACTCCAAGCTAGACCACATAAAACAGACAAAGTAGTAGAGTATGTCCCACAGCCATGCTACATGGTATGCAGGACATTTGGTTATTATCATGTTGGCGTCTGTCTGTCTATCTGTGTGTCTTGTGAACAGATACCTCAAGAACAATCAAAACTTCATACTTACACCACAGGTTTCCCCTATACAGTAGATGATCTGATTAGATTTTGCAGCACCTTGCTACAACATTTGCATATAAATGAGGAAAAACTGATATCCAATTTTATTTTTAGCATACTGACATTCCTCTCATTTTGCCATATTAAAGCACATTCAAAGTGGTAACCACCCTGGATAAAATTGCTGCATAAAATCTAAATAATAACAAAATGAAATGAATATGGGACCTCATTCAGTGAGCTTTTGCTAACGTGACAGTCAGTTAATGTCAAAATACAGTAGCTATCTCTTTGAATGTCCAACTTTGAGCTTGAGTTGTGACTGCAACAAGATTTACAAGCCATGTGTGCCAACAAAGGTTCAAGAAGCAGTTAATCTACTTCAGTGACGTACCCAAAATCAAATCCAAAAAGGGATAAAAGGGAATTTTAGGATTGTTTTTTAATTGAGAGCACAAGGTCACCATATTACACACATTGTGTTTGGGAATTCATTAACCTTCATACCCTCATGAGTCACAAATATGTAGCTCACATGCATGAGATTATCTCCAGTGGAGTCGGGGCATGTGGCGGCCACCAGGGCCTGTGGAGTGTGTAAGGGTTGAGTGTATTGTCAACGCCACTTCCAATGGGATCGGACTCACTCTCATAAGGATCAGTAGTTTCTTGGGGCATCGTGGTGGCTCAGCAGGCCGGGGTGTGTGCCGTGTGTTTATGACACCGTGGGTTTGAATCCAGCCTATGACATCCCCTCTCTTTATTGCTCCTGTGTTTCTTCCCTTTGGGTGCAATTTAATACAGCAGAAGTGGCTTGAAAATATATACAGTACTATATATTTTTATATACAGTATATACTGTATATATCGTCTAGTCCTAGACTAAACTCCACTCTGAGAGTGAGAGTTTCTCTGTTTGGGGTTTTTGATGCAGGCATGGGCTCGATGATTCCACTATATTTTTAATGTGATTATGTATATTTGTATCTAATTTTGTATGTATTTTTGTATGTGTTGCTGCTGCCACTGCCATTTCTTGGACCAGGTCTCTCTTGAAAAAGAGATTGCATCTCAATGAGACAACCTGGTAAAGGTTAAGTAAATACATTTATGAAGAAAACTGTATCGTCTTTTCTCATGAGGGCACCCCGTGACCCCGAGGAGGACAGGGATGAAGGTCAGCACAGAGAGAGATTGAGTTAGAGGAGAGAGGATGAGTACGGAGGAACAGAGAATCATCTGATAATATAAACTTTATTCATAGAGCACTTTTCAAAAACCAAAGTTGATGATGGGAAAGTAAACCTAACGAGAGGCTTGGATCAAATCAGCTGTCTAAATAATCTCAAAGTTTATGGAAAATAAAGAGAAAGGAAACCGCTTGATAGGATTTAAGCAGCTAAACAGTTAAGTCCAGAACGTCTGGTCAGCAGAACATAGCCTACTGAATATTAGGGAACATTCAAAGCACAATGGGTATTAGTTATTTGTTCCATCCCTGCAACCATTGTTTTGATCCACGTTGCATCACAGTCATCCGCCCTCCAAGGGAATGATAAGCTATAGCACGTTCTGTCTCGCTTTCTCCAAACAAAGTCCTGGAAAAACGAAAGTTGCTATCATCATAGCAGAGGTGGAGGCACAGTGCCTTGGCCAGTAGCCAGCTGGCACCTTGCCTAGAGTCAGATTGACGGTGACGAGGTGCACTCATGTCGGGTAAATGTAGCACTCCTGTTGTTGTTGGATAATGGGGCTCAAGTTGCACTGTCTTTAAGGTTAGGAACCGGGAAACGGGTGCCACTGAATTGGGGTTAGGCAAGAGTGTAAACTTTGGTTATGGTTCGGGTGAATATTATGGTTAAATGTTTGGTTGCTCGAACACTTTTGATTGTGGAAAAGTGGCGTCACTGGCACAGTCTCTAATTATCCCAACACTCTAACCAAGCACTCACTACTGCTTCGTGCGATCTGTGTATCAGTCGTTACAGTTTATTGGTGATTATGAAAATGGTGCACTGCTTTTTACGCGATTTCCTGAAAATTACGATGCATGAGATAAGGGTGGAAAAGGGCATTGAGACACTCACTCTTTTTGTTGATGGTATCATCACAGGGGATATGACGCTGAGCATGGGTGTGGTTGCCAGATGATGCCGCTTTCCAGATTTTGGGGGAGTGCCAGGTTTGGATATTCTGAAGAGTTTGTCAGACATTTGTCAGACATTTCAAACCAGCCCTCTGGGGGCACCTCAAGAGCTGTCCATCAAATGCTGTTATTGTGGACCTAACAATGACGAGAGGGATTAATTGTAAATTCCTAACCCCAAAGCCACTCAACAAAACTGTCAGGTAGATGGGATGCTGGAAAAACTGAGGCAGAGGATAAATCACAAAATACAGAAAGAGGAAAGGGCTGCATTATCCTGTGTGTGTGTGCAATGACTGGCGCTGCCTGTTCAAATGGAGTATCAGTGCCACAGTGCCATTGCTTTGCACTGAGTAGACAGAATAATATTCCAGACAAGCAGAAACGTTTGATCAGTAAGGTCCCATACTTTCTCAGATTGTGGGCTGCAGCCTCAGACTGTTCGACCACAAACACCGGTCTTGGTAATTGAATAGATGACCAGAAACCTCAATAAGTATTACTTGAATAACAGTTAATGTTCTGTTGAAAGCCTGTGTACTAGTTAGAGTATGTGGAATGCAGCTGACTCTTTGGCTATTGCTGAAATTGAGCCACGCTCCCTGTCTGAAGGGGAAAATATATTGGTGTGGTAAAGATACCCCAGATATAGACTAGCTGGTGACAAGAAAGAGACAGAGGTTAACAGAGTGTGTGTGCAGCACAGTGTAGGATGTAGGATATCACCACTTAGCAAATGGTGATTTATTTTGGACGAGTGAACTTTTAACATTTTTCTATGAATGATCTCTGACGGCAAGAAGAGAAGAACAGTGTTAAGGAGATAGGAAAAACAGAAATCTGCTCTGCTCCATTATTAGTAATGCTGACTTATGTTGTCTCAAGGTAACTAAAGGGAGTCAAACATGCTGTGGATAAGATAAGGTGATATTTCCACAGTCTGGTGTGTGTCAGGGAAGAGGTCCAGTGTGACGATCACAGCCCCCGGTCGGGGCTTCCCCTCTGGGGACAGAGAAGCAGCTCACTCCCCTTCTCTTTAGCTGCTGTCTGCACGACTGGGTTGGTCTAAGCTGAACCTTGAGCAAATCTCATAAATATGTTGTGTAGAAAGGATCTTAGTGCGTCTGTGTGCCTGTGTATGTACGCCAGTGTGTGTGTTTGTACATGGATTGGCACAGAAGAATATGACACATAAACTATCACCATTAGTTTTGGGTCTTTTACATAAGCAGTCTTTGTTCTGTTTCCTAGACTGTGTGGTGGGTTTCTAAAAACAGACCCTAACGCAGCACTGGGCCAACAATAAGAAAAAAATAGTTGGCTGTATCAGAAACAACATGCAGTTCATTGACTATAAGTGAATGGAAGTAGACATGATGTTGGCACTGGCGCTAACGTTACTTTGCCCTGGTGCCTGAACATCTGGTGCCGTAGATTTACCACAAAAAAAATGGAGATCACACATTAGACCATGTGTCCTTGAGGTAAACACAGGCACGCACACAATCAGGCACACGCACAAAGAGGCACCCATACACACACAAACACACACGTATACTGTACACAGGTTACATAGTCCCATTCCATATTTTCACTAAGTCTTCCAAAGCCACACATGAGCGCTCAGTGCCATAAAGATCCTATCAAAACTGAAACTCACTGTAGATTTGAAACCAAAGATGGAGAGGAAGGCAGGGGCTTTCCCACAATGAAACTAATCCCTTTGCATCATACTCGACAATCAGACCAGCACTGATCCTTGTGTTGGTAATTTTTTGCAATACCAAGGCAAGTATCAGTGCTACTTGGAGTGTGAAATGGGTAGGGTTTGCCGCACGGGACAGTACAGTTTGTGCCAAAAAGCTGAACGACTCAAGTCAATTTCAAGTCAATTTATCTACTTTGGACAGCTGACTCCAAATTGTCGTGATGTCTTAAACCAAAACCCATCCGCGAATTAAAACAGGATAAAATAAATACTTTCAGTTAATTGCAAATATTATTGGATCAAAGTTTTATGTTTATGGTTGCGTAATCTCACAGTATGTCCTACCTAAAGACTCCCTTCCCTCAGAGCAAAAAGAAAACAAGTAAGAGAGAATGAAGAGGTTAAATAAAAAAAACTCTATACTGGTTTCCGTGTGTGTGTGTGTGTGTGTGTGTGTGTGTGTGTGTGTGTGTGTGTGTGTGTGTGTGTGTGTGTGGCTGATTCCGACTAGGGTAACATCTGTTTCTTGGGCCCAGGTTATGTGGACTGTCTGGAAAATAATTTGAGAACGACTATGCTGATACCTTTTTGCACATTTCGCATTACGTATTCATTTTCTCTGACATGGGTCTGTGATTACAGGAGTGTTTTAATGATCTGTGGAAGGAGTTGGGATTCATATGGAAGGGGAGACAGATATCTGGCTGAAGCCGGGAGCTGGAAAGTTAAAAGGCTTTGACTAATGTCCAAGTTATGATATGAACAACACGGGGTGGAGGGTACAGGTCTGGGCCAGGGGGTTACGGGGACTGGAGATGTAATTACGGCCGCAGCAGAGTGCTTGCTGCACAGAAACTAGGTCTGAGTGGGATTTTCGGGGGCGGGGGAGTTCAGAGCACAGGTAGTCTAGTTTATGGTTCTCAGACTGAGGCTGGGCCAGGCAACTCAGCAGTTCATCATGGTGGAGTAACTCCGACAGGCTGAGGTGTCAAGGCCATTATGTTATGGACTTTTTATGGGCTTGCTATAATGTTACTGTTGATATTGTTATTGACTCCAGTTTAATAGTGGCTCTGCTCTGGAAATGAAAACTTGTAAAAATTCATATTAAAAAGAGTTTAAAATGTGTTTAAAAATAAGAAATGACGGAAATATTTTTTAGCTGATAAAAACATGATCGAATAACCCTAACTTGTACCTGATTTTCAAAATTTAGATTAGAATCAAAGATAATTCCCAACCGATGAAGTACTTCATACGGATTTAGAATGGCTCTTCTTTTTAGACTCAGGATTCAAACGTGTGCACATACACACAAATATAGCTGCTTTCTGTCTCAGTGTGCTTAGTAAAAATATAAATAATAAAAATATTTCTTTTTTTTACTTTTATACGCACCAAGCACTGTCTGGCTGTCTGGAGCAGCTGCAGTGAGAGCAGCAACAGACTACAGATGGAGTAAGTCACTCCGTGTTCTTTGCTCAGGAATGACAGAGAAGGTACAATGTCAGCTTTTTGGCTGGACCGCAACAGCGGGGCCAGCCCTATAAACGCGAATGTCTGTCACTCACTGACTGACTGACTGAGTGATGAAGTTACACCATTGGTCGGCCGTGGCACGTGGCACATCAAAGGATCACAGAGCCAGAAATTTAAGTTTAGTTTTCTCCGCCATCTTGTTTCTCCGCTGAGATCAGGAGCCTGTTTCTCCCACACAGTAAGCAGGCTGACCAATATCATGCATGTAAGCTGAAGCTAACTGAAGCTAAAGTAGAATCTATACAATTATATCATATCGCCGTTTATTACGATGCATATGCGTGAGCTTCCATTCCTTCCATGTTCACGAAATTAACATAATATGTGGGTAAACCATTATAGCTATTTTTGAATTCTACAATTAACAAGACAGGGAATTGCTCCCCATATGGAGGGGGAGTCATGAGTTGATTTCTCCACTGCTTACATCACACTGCGGCCTTGACCTTTTCACTGTTTATGGATATTTACAAATGACTCTGTAGTGTAAACGTTAAGCCTTAGAACCTTACAGACGTCTTTGAACTAGGTGTGACTGAACTATTCTGTGCCCAAACTGTTCTGCAAGAGGTCCTCATCCCTAAACATAGGCCCATTTCATACAAAACACTTTTGACTATAACTTTGGATTTTGTAAATGGACCTGACCCTCTGGCGCCCACACACACACACACACACACACACACACACACACACACACACACACTCATACATACACACACACATATGATGTTGAGACTCAGTTAATGTGTTCTACAGATTCCCATGATACAAAGTCTGAAGGGACATTATGGGATGACAATCTCGTATTTGGTTTGTGTACTGTATGGTTGAATATGGGACTATAAATCTCTGTGTGTATGTCTGTGGCTGTATATGTGTGTTTTTACAGTATATACAGTATATAGTATATAATAATTCTGTCTGCAGGATAAAAGCATAGAAAGTGGATATCAGATGTCCCTCTCTGATAGGAGTACATACTCTGTCGCAGCCTGGGTCACACTCAACAGTCCAAAGTCTGTCCCATCATAAGAAACACATTCAAACATCTTATGCAGCACATTTAAAACCAACCAACCCACTAAAAGGGAATGGTGGTACAAGGGAGATGTGAGGAGTATTTCACAAGGATCTTTATCATCCTCATCCTCATCAAACTGGGAACAGACAGTTGGATGTACAGTAATCAGTAGAGGTATAACAATCCACACAGCTCACAGTTGTGTGGTGCAAAGTTCATGGTTTGATCAGGTTCGACAGCTGGAGAGCTGCATGGTTTTAAATTCGGTCTTCATTATTTTCTAAAGCTTCACAGCTAAGTGATTAAACTGTTTCAACCAAGTGGAACTGCACAGCAAGAGCAAAAGTTATTCCCATGAGGAATTACGCACACCAGACTTGCCCTTTCCTCTCTCCCTGTATGCTGTTTGTTAGCCAGCAAGCATTGGCCATAGAGTGCAGCGTTGTCTGTGAAGATTATGGTTTAACAAAATAACAATTTGCAAAATTGCTCTTTGAATGGGCTTTTGTAGAAAGACAAATCAATAACACACAGTCTCTCTGCAGCTCAATTGTTGCTGGGGATTGTTTATTGTCTGATCAACTTTAAATCATAAGTTTTTGTAGGATTACCCTGAGCTTATTGTTGTCTAAATCTATAAGTAAAATTGAGTTAGATACAATATATTTCAGATGTGCATTTTTGTTGTCCAACATATTCACACCATACAACCATAATACAAAGTCCTTTCCTCTGGGAAGGAGGTAACCCCTATTTATAAGAGAGATACATTGACCCCTATTAAACAAATGTGTAAATCCATCACTATTGATTTACCACAGGAAAACACTTGTTAGTGGAGAGAGGGATTCAGACAAGACAGCAGGAAAAGCAGGGAATCAGATTAAAGTTTCAGAGAGCTACTGAAAGACAAGGCCGCAATGAGACTGAGCTGGAGACACGGGAGCTAGCTCCAGTAATCGTCTAAGCCTCAGTAATCTCATAAAACTTTTTGTACAGGCAACATTATGTATCCTGGTATATCACTATCTTGTCATCAACATGTTTTAGCTTGCAGTTCAGTTCTGTCTTCTAATTAGAATATGCACTGAATCAGTGAAAAAGAATATTCAATGATTATATACTCCATCTGTTATACAACATGAAGTCTAAAGCCAGATGGCGGAGATTTATTTCCCACAGCAACCATAGAGAGAAAGCCACGTAAACACTGTTCTCTTACTCTCACTCTCGCTTAACACTTACTGCTTAAGAAAAAATAAAGAGCCCATCTGATCTACATACAAAGGGATCAGATGTCAGATCACAAATCACGACCAAATTATCATTTGTGTGTGTGTGTATGTGCGTACGTACGCGTGTACATGCACGTGCACATGTGAATGCCCTCTCCAGAGAGCTGTCAATGCTACAGTGACATTATCCATATCCAGAATGGAAGACAGATTGAGCAATATGGACGGAAAAATAACCACATGCATTCACACGTGCGTACAACTTGCATTTGTGCATACACGTGCGAGGGGTCTATAAGGGGATCACACCAAAAGCATGTCCAGTGATGTCTACAATCAGACTGAATGAAATCACAACCCTTGAGGAGTGTTTGATCCCTCCCAGACGATTGGATTGTTTTCACCGCACAGAAAGGAAAGCACTTTGGACCTTTCCAGGCTTAGTTTAGTTCAAGAAATAGTGAAAATACACAATGAAAAGGAACTGTAGCAGGATGTTATATGCATTTGTAGGTAATGTAAATATCGTGGTGTATTGTTTTACCCTCACATCTTCACAAATTTTACTTTTATTGTAGATATCTGCAACTGATATAGGTTTTAGAGTCATTAGTCAAACTTACTTCCAGGCCATTGAGCCAAAAGCAACAGAAATATTGCTTTATATCAGTAACTTCTGCTCTTTTTTTGACCATAAACGATTCAGGAAACCACTGTGTTGCATTACTGTGTGGGGTCTTTCATTTAAATACTCCTAAGGGCCATACTGTTTACAGCTGATGTTTATGTGAGTGCCTTTCTGATGGATTGCACCGTGGGGTGTTGACTGGTTGATGCAAGCTTTGTTTCCACCCATCTTCAGTCACCGTTCAGTTGACTGATAACACATTTCCAACAGTGTACAGGAGAGGAAATTCAAGATGCTGGCAACAATTTGTGTGTGTGAGGGAGAGAAAGGAAGAGACAGAGACAGATGGGTATCTGGGTAGTTATTTGGTTGTTACATTAGTGGTGAAAGTGAAGATTTCATGTTATCTCATGCAATCTCCTTTGTTCTCTGTTATGTTTCCATTTTTTGTAATCAAGTTCTCCAAATATGGATAATAAACACAATTAAAATAAATAAAGCTTCATGAACCCATTGTCTGGCTTGCTACATTGGACAATAAAGTTAAAAAGAGAAGACTATTACAGGAAAGAATTTGAAAGTCAATTTTGAATATTTGTATATTTATTTCCCACTAGTCCTGATGCAGTAAACCCAACCCAGGTTAAAACAAACACACATTGTTTGCAAATACTATTTGACCCAGGTCTGGTATTTATTGGTGTGTAATCATGAAGTTTGTGCTGTACATCCTCATTCAAGCATGAGTGTCACTAGAGAATATGCCCTTTCTAAACAAGTGTAGGTGAATCATCATAGATTAAAGTAGAAAGAAAAAAAATACAAAAATGACACAGCCAGATGTCAGTATATCCCTGTACGGTCATGTTAATGATAGGTGAGTTGAGATGATCCCACATGATTCCATAAGGAAACGGACTCCTCAGTCTTATGTGATTACATTCTGGTCTAGGCTGTTTGAAGTTAGCGAGCGAGGCCATAGTTGAACCAAGCACCTGAAAGAAAGAGAGGGGTAATCAAAGGCAGTAGGTTAAGCAGGAGCCTGTGATTTACTTCATGATTTGTGTCTGAAAACGTATCTGTTCTTTAATTCAGGCTGTGTATGGGGAGCTAGAAAAATTAAAGGTCTGCTTGTGTGTGTGTGTGTGTGTTTGTGTATGAGCACATGTGATTAAAGGAACCTGGGTCTCCCACATGAGTAACCAAACCGAAGTCAGCCAAGGCCAGTTTCTACTCTTCAAGGATTTTTGTTTTAGTCACAAGGTCCTGGCAGGGCTACTCAGATGTGTAAATGAGGACATTAATTCGTCTGACTTGATTCAAATTTGGAGAGGTTTGAACAGAATGTTGAAAGACGTATTTACTTAAAAAGCTATCCACCGCTGAAATTGTGAGTGTACGTGTTCAGTATGTTTCTCTCTGGAGCAGGTTGGCACAGGAGAGAGAAACTTCATCAGTGTGTCTATTGCAGTAACGTGTGTTTTTACGTGTTCTTCTGTCAGCTGAAAGATCCTGCTACACACACACACACACAAGCACAGGGTCACTATTGAGAGAGTCATTTGGCAAGTGTATACCTGCTTTCTCTCAATCTGACAGTGGAAAAAGTGAACAGGGGAACGTGTAAACGCATGCTCAACAAGTAAGGTGATATTGTGATAATAGCTGTTAGCTTTTATTTGACCTTTGAGAGAGAAGGACCCTAAAATTCATAATTCTTCACTTATAGTTTTGTAGTTTGTTACGTCTTGTTCCAATTTTCTCTATATACACTTCACTCACTTTAATAGTGTGTGTGTGTGTGTGTGTGTGTGTGTGTGTGTGTGTGTGTGTGTGTGTGTGTGTGTGTGGAGAGGATGATAGGATATCTGTCTGGAAGTGTTGCTTTGGCTTTTTACAAACATAATGAATTTGCTTATATCATAATGAATTTAAATGGGACCCGTGTAAAGCAGCAGAAATATAATCCAAATGTCAATGGTAAAAGCCTAAAGTAAACTGTATGTATCAGGCTCAAAATGTAGGCTAAATGACGATCTGCCAATACTAGTTACTCTATGTGATGCAATACACTAACTCTAATTTTATTTATAATGAAAGTTTCACTTTAGATTATATTCAAGGCCAACAGCCACTTTGGTGTACCTGCCTGGACTGGACAGAGCAATAGTCATAAGATTTTACAACTGTTTTCCAAGAGCTTATAATCAATTTCCAATCAGTCATTTCCTCTGATCACCATGTGAAGTATTACGCAATTTCAATCAGGAAGACTACTTATCATTCAATCCTTCATGCTTTCTCTTTACCCAATCAGAGTTGGTGAACACTTTCCCTCTTTTTCCAGAGAACCAATCAGAGTTAGCCGTCACTTCCCTCTCTTTTTCAAAGAGCCAATCGTCTAAGTGACGGGAGTATATACACATCACCTACTATGCTATAGCCCTTCTCTCAGATCTATGCTGTATGCTTCTGTCATTCCAGTCGGTGCTTACCTTCATCCCTCCACCACCCCATCACCACCAATGTCCAGGCTCCAGAGGAACTCCCCAGGGGGACATCCTAATTCCTACGTCTATCCCGGATGCACTCCTAACTTCACGATTGGGAGGAGTTCCTCCATGGAGCTTACGCCAAAGTTTCCATCTTGTTTCATGTCATGATAAAGTTTTTCATTCGAGCATTCATCCTAGTCTCTCTTGATTGAAATACTTTTGTATTTGGTCCAATTTCATGTTACAATAGTGTGTAGTGATTAGATTAGATTACTGTAGTACAGAGGTAGCATAATAGTCATGTTACCTCTACTCAGATGTCACTGGTCTATTGTGTATAATGATTTACATGGAAACTGAAGCCCATAAAGCCCTCTGCTTTTGCATGATTATGAAACAAGTGGAATTCATTTCAAGAAAACTGTGGAGAAAAACCCTTGTGAAAATGAACAGTTTCATTTTCATTACTTGAAGCCTCAATCCATATTTTATTTATCTTGTTGTGTATATTAGGTACAATTAGATAGATTCTTAAGGAATTGTACTTATACTTTTTGTAACTTTCGTAAAGAATCATGACTAAAAATATGGTGTATAAAAATCTTTTGCAGCTTCAAAATACATTTAAAATTCATGTTTAGATGTCACTGACATTGCTAGCCCTCATAGCAGAAGATCAATCAATTAATTAATTCAATAAATTCTTAAAGAAAGTCAGTATTTGGACAACAGTGTCGCAACAAGAAGCGCAAAACTCCTGGATTTCAGTTTCAGAGCGAATTGGGGGGAGGGGGCCAGAGCTGGTAAAAAAAAAACACACACAAATGGCAGGTGAGAAAAATCTCCTTATTCATTTGCCCTTCTGCTCTTTTAATCTAAGCGCTGTGTGGTTTCAGGCTGTTTTCTCATTCATGGTGTGCATAGAGACCCCTCACTGCTGCATGAGTCAGACATCCCAGGGTTTCCACACAGTCATTATCCTGTCCAGACCCATGCTGAAAAATGAAAATGGCTTGTGCAGACTGTAACAAAAATAACCCATTCGATATTGCAATGGCAACTTTTATTTGTCCAGCACTAAGCAATTACATAAGATGTGTATGACGTGACAGAACACTGTTAGCTCGGTTGTGAGTAGGTTAGTATTTTAATGTTGTTTTGCGTGTTTACATTTTGTTGTTAATCATTTTGTAGAAGCTCGCTCAGGTGAATTACTGATGATTGAACTCTATGCCTGGAATACTGAGTTCTTTGATGTGATACTGGCTGAATTTGTACTGGTGTTCTCATTCTTTGTTGTATTTGAGACTCAGCTGCCAAAATAAAGGAAGCACCTGGGAAAATAAGGACACAAACTACATGAAAAGCTGGTGGGCTGCAGTTTCCTGTTATAGTCAAGACCCACTCAACCCCCTAAAGCGCAAGCTAAACATCAATGAATTCAAAGCCATTCTGAGTTATTATACAAACCATTTCTATTCTAATGGGAGAGGCTTTGTTTGGCAGGTTGCCTAGTGGTTAGAGAGACCGCCCTCCCACTGGAGGTATAGGTGTAGATTTGGGTGGTGATTTGTCCTGACCAACATTTTGGAATCGCTGAAATGTCACTCCCTATTGTTTGTACACAAACTGATTTCTGAAGTCTTTCTCTGTTTGTGTCTCTGTCTCTCTCTCACATACATTCAAACGCTAACGCTAAAATCTTGATTTTGATTGGCTAAGGGTGCTCACAGCAACGTTGTGTTCCTTACGGCAAAATAGTTACATTTGCAACTTCAACAAGTTGTGGACGTCACAAACCTTTGAGATTTGACACAGACTAGACCAGTTTCTTTTTTTTTTTTATCCAGCAAATTGTTGGACTATCGACCCCCAATCAAAGTTTTACGACAACAGATTAGTATAGCTGGTCCTGCACCAATTTAATCACAGGTGTCTTATAGAGCCTAGTAATGTCCTGGCTGTCCTGTCCTGTCCTGGCCTCTATTGGCCTCTAAAGAGCAACTCAGTGGGATTTATTTTCGTGACGGTGCATGTTGGTGGAGTGGCATTTTTGTCGGCCGCACACAGGTTTTTTTCTCACTTGCACCCGTTTGGTACTTCGGTGACTTGCTGTAAACTTGACTGTGCCTAAGTAGTAGGCAGCAGTAGTGTGTCAGTAATGGTCAAGCAACGCAGTGCAATTTTGGTGTCAAGGATTATGGGAATTATGCTTGCGTTGCCACCTTCTCAGACCACGTCAAAGGCGCAGCTGTGTTCGGTTCTATTTTCGTGGCTTTACCAAGTGATACAGATCCTAATATCTTACCAACGCTTTTTGTGGATGATATGTTGGCCAGTTTGACTTTGATATAAATCCTTCAAGATTCAGCATTTTTCATTCTAACAATTAACACATGTGGATGTGGTGTGAATGATTGACATCCAACTGTCAGTATGTGCCATGACGCATGAAGCGGGGATTGTGGAGGCAGCCGCATCCACGATGTCAGGGACCGGCTGGTGGATGGCCCCCCTCCCCCAGGTGGTTCGCCGCCAACTTCTGTTTGCCTCTTTGTCTAATATTTGGTGGTTCTCCAATGAGCAGAGCAACACGGTAACCAAATATGTTATTTCCTCCTCTTGGGAGAAGCGTTGGTGGATCTGTTCCAGGCGGTTCGCTCCATCATGAAATTCCTCCTAAGCCAACCCTGTTTCCAACTGCACTGTCGTTGTGCCGCGAGCCTTTGGCCATGAAATGACCAAAAATCAGTCACCACATCCTGTGCGCCTTTAATTGTATTTTGCGTAATATTGGTTAATCTCAGACATGGAGGACAATAGGCTCTCCCTCCAGGACCCGGCAAACCTGCCACCAGTGCGTCCCTACCATCTTTACAAGCAAACGCCCTTGCCTGAAGGACCTGGGTTCAAGCCCACATGACGATAAACATCCGCCCTGCAGAAATGCCCTTCAGCAAGACACTGAATCCCTATCAGCTCCAGGAGCGCTGTTCTGTAGCTCAACCTGCATTCTCACTTTCCTAGATGGGGGCAAACCAAAAGAGAATTTTCCTATAACTTAAGTATCACATCATCATTAATCAGTGGTTATGAAATAATCAATGTTTTAACAAGCATGAACATTTAAACCCACTGTTTTTGTTGTCTCAGTCATAACAGCTTCACTCAATTCAACTCTTGCTTTATGGGAGATCTTGGAGCGTTTCCTGAGGCAGTGTTTCCTACCACCATCAACAAACCACCAAATGATGGAATTTGTCATGGAAGAAATCGTCATAGGATTTCGTCCTCCTCCAGTTGAATTGCAAGCACTTTATATTATACACATGGAAAGGCTTTATTTTTAGTAAGCTTCATGGGGAAATCGATTTGCCAAGGAGAGTTATCAAAATCTGATGTAACCGTTTGGGAGCGAAACATTTCTATTTGCCGATTACGTAGAGAGCGCAGGGGAAATGAGAAAATTCATATCTCACATTTGTACTGTCTTTCTCTCTGTCAATGAGTATTAAGAAGAGAGTGTGTGTGTGTGTGTGTGTGTGTGTGTGTGCGTGTGTGTGTGTGTGTGTGGTGGCGGGTAACCGATGGTGCAGATGGCACAGTCATGTCAGTCTGTCCCCACCCTGCCTGGGACATTTAGTGTGCATGGTTGTTTTGACAGTTACCTTCACTTTCAATAAGGCAGAGGGGATGTTTAGGTTTGTAATGGCCTCACTTGTGGATATGAAAACCTTTAACTTCTTCAAAGTGGATCAGGCCACTGCAAAAAATCATAAGCAGGTATCATCTATGTTTGTACAGGAGAAATGTTTATTGTTGTCAGTAAAGCACTGCAAACATCAGACTGCCATATGGACATCCACTCCACCCCATCCTGAGCCTTGTATATAACTGTCTGCTATGTTGTCAAAGAAAAATCAGTCTCCAGGAACAGAATTGCCACAGACTAAACAGTCACCCGCTGTTCCACTTCTTCCATGTAGACAGTGATCGATTCTTAACCAAGGTGTGACATTTGCAGTTGACTTGAGTATCATTTAAAATGAATATAACAAATTGTTAGTGTTTTTTAGTATTTTTTGTAAAAAAAAAAAAAGTGGATGTAGAGCATGGTAAAGAGGTACTGTAACAGAGTAGGGAGGGTGAAAACGCCTTGTCAGGGAAGATGCCTACTCCTTTTATTTTTTATTTTAAGGATATGATGGTAAATATTGGATTTCAACATTTTGAGGGAATCTCGTCCTTTACAAACATAAATTTGACTGACTATGCTGTTAGTTAAGCAATAGCTGCTTTTAAAATCATCTAAAGAGAAGTTGGAAGTTTGAAGAAGTTTGCAGAACTTGCTTTTAGGGGACGCTTTTAACATGATAAGCATGAAACCTTTGAAAATATCTGGGCACTTATGGGTTAACAACACATAATCCACGCTAATAATCTTGTGAAAGAGGTCACAGGTTCTTATGATGTAAGCACAAACCTTGCATGGCAGAGGTTACTCGACAAACACATTCACATTCACATGCTACACACACTAGGTTTACTGGCATCTAAAAATACATATAAATGTAATAAATATAAACTATGACTATAACATTACATCGGTGAAATATGACAAAATTTGGAATAGAAAGAAATAATTAAAGGTAATTGCTTTGATTGTGATTTGCAGAACATTCTGCTCTCTGAACGGCAGCATCACAGACTTATGTGACACATGTAACTCATTTACCTGTGATAAGACGGATCAGCTGTCAGGAAGACTGGAGTTTGAACTCAAATATGTGAGGAATTCTTCAGATGGACTAGCAGCCAATCTCCTGTCAAGTAGTGTAACTGTCACCACGCTACAGCATGGGTAAGTGAATTTGAAGCACATTGTCATATTGTGGCATGTCATATTTGTTGAGATCATTATATTTTCTTATCAAAGTGTATGATAATTATTTTATAAAATGGATAGTTTCAGTTTCCGGTCATCAGTTCTGATTTAAGGAAGAGTGAATAATCACCATTATTGATTATTGATTATTATTGATTGAAAACCATGTGTCGCTTAGCAACTACTTTGGTTGACTAGTGAACTTTAACTTGGCCAAAGAAGATTATATATTTATTGATAATTTATTAATTGATATTATTATTATTATTATTATAAAATTAGATTTCTTGAATCTACAATCTTTTCTTAATACAATGGTATGTTCTGTAAAAGCAGTAAGACCCTACGCCATGTTTTAGAGATTTAAGAAGCTCAGAGGTTCTCTGTTGTTAGGCACAACATGGAGTACAGCTTTATGCGGCTTACTGAGCCCGAAGGACCCGGTACCGGGTCAACCCCTGTGGCGTAGTTACGAAAAATTGCGATGAAAGATGGTATATTTATAGAAGATATGAATGTTATACTGTTTTGAAAACATGGGGTCTTGAGCTTTCAGAATCCGTAAACCAATTGTATGTTGTCCAAACTGTGTCTTATTACGAAGTATTTTAACAATAAAGTCGTACAAATATAAACTTCGTAAATATAACTGTAACTTCACATTTTACGGTCACACTGACAAAAATCTTTGTTCTTGCCAAAATATTTCACCAAGGCCAAAAACGGCAAATTTTAGTTACTCACGTTTCTACCGTAAGTTTGAGCTGTAAGATTTTCACCAGCCATTTCAGTCCAGACAGACTGGAGCTCTATGGTGGGAGCTCAGGCTCTTCGTCGCCATCTGGTGGCTGTATCGAAGTACTGACACCAATGAGCCTTATACCATTCGATTCCTCAGACTGTGACGAAACTGAGGATAGGTGATATGGCACTGAGGACCCCAGCATTCTCCATTAATCTGCCTGTATAGCATGGAGCTCTTCAGTCATATATGAATATTGATCAGTATTCATTGTGTTTATTACTATTTCAATGTTTTTGGGAGATTTATGTTATTTGTAACATGGCTATATGGAAATAAATAGTGTTTTGAAGTAAAACTCCCAGTAAACAGTCAACATGTAAACAGTAAACATGGCCAAAACATGGAGACTGCCTTAGTATATCTTTATAAATTGTATCGTAAATGTTGTATTTTAGTGTATTTTCATCAAATGTACAGTTACAGTTGTAGTCAAAGAGTAGGAGAAGACATTCAGTTGCATCATTATCCATGGGATCTTGGTTAAAATGGTGATATTGCCTTTGAAATTTAGAGTATACACTAGGCAAGGATGAATATCTTATTTTTTCCTTTATTGCATCTCCATTTACTCTGGAATGGTAGATAGATATAGGTTTACTTAGAATGGATTCATATTCCTTAGCTTCTTACCTATCAAAGAAGACCAGAAATATGCATATAGGCCTTATGGTTGAGGAGCTATTCCTGATTAATTTTGGGTATGTTATTTTAGGCGTTTTTTCCTAGTGCTAGGGCTAGGGCTTAAGAGTCTAGTGTATTCAAAAATAACATAGACCTAATAAAAATGTGTTATGCATAGATTTCTTATAGGTTTTATCTTGTGAGTGCTTGCAGGTAAAATGCCATAATTTGTCTATCTCACACTTTAGGCACCATGCCGTCGCACAGTGCGTGTGGAATATTCACATTCCTCAGTGTGTGCCTGATATCCTTGTTACTCACACCACCTTGTGATGGAGCGAAGGTCCTGGTGTTCCCCGTAGACGGTAGCCACTGGGTCAACATGAAGATCCTGATCGAAGAGCTCCATGCCAGGGGACACAGCATCACTGTGATAAGGGCCTCCAACAGTTGGTACATCACAGAGGAATCTCCGCTCTACACCTCCATCACCATCCCACAGGAAATTGCTTTTGACAACTTTTTTGATGCGTACCTACAAAAACACATGAAGGTATGTCATTATGGTTTGATGGATCAGAAACAGCTGTCAAATAATCAGTGGGTCACTCAGTCATACATTAATTCATTCAATATTTACTCACATGCAATCACTAAAGCAATAAAGCAATAAATCCCAATTTAATCACATTTTCATCCATTCATACATTTATTCCTTCTTTCTCAGGCACAAAGAGAACAGGCTTCAGCGCTTACATTCTTCAAACTCACAAAGGACTTCCTCAGTATGATCTCTGAGGCCCATTCAATCTCCTGTGATATGCTCGCTCAAATCCTTGATGATGAAAATATGGTCAAGAACTTAATGGATGCCCAGTATGACATGGTTCTCACTGACCCAGCCATAGCAGGGGGGGTTATACTCGCCAAGTATCTCAAACTACCCTTGGTGCTCAATGTTCGCTGGATCACCAGCGGGGAAGGCCACTTCGCGATTGCCCCCTCACCACTCTCTTACATCCCTGTGCCAGGATCTGGCTTCACGGACAAGATGAATTTCATCCAGAGGGTCCAGAATGTGCTTTTCCACAGCATTATAGTCTTCCAGCAGAAGTTCATGGTGGGGCCAAGTTATGATGCCATCTGTGACAAGTACTTTGAGGGCGGATGTGACATTGTATCACTTATTCAGGAAACAGACATTTGGCTGTTCAGGTCTGATTTTGTGTTTGACTTCCCTCGACCCACAATGCCGAATGTGGTCTACATGGGGGGGTTCCAGTGCAATCCGGCCCAACCACTTCCAACAGACCTGGAGGAGTTTGTTCAGAGTGCTGGGGAGCATGGGGTGATCATCATGACTCTGGGTACTTTGGTCAACGCTTTGCCCAGTGAAGTTGCAGATGACATTGCCAGTGTCTTTGCCAAGATGCCCCAGAAGGTAACAATTGTTCAGTGATTAATTTTTGTGTTATCCAACATTTTTAAAAGTTCAAAACATGAAATTCAAAATGGTTTGGTCTGTGAATGCTTAACTTTAAATCATTAAAACTAGAATTGTCATTATGCTACTGTCTTCAGTTATTTTTAAGGTGACATCAATGCACATGTATTGCACATCTGCTGGAGTGGAGATATAAATTCGTAATGATTGTGTTAATTTTATGAACAGGTGATATGGAGGCACATTGGTGAACGTCCATCTACTTTGGGCAACAACACCCTGTTAGTGAACTGGATGCCCCAGAAGGACCTCTTGGGCCACCCACAGATCAAAGTCTTTGTAGCTCACGGAGGAACCAATGGGGTCCAGGAGTCCATTTACCATGGGGTCCCAGTGCTTGGTATACCCTTGTTCTTCGACCAGTATGACAACCTTCTACGCCTGCAGGAGAGAGGAGGTGCAAAGATCATACAGCTAGCCGATGTTAATGGGCACAGCTTTGAGCAGGGTCTGAAAGAAGTTCTCACCCAAGACAGCTACAGACAGAACATGCAAAGACTCTCCCGTTTGCACAAGGACCAGCCAATACCACCCATGGAACACGCCATCTTCTGGTTGGAGTATGTGATGCGCCATAAAGGGGCTCCTCACCTGCGTACGGAGGCTTATAGGATGCCGTGGTACTCGTACTACAGTTTAGATGTATTGCTGGTGTTTCTGACTGCTATTACTGTTCTGCTGCTTTCTACTTTGGCCGTGTTCAGGTTCCTGTGCTGCCGAGGAAGGAGAAAGATCAAGACCAAACAACACTGAATGAGGTGAAAGTTTGTTGACGCGTATGATACAGTGAGCTCCGTACCTAGGTCTACTATATGTGGACAGTAGCGTGTTTGATGTATCTTTCTGTATTTCTTTACTTATGTACCTATGTGTAGAATATTTAACTCAATATATAATTCTCAAATTTGAGAGCATAGTATGGCTGTAGAAAAATGAGACCATTGCGATGAAAATTGGTTTATCCTATATGTTGCTCTCTCTGTGTTTATTCTATTTACAATTTGGCTTTATACGTGCTGGATTGACTTACGACACAAAGCCACAACCAAAACAGAAAGAGGGCTCACTTTGAATTGCTCTACTTGTTCGTATGGAAACAGTTACACCTACAGATGTTGTACAGCCACAGCACCTAGCTAAGTGTGCAGCTTGTTGCTGTGGTTGAAGTTACTACAGTCCTGGAATAATCAGGATAGCCACATCAGTCACCCAATGTATTGTCAAGAAGAAGAGATTCACTCTACTATATTGCTATGCTCCAGTAACTGTCTTTCACTCACTATCATGGTAGCCATTGGCCAAACTCAATAAATTCCACATCTGCTATGCAAAAAACTGCTTATAGCTCAGTGTAGTTGTGAATGCATAGTTAAAGAACTGCAGCCCTTTTTACTCATGGTCCCCCCATTTCAGAATGCAAAATATATTTGGACAGATTAAGAATCGTTTTAAAATACCCTTGAATTAATGCAGGCAGTCTAAACCTTACCTCCATTGTCATTTTGTAATTTCACATCCACTGTAAGAAAAGTATGGAGCGCAAAATCAGTATTAGGTCAACATTTTTTCTCACGTGTGTAACATAATTGCCCCAATTCTGTGACAGTTAAAGCAAAGTTCAATAAATTGTGATTTATTTAAATGGAAACCCATGTCTTTTGTTACAATCACTCATATTATGATGGATTTTCTGCACAATTTACTAACCTTGTCTCACTTGAGCAGCAACAATATTGTAACTAGTGGTAGATAAGTATTTATCAAGAACTTCACAGTACTAAACTCTTCATGGACTTGGCCTGCAACTTTCACCTTACCCTTTGGAATTGATGAATCATGCTGTGTGACCCCGACTTTGCTCTGCATACAGTGGCTCTACATTAAATTCACAGACTCTTCAGCCTTTCATGCCCAGATTCCTGTGGAAGCCCCTGTCCAAAATGTAACTTGTAAAACACATACCTGCACCAGATATGCTGGAAGCTGGAATATCACAGCTGACATTTTCTAGTGAGGCTATTAGGTAAATTTTCCACTGGATAAGAGAGCACAACAACCAAATTCCTTTATCCTCTTGGGAATCTTGCCCACTTTTAATTATTTAAAAAACTTGAATGCTTGTCGAAGTGATTGACAAACCTCAGATTGCAGCAAATACTACTGGGATATAATAATCTGTTGTAGTTCACAAAAGACAATGCAATGTTTTCTTTTTGTTTTTTAAGGCATCACTGCTATCAGTATGTATAACAGGAAAGTTAATCACAATGTCATGAGTACATGTGTGGAAACTTTCTGCTTGTTATTCCTTCTATTTATGTTGCTCCATATACATTGTATCACCATTTAAACTTAACATCATTAAAACGAATGCCAATGAGCACAACTCTTAAAAAAGACTGGAAACTCCTATAATTTCACAAAATAGAAGGATATGAAACACATGCCTTGAGACAATCAGTGGCTGGAAAGGAAAACTCTCTTTGATAAAGCTTTAGCTCATGTGGTTTTGATTCATAAGATGAGTGAGGTTGTCCTGGTAAATCCAACTACAAGCTAAATTACATTTCACTTATCATTACATTACAATGCTTGGGACTCCTAAGCTTACTGATGAGGAGAGCAAATCTGAAAGTGTTCCAAGATATGAATGAGCTCAAGTGATTTATGAGGCCTGGAACCGTATTAAGTTTAACATTCAAGAAGAAACAGAAGAGAAAGGAATTGTGTGTGTAGGTGTGTCGCGCTGCGTGTATGTTGTGACATATACATTTTATATTCTCTTTATTTTTATATCATTATGTCTCAAGGAAATCTCCACATAGCATATGTTAGTTTCATGATTGGTTATAGGGTCTGAAATCGCTTATTGCAGGTTTAAGGTTAGTCAAGTCAAGTCTATTTTATTTATATAGCACATTTCATACACAGGCAAGCTCAATGTGCTTCACATTAAAAGGCAAAATAGTAACAATAAACAGATAAGGAGATAGAATACACACATAACCCCTGTCCTAGTCATGCAACAGCACTCACACATGGACTACAGCAGACGCACACAAAGGCATACACACACTAACTACCAAAAGCCTGAGAAAAAAAAGCAAAGTTTTAAGACTGCTTTTAAAAGAGGATACAGTTGCAGCAGATCTCAGGTCATCAGGTAGTTTGTTCCAGAGAACAGCACCATAGTGACTAAATGCACCTTCTCCTGATTTAGATTTAATTCTAGGTACATTTAGGAGACACATGCCTGATGATCTGAGGGATCTGATTGTTGGTTTTATTAGGATAAGGGTTAAATTTAGGCATGTGGTGGTGAAAGTTATAAAGTTAGGGAATAAATGTAAGTCAATGGAATGTCCTCACAAGAATATAGCAATGTCAGGGTCTATGTATTTTTCTGTGTGTGTGTGTGTGTGTTTGTGTACGCGTGTAATGCGTGTCGGTTTATTGCGTAAATAGCAGATGCAGATACATAAAGGATTATCCACGGCGGTCAGTGCTATATTTTTCATCTCTCATACACTTCCTTCTTTTTCAGAATGTGTTCCCCAGATGTGCAGTTATTGCCAAGTTATAACTGTTCAAGCAGTGATCCACTTTCTTGTATATACATTCATGACATATAACCGATGCAGTGCTTCAAATTGGTGGAAATGCTTATTTAGTGATGAAAACAAAGCCACTGTAAGTTAGGCAAGATTTATATTTGAGATTTATCCTGTAGTTATTCAAAGAAAAACAGCACAGTTCACCCACTCCAATGTTCCTAGTATTTTTCCTCATTGGAATTTGCTAGTAGTCTTGTTTTTGTTAACTGGTCAGTCACACATCTGGCCAGTTACTAGAAAAAAAATGGGAATAGTACAAGAAGTTACTGACCCTTACACCACTATGAACAGGCCTGAAATAATTGGTGGTCAATGACCTACAACAATGTTGTGTTAGTTGAAAAAAGGTGAATGAGTTACAAGCACCAGAATGGAGAAAAAAAAAAAAAAAAGGGGAAAAAATGATGCGCTTGTTTCTGAAGTGTTAATCATGCTTTAATGACACAGTGAGACAGGCCAAACCGATAAATCTAAATCATTCTGTTTTATTTGCACAAATAAGGATCTAATTTTAATCCGATCTTCATTGCAATCGACACAAATAAGCTTGTTTTTGTCTTTCTGTTGAAATAACGATTACCGAATGCACTTATGGCATTGCGAAAACATTCCAGTTTTCCCCTTACAGTTCGATACTCCAAATTTCACTACATTTGAACTCACAGTACTTCCATTGTGCTGTAATAACAACACTTTTCTTGGCAGGTGTTCCCCTGGCTTTAGCTTTGTCCTCACAGAATAGATGTGCACTTCTCAAAGTCAACAAAACCCTTAAGCATCTCACACTCTGATCTCCTGTGACCCTTATGCTTGCGTAGAAAACCATCTAATTCTGAGTCTCTGCTCTCTGCGAAAGCTTTACATCAGTGCACATGGTTTCAGCCCTGAGGGATTGTGTTGACGAGTCCAGACATCGGGGTCAGACACCCCAACATCTGCTGGAGCTGCAGCCCCCACGGATACATAAAACAGGTGCTGTAAACGTCTCCATCTCGTCACCAGTATCAGCAACTGTGACAATAAGCGCACTGCCTTCCTCCCTTTGTGTCTTCCTATCCATTTCTCTCTTGTTTTCAACCCTGGCTCCCTCCCTCCCTCCCTCATTTTGCATCCCCTTGTTCTTCGCTGATGGAAAAACGACTCTGTGATCACGGCTGGTATTGGATGATGTCATTGTGCATGTTCTGTGTTAGAGAGTAGTCAAGGCTGGGTTGTGACTACAGGGAGTGCAGATGCCTTCATGTGATTAAATGCTGGATTTGTGTGTATGTGTGTGTCTTGATCAATGACCATTTGTTATACATGACAAAGGCAAAATAAAAACTAGACACCACAAGGTCCAAATGACTATAACAAGATTCATATGCACTGCCATTTTTAACAAAGAAAATACGATGAGATTAGCAGTTCGATTTAGTTTTGTTTAACCTTTTAGAGAGAAAGCCTTGCCTCCCTCCGTCCCATCTCTAATTCACATTTTGAATTTCAGTCAGGCCTCTTTGTACAGAAAACTGGAAGCAAAGAACTGCAGCAAGCGGCGACGCTTCCTACAGGCGACATAGGCGACAATCAGTGAGTGATCATCACAGTCAGAACATGCTAGATCATTGATGGGTATAGTGGAGTGGAGTGTATGTGGAGAGCAAGAAAATGAAAAGGCAAAAGCCATCCGGGGCGCAGTACAAAAAAAAGAAAAAAGAAGCAGACGACAATCGTGCTAAGGAGAGGAACGAATGCAAATGCAAGTGCAAATTTTCATAGTAGATGATCCTATTTTTCTATTTTGCATGGTAACGTTGTGTGTGTGTGTTTGAGAAAGAGAGAGAGAGAGAGATAACACTTAACCCCCCCCCCCCCGGCATTTATAGTTTTGCCCAGGGCGCCTGATTGGCACGCCTGGCACTGACTGCAGCCAATACTGACCCGGGATCTGGGCTGAATCAAGCCATGGGTATTTCAATGTAAAAACACATCCTGAACACATTTATTTAGTGATTTTGCTGTAACGAGCTTTATTGAAAATAATTTGGTCTTTGTTTTTGTCTACTCATTATTTGCCTTGGCAACCAGGGCTACTGTAAATCGAGGGACTGCTGGCCATATTAGTCTATGAAATAAATAAGAAGTGGAATAGAAACAAACTAAACTGAAATGTTCATAAATTATGTTAAGTAATACTAAGCAAATAGTAAATGTTTTCTAAAATATGTCAAAATCAAATAAGTATTTTAGTCTCAAGACTTGTGTGTGTGTGTGTGTGTGTGTGTGTGTGTGTGTGTGTGTACATTGGTAGCTTCGTGAAGGGAAAGTCAAACATATTAGCTGTACAAAGCCATGTGTTGCTCCATACTTCTTTTCACAGAAAACATGCATGCACTTGCAGTTTCATGTACCCCTTTTTCATCACTCAACACACACACACACACACACACACATCCTCAGTAATTCATGAAAGTCAGGTGCTGGAGCAGCGCTGCCTTCCTCTTTGGCTTATGTTCCCAAAGGGCATCTGTGAGGCGTGACATCATTCTCTCCACAGACACACACATCACATTCATTTCTTTTCTCTATAGAGGAACTACTGGCCAGATCTACAAATGGATCCACTGATCTGCATGACAAATCCTGCTCTGGTTTGCACGTGTTGCTGTCTGTTGTGGCTCGGAGACCATAGTCATACTTCAGTGATGTGAAATTCTGTAGGAGAGACCGCATCATCCATTCTCACCAATCTGGTAAACTGTCTAACAAGCATAAAACGTGATGGGGATTTGGGTGTTGGATGCAACAGCTATTTTGTGAAATACTGCTGACACAGTGTCTTCCTCTATCTATATTTCTTCCAATGTTCTTTAAAGGATTATGGCTATGTTTTTGGTTTTAGCAGCTCATTTGTAACAGTGAATTATTACTGTGAATAACCTGTAATATAAAGACAAAGACTGCAGAAGATACATTTTCTAACATGGAAAAGAAAGACAAAGTGAGGCCTTAACAACATAGAATTGACATTTGTTGACTCTAAAAACTGGAAACAAAGAGCCATATTAGTCTGGTATTATCTATAGGTTGAACATGCAACTAGAGCACATTTTCGATTAAAATATTGTTTCAGAGTTCAAATACAAACAGTAGAGTTCACCGCTGCACATCTGTCCTTTGAGCTGATCCATTACAATGAATAAAATCTAACCGCATTGTCTGTGATAGCGGAGCATTTGGAGCGGCTGCGAAATGCTTCTGTATCACAGTACATCTGTCATACAAAGCGAATCCTGGATGGCACATTGCGCTTGTCTCTTCCAGCACAGAGACATCCCTCAAGCTTCATAACTTCCAGATCCATAGCTATGGTCAGCTGGTAATGGTTTAGTGCTGGAGGAAAGACAACAGAGCTGTCTGGCACCAAGCTTAGTGGGGAAGAGTTTACTAAGCTTTCCAAAGACCCGGGTCAAGCCGCGGGAGGGGAGAGAGCCCAGTCCCACTGTATTAACTTGGTGAAACGGAGGGCTATTGTACTTACTGAGCAAATCAAAGCAGGAGCCAAATCATTTGCAGGTAGTGTATAAGATACAGTAGAAGGCATTGTTCAAGAAAAAAAAAAACAGGAACAGAAGAGGACAGCAATCTTTTGCTGAGCAAACTTCCATTTGAATAATTAAACCAATAGCATCTCACATTGCTGAGCGGTGAATGCTCCTGACACCATCATGTGACTGGGATTGACTATGTATCCCACAGGCTCATATAGGTGTGGTAATGTAGGAAAGAACTTATTTGTGACCTGAACTTGACATAAAAGGATAAAAGCCCATAAGCCTGCATCTGCACACACACATACACAGAGACAGAGAAAAGGAAGGTCAGTAAAGGGGTGGAAGCAGTACTTTGAGTACAAAACATTATTTTTTCCAGAAATATGAGCTATCAAACATTATTTATTTTTCATTTTACCTTGCCTGGTAGCCCTGATAATAATCAACAGTAAAATACTTTTTTTAAAAGCAACACCTGAGGCCTCCGCTGGATGAGCAACACCCAACATCGTGGGCCCTGGCCCCTGGCTCCTGGCCCCTGGTCCCTGGCTGTAGTCCTTTGTGGTGGGAAAATGTATTTCTTTGCTCATTTCATGAATTTTTGGCAGACCAAGCTCCATGTCAAACAACCTCCATTCACAAAAGGTACAGGAATCCAACTCTGAATTTGATCTTGGCTTGCAGGTTGTATTTGTTACCTCTTTATCTCCTCACTGTGTTTTTTAATGAGGTCTAGTGTTTCGGCACAGAGGACCATAAGTTTTGTCATGAATTCCATTGTTGTTCTGAAATGTTGGTCCTAATTAAAAAGCACAGTGAGCAGGTAAAAAGTAACTTTGTTTTCCTTTGTTATCTTCTAATTATCTTGCAGCAGTTTTGGGAATGTGTTCACTTTCTGCAGTTAGTCTTACCAATATTTTGAATACTATGTGATCTTCAAGACTGAAATCACCATTTTTAAATCTTAACCTCCCTCAAATTAAAATGTAATGGTTTTAGCTTTTGGGCCTTCATACAATTGACAAGAACTGCCCCCACACATTTTTATAAAATGTTTTGTAAAAATGACACAATCTGGGTCACATTGCTGTTCTTTCACATTTCTGAAATATTACAATTATAAGCCCATATTGTTAAAAAGTATAAAAAGCCAATATTGTTTGTTGAGTGTTCATGAACTGATATGGGATAAATGATGCTGAAAAGTAAAAAAAAAACAGTTAGATTGACATATTGCTTCAGGCATACAAGTTTTTGGTTATTTATTATAACCAATTTACTCATTAGCTAGATTCATACTCCATTACAGTGCTGATATGTGGTAGTTTTGGTTTTGTTTATGGTACCCCGTTATTATTGCATAATTCTTTGGAGGACTATAAAACTACTACTACATACTTGGCCGACTGTGGCTGCTTGGGATAGAATGAGATAATCTAAATCGTGTCCATGATCATGGATCCCATGTTTCTGTGTGAGGTTCATCCAACAAGTTTTTCCAATAATCCTCTGCTCATGGCAGACTGTGACAATGGTCTTTTCTGTTCTACAAATGTGGAGAGCCATGGATTTCAACACTAAGCTCTTGGAGCCTGGTTACACAAAATTTTGTGAAGTGAGCATGACGTCTGAAAATGCAAATAATGTGCTCCGTGTACGACAAGTGAGAGAAATATGTTTCCTCACAACAAAAGGATTGTGTGAAGGAACTAGAAACAGGCAGCAGTTAGACTTTGTAATAGCATGGTGGAAAGTAAAGGCATGGAGGTTGAGGTGGTGGAACGGCGACCTCACCCTAATATCAACCAAACTATCTTAGTAGCCTAAATGTAACCTTCACCCAACCCTTAACCTAAGTTTGTTTAGTTGCCTAAACTTAACCGTTTGCTATAACTTTTCATATAACAAACAAAAATAGTGAAAATGGCATACACAACTTATGCAATTGTCACATAAACCTTTTGTGGCGGAGAAATGTAATCTTGACACTGATTCTTGAGACATTATTTGTGTCCACAACACATAATCAGATCTGCATGCTGGCTGTTATGCAGGCTATTCTGCATAAATTATACATATTATATAATGAAAATTAAGTTAAGGTATTATCTTATATTATGTTAGACTAGTATAATATACTTTAATAATATTTTTGTGGACATATTCTCATTCTCTGTCTGCCTTGATGTTGCAGAACTGGAACCCATCTATACATGTAATGTAATGTAATGTAATGTAATGTAGTACAGCCTCATCTGGCTCATGCCAAGAGGTCTGGAGAGATTCTCAGTCAACAGTTTGGATAGAAAAGCGTGCAGATGCTGCGGGTTGTTGGTTGATTCAAACCAGTTAAATTTCACTTCAATTGCACTGATGCTCATATATTTAAAGTTGTACCTAGCTAACAAAACAGTTAAAACTTCAGCAGGTGCAAAAAGTGGATGCTGAAAGATGACAACACTAAAACCTCCATGAGTTGGAGTTGGTTGGTTATCCTTCCTGACCAACAACATGGACTTTGAGGGTTTTTTCATCCCATCACCCTTACTTGTGTTGACTTGACTACCTGCTAACCCTCTATTATTGTATATACAGAATTGTTTGATGGTGTTGACCAGATTTTTGATGCAGTGTTTGACATATAGCTCAGAGCTAGCAAAGAAGAGCAAACCTATTGTGCATCTGTCTTGTATTCATGCTTAAATGTGTCTGTCAGCAGTGAAGTGTTAAAAATTATATTTGGGTCAATCAGATAAAGGGATAGCAAGTTAGCATTGACCTTTTTAGGTATCATCAATATAATGTGTTGGCAGTAAAATGTTGAGCTGATTATCATTAAATATTAAAACTATTAAAGCCTTCATATGGATTCAATTTCAATTGTGGATATTTATTGAAGACAAAGCAATACTTTATGCACCACAGGTCACATTATGTACTACCGTATTTTCAAACAGTTTAACTATCTCACACTGAGATAGAAATTAAATACAAATTAAACATTTCTATACATCTTTAAAGATGGATGTATTCACACTGGCTTCTTACTTTGTACTGTTAAGCAATTGACAGAAGACTTCATGTTTTTTTTTCTTTTTGCTTAATATTACAGTTGTACAGTAGAGAGACACAGAAGATGCAAGAGAGGGACTATGATCACTTATTATTATTATTATTATTATTATTAATAGTAGGTGTAGTAGTAGTAGTACTAGTAATAATAGTAGTAATAGTAGTAGTATTACTGTCAAAAGCTGCACTAAGGTGTAGAAGAACTAAAACAAAGGATTTTCCTAAAACTAAGTCATTCATCGCCTTGTGAGCTGTCTCAGTGCTTTGTATAGCTCTACAACCAGATTGAAACTATGTCAAAGGGATCATCACTGCTCATAAAAGTAATTTACTGGTACTTTAAAACTTTGGACGGGAATGGCAATTTAGAGATCGGTCTACAATAGTTTAGGGAATGAGGGTCAAGAGCCTTGGCTTCTTAAAGTAGGCAGGGACAATGATGAATTAATAATGGTTGAGATATACGGACAAACCGTTTCCAAGACTTCCTTAAGAAATTTAATGGACAGAATATAAGTGCACAGGTAGAGGATTTCATCTTGGCTGTGGTGTCGACCAGTGAATCTGGGGAGGCAGTAATCTGAGTAGGGCCATGAGCTGCTGGGATGATTCGCAATTTTTTCCACAGAAGTGTAAAAATTCATATTTCTCAGAAGAAACGTCATTGTTGGCGGCTCATTTGACTTGCAACTGTATACCCTTGCCTAACATCTTGTGCAATATGATTGTTCTCGTAGTGAAACCAATATAATTAGGCAACTAATGTAAAAAAAAGTAATAATTTATTTCAGACCTTCAGAATTTGGGTTGCCAATGTGCATATTTGGAATGTAGCACAGAATAAATCCAGTATTTCATTGTAGGTGATGGCTTGTAGTTAGGTCAAACTGGCCTGCCCTACAAATAACAACTGAAATTTGATCTATCTATCTATCTATCTATCTATCTATCTGAAACCGTTTCATTCCAGGAAAGTTTAGCAACAAAAGTCCATCGTTCTCAAAATGAGTAATTAGTGAACCGATGACATACTTGTGTACTATGTGTGATAGTTAAATGTATTTGAGTGTACCAGTGGGGTATGCAAATTACATTATACAGTAGCTATATCACAATATTGATCTGGTGTTCTAAATGACTAAATGTAGACTAAGAAATATGCCTTCAGACTTAAGTATCACTGACAGGAACAAAAATACATCCCAGGAAGAATCAACACCTCAACGACTCGGGATGCCGAGTATTATGTTTAGCAGCTTGGAACACTGATGACATCATAAGCTAATTGCAAGTGATTGTAAATGAGACAGTAGATGTGTCTGCTGTCTTCGATACATTTGTCAGTACTAATTATCCAGAGAGAGAAATTAAACTACAGCCCCATCCTTCACTGTATATACTTTTTACTCCTATCCTGCAGCATGACTGACCACACCTTATGAGCTAACATTTGCTATCATGGCCTCCTGTTGTCACCTTGTTATCTGCTCTCTCTCTGACGTTAAGCCTGGTGTTGCAGCGCTGTGATTCCTTGTGCAAACTTCTACTCCCTTCAGCCGCTGCCGCCCCCGATGAGCTGCCGTGGATCATTTTAATGATGTTGCAACAGAATAGACCTACACTCAAAATGCTATCCCATCATTTCTAGCCCGCTCTCCCATGTTCACTGGCTACTCAGGAGGAAAATCTGACGTATTGTCAGTAAATATGGGAGTCCAGTGTCATAGTGTCACATTTAACTTTAAAACGACAACATCTGACCTGTCAAAACTGTCTGTCAACAAAATAAATAAATTAATCACCACAAAAATGTAGTTTTTCGGTGGATCATCAACTCTCTCTACTCTCACATGAACCGCGTGAAAATCACATGGCAGCTTAGCAACAGCCATTCATAAGGCCCTCGGTGCTGCACTAGTGGCTGTCCAAAGTAAATGAGAGATTTGCAAGTGTAAATACTCAGAAGAAAGAACTTGCTCTTTTCTGCTGAACACACCCTTACAGTATGGTGAGCAAATCTCTGTGGAAACATTCTTGAAGGTGTGTGTGATTAATGGAAGAGTAGGTGTTGGCGAAATAGTAGCAGCTAGGAGATGAATGGGATGAGAGGAGGGATCTCAAGAAGGAGGGATAAATAGTAGATATAGACAAATACTGTTCCATACTGACGATGGAAAAGTAGCGTCTAGACTTGCGTGCATCTGCTTGGCCTTGCAGTCTGTTCACCTGTCCTTGTACACTTTATGTGGTTTGGATAACATGCAATAACCATAAAGCAGGCCTAGTAATACCCCAGGGTAAACAATGTGCTGAACGTTTACATCTGAGATAAAGATTGCGCTGCTCTTTTATAGCATGCATTCCTCATAAAATCTGGCAATGCTTTTGAAAACCTCTACATGTAACTTTTGAAAATTCCTTAGAGCACATATAAACACATTTATAAAAAAAAACCCCCACAGAACTAGAACAGAAATACACACTCATACAACAGCAGAAGAAACTGTTGAGTCACAAAGTGTATGCTGTAGAGCTTTGGTGCTTCGATTCATGGATCATATGGAAAAATAAATTTAGGGTCAAAGAAAAGATCTGGCCGATGATGTCATGGGATTCTGAATCTCCTCTGAAGCGCATCTGCTTTTGTGCTCTTAAGTGACGAGACATGAGATGGAATTGATAGAAACTATAGAGGATTTTCTCTGTAACAGATGTTAATGTTGCACAATGCACTTTTTCTTTCTATATTTTATTCATAATGTATTTCCAGGGGTTTGGTTTGGTTCCAAGGTCTCCAAGTTTGTGGCACTTACTTTTTGAATATGATGCAACTGTATTACAGAGATTTAGTCTTAGTTATTAGAGTTTAGTTTAGATTCCCTAGCTGATTTATCCACCAGAATGTCAATGTTAAGCAAGGTGAGTCTACTATTAAGATCTATGTCATGGAAAACAAAGTAAAGGAAAAGATTCAGATTGCACCATACACATTTATTGACCACTTGTTTCCTCTAAAACATAGAGGTAAAAACAAGTATATGGTTGTCAGGCCTGGTTGTACAAGGACAAACATAACTCAGGCTCACATTCAACAGCATCAACACATTTTGGTCTTACTAACAAACATGGAAGCTGTAAGCAATTACTGAAAAAGGAATTTTAAAAAATGGTTTGTATTTTTTAATTATCATTTGATAATTTACAGAGAGGTACAGCATTTAATGGGAGCAAAACATCATTACATTCTTTTTCTATTATCTTATTCATTAAGATGCATCCATTGTACAGAATGCCAGCACCATAGAAAGCATACAAAAATCTTCCCAAGCCATCCAACAAGATTTAAAAAAGCAAACTAAAAAAAAAAAAAAAAAATCTCTCCATGGTAGAATATACCTCACACTTTCACCCCATCTACACCACAGTAAAAAGTTCATATTTCCCTTGCATACTTACATTACTTACATGTAGGGTACTTCTAATGTCTTTGCACTGCTAAAAAAACCCCACACACATCATGCCTATCACATATGGCCCAGAAGGAATAGTAAACACTCATTCTTATTGGTGGCTTGGAGAAAGAAATAGCTAATTTGGTTTTGTCTCTCCCTATTGGTCCACAGTTTTTTCGATCCTCCAGTCCTCTACCAGGAGAACTGGTGATGCACTCAGTTTTCTCCGGCTTGGATTCACTCCTTTCGCTTGTTGTGGCGCCTCACCAGCCTTGATCCCCTCCTGATACCAGCTGTGAAAGAGGAGACGGAGGGTAATGAAGGGAATCGGTGGTGAAGATGCATACGAAAACAAAGGAAAAAAGAACGTCAGGGAGGGAGACGCATGAGAAAGGTAAAGGATAGGTAGAATGAGTCAAAGGTGCAGAATGGAAAGAACTTGTGAGAGTGAAGGCTAATCCAGTGATGACAATTTGCGGTTAGATAGTTGACGTTGACTATGCATATTTTCCAGAAGTGATGATGTGGTTTTTGGCAGGCTCTGTTCGTTTCGCTGTCCAACAGCGGCGTTGATGAATGTGTCATCATCCATCTGTGCTCTTACCTGGAGCTCTCTTGACTGTGGCGCTTCTACCTCCATCTGTGAAATGAAGAGAAGACACAGTCAGTCACTCTATCTGAACACACACACACACACACACACACACACACACACACACACACACACCGTTGCACACCTGGAGATTTGTCAGTAGAGGCAAATGTAAAGGGTAATTTAGAAAACTACTTGTCTCAGTTTAAAGCAATATTCCACTTAGTTGAAGTGATCGCCATGAAAACCAGAATATAAACTAATCACCAAGATATGATGCAGCTGGGATGAATTTGCAGCCTGAAAACTGACATTTAACACGTTTGTGAACAGATTCAACAACAGATTCCGCTTTTAAGACAACAAAGCAGTCCTGGGTCTGTTGTCATGTTGCATTTCTATTCTTGGTTTATATTAAAATTAGTATTTAAAAATAAAAGTAGATCCGGTCTCCCAAACAGCCACTTTCTCTCCTAAATGGTATCAACCCACTATGTTCTCTTCTATCAATAAAAATGCTATTTGAAGAAATTATGTTCTAAAGCATTGGACCTGAAACTCACAGCAGTGGGATCTGTTGTTGAATCTGTTCACAAACGTGTTAAATGTCAGTTTTCAGTCTATTTTTGTGGCCTCATTAAAATGAATGGGAAGCAAAAATCTGAATGCTACAAAATTGTCCAGCTGCATCTGATCTTGGTGATTAGTTTATATTCTGGTTTTGATGGCAGTCAAGTGCTGAATAACCCCCCATGTTAAAACTAAGTGGAATATTGCTTTATGTGCAGCATGTCCTCAGCTGATGAGCAATAATTGAAGTAACTTGAAATAAATAGAAACCATGAATATCTATAGTCATGAGTATTCACCTTTAATGAGTTTGGTGATTCTCTCTGATTCAGTTTCAATCAGATTTGGGTTACCATGGATGGTGGTGATCTTAGAGAAGTCTGGACCTGAACATGCAAAACAAAACAATTAGATACAAAATACATACCATGTTGGCCCTAACATACTTTACCATGTATGGGGTTTCAGTTAGATCACTTTGAAAATGCACCACTCTGTCTTTTCCACCTTGAAGTAACCACTTGTCTGGTATACATTAATATGAACTATCCATTCAAATGAAGTATTTGAATGGATGTTTAATGTAATTTTACCTCATCACGGGTCACGTGATCATTTCAAGGAGGAAAGGAAACAAACATTTGACAGAAATACCTGCTGGGTATAAAGAGTTCATGTAAGGAGGCCATACCCTCAATGATCTGAGGCTCGTTCGCCGTGGTGAATCCGGCTCCACCTTTAGAGCGGCAGCGGAGAAGGGCGTTGAAAGTCATTTAACGACTTAGCAACATGTACTGACTGACAGACGGACAGACTGACAGGTACATACACCCCGCCTTCACCTCCTCCGCCACCGCCACCACAAACTCAAGCTCAGATATATTTACACACACTCACACACACTCACACATGCACAGGGTGCGAAATACAGGTGTGGCAGGGGGCGCTCAGCTCAACTAGAGAGAAAAAGAGAGCGAGTTCTTTCACTTAGCCCACAAATCAAGCCCCAAGCCACCAGTGAAGCAGTAGGTTAACGCGGTGATGTGTGAAGCTCACCTGCCCCTGCGCCCACACCAGCCATCCACCCACTGGGCTGAGTTGGGCTCCCCCAAATGCCACGTTATAATTTGCACACTGCACACACACACACACACAGCACAATCATCATCATCAGAGCTAAACTAGACAGGCGAGCAAAAAGATGATGGCAGATGGATAAATGGCGAGATGAACAGACATCCAAATCATCATGGTGCACCATGGGAGGCAGAACAACATCTGCATATAGAAACTTAAGCTATACTGCCAACTTGGCTTCATCTGATATGGGGCAATAGTTATGTGTGTCTAACCATAGGTTGGACTGTAAAAATCAACCTCCTTCCTGCATAGCATAGTTATTGCGCTTATACAAACATCGTAAACCAGAATGAGCTTGTGATGTTTTTAATGGAGGTTGGCCAAGACATGTGCTAATATATTTGCATGATCCCAAGGAACAGTGTGTTCTCTGTGTAAAACATATCCAGCTCTCCAGTTATTACAGCATGTTATTACTGATGATTTGTGATTCTCCCCCAACACTGCAGAGGTCAGGAAGCGGCATAACTACCGCAGCTATAAAATGTTCATTGGCTCTATAATAGTTTTTCTGCCATTAGCCTACTTCATAAACCTGACTGGCAGGCGTGTATGCAGTGTGACGAAAATATGGTACACATAAAATTTGACTATTTTGAGAAAAAACACAAGGGACAGTCAAGGTTGTAAACATAATAGATTGTGTGATTATATGCATTATTGGCAGATACACCCTTGCGGCATGGTTTGTGGTATTCTGAATTTGTTTCCAGTTCACTCAGATGTTTTAAATTTCTTTTCATATTTAGATGAGTCCAAACAGGCACCAGTTGAGGTTAATGAAGATCTGCTTGGGTGAATCTGCCTTTGCTTATTCAATCCAAGGTTTCCAACACATGCAAGTCATCAACAGCCAGTGGTGAGGTGAATATCATCCATAATTTGTTTTATTGTATCTCTTTTTGTTTTGTTTTTATCTTGGGCTAATATGGAAACACGCATGGAACCGATGAATAAAATTGTTAAAATATTTAAACTGAATTTATGAATGATATTGGCTGCACCTTTGAGTAATTTGAGGTCTTTTAAAAAAAACCCCAAAAGAAACAAACAAACATTCTATTGTAACCAACAATCTGTTTTCGCAAACCAAAAAAAATCACAAGGCTACATATTTAGTCCTCACAAAATCAGGAACACTTGGGATGCGAAGTTGGGATGCGGGACACAACAACGTAAAACACAGCCATTTTGGCTGCTCAAGGCAACTTATGGTGTATTCATGCTCATGCCATTCAATTTTCAAACTTGTTGAATTTTGTTTTCTCCAACTAACCTCCCTCTACGATTTGCTTGATCTGCTCCTCCTGGAGAATACGAACCTCGCTCTCCAGAAGCTTCTTAACCTTGGTTACCTCTAGTATGACCCACGCATGGTTGGAATCAAACAGAGATCATGTATGATGAGTTGCAGGGAATCGCAAAAACATGTGGAGTTATACAATCGGTCCTACACACATACTGTAGCGGACCTGGTGCGACAGCGATCCTTATGGTAAACACATTGCATGTATCAGTGATAAATGAAATCTCTAGAACAGTTTTGTGCTGGAATTGTTCTGTGCTTTGTGCAATAAAGCTACATAACATTCATTTCAATTGTATGAATAAGTGATTGATTTATTAAAGAAGCCCCAATAAGGGATAAGAGAAGTCATAGCTGTGGTCCACCAAATTAATCTATGCTTTGAACATGAATTAGGGCTAAACCTCAACTCAAATGGTTCACACCATGAAAACAATATGTCTGATGACTGATTGATGATCACCAAGGAAATTAGGTGAAATGGAATTTACATTAGGTGAAGATGCTCAATTAGCCATGGTGAACATGGTCATTGATGGATTTGTTAAAAGAGGCGTTAGAAGACGCATGAAAGTGCTTGGATCTAGACTACCATGCCCTTCATGTGAATAAATGTGTTGATAGAGACTGACCTTGATCCACAATCTTCTTAAATCCATCTGCGTCCACCTCTCCATGTGCTGTATTAGATAAACAGACATGTCATGTCATGAAAACTCTTTCCAAATGTGCGTAAAGTCTGAAATGTCTCATCCAACTTTCCAAATACTGGATACCTTTTCTACGCAAAATAGGAATAACTCAGACTTTGTCCAAATGTTCACAAACTTACTCTCAATAACTCTTGTAACCTTGGTGATGGAAGGATCCCCCTCGATGACTCTGGTCACCTTGGTGATGGAAGGATCCCCTTCGATGACTCTGGTCAACTTGGTGATGGAAGGTTCCCCCTCGATGACTCTGGTCACCTTGGTGATGGAAGGATCCCCCTCGATGACTCTGGTCACCTTGGTGATGGAAGGATCCCCCTCGATGACTCTGGTCACCTTGGTGATGGAAGGATCCCCCTCGATGACTCTGGTCACCTTGGTGATGGAAGGATCCCCCTCGATGACTCTGGTCACCTTGGTGATGGTGGGCTCCCCTTCAAGGACCACCCTAGTGACTACTGGTTCTGTTTCAATGACCCCAGTTATCCTGGTGATGGTTGGGTCTCCTTCAATGACTCTGGTCACCTTTGTGATTTCAGGAACTGTAGAGCGGGAGAGGAAGTGTAACATGAGAAAACCACTGAAACGTCCAGTAAGAAAGGTATGAAGAAAGATTAGCTTTAATACACTCCCACATATCCGAACAGGAGGTGGCAGGTGTCCAGATTTAATAAATTAAAGCATACTGAGCAAGTAAAGATGATGTGTGTAGGATGTTCAGTGATTGCATCACTGAAAATGAAAGGTTTTAATAACTGCTGGTGTTACGCTGCACAGCCCCATGATTTAATTTTCTCCATTTGTTTCTGAAGCATCAAAGTCTGTCGGACAGGAATTTATTTGATTTTATACAATGATGTACCCAGAAAAATCCTAATTACAGGTTTGTTTTTAGTAGCAAGATAATCTTCACTACTGATTTGACAGTGATATATAATGAGAAAATGCTTCATGTTACCTTTACATATCCTTTTCTATTCTACAGGATTCACACCCAGTCAATAAATTCCCGTTTTTATTGCTGAAAACTCATAGATAATCCCTGAAAACCTTAAAAATCTTCTTCTGAATCAAATGTGACCTGCTAGAAACTGCTAGACATTCTTTTACTATTTTTTTTAATATTCTCTGCTTCTCAGCTATGATCTACTTGTGTGACAGTATTTATGTGAGCCATAAAGGGCTGGAATCTGACAGATGTGTGTTTGTATCAGAGAGCGTCTAATCTTCAGCCTGAGGTCTCGAGATGCGTGGCCTAGTCCGCTAATCACTGCCAGACTCCTGTTCGTCTCTCAGGGCATTTGGAGTAAGTGAGAGATTTTGGTGCGATGATTTAGGCTTGATAGCTGGTTTGCTTGCCTAGCTGAATATAGTTATGAATATCATGTGTATCCTGGGTGTCCTGGTGGTTCAGCCTGCAAAACTGCATAAATATTTGTTCGAATTTGGCCCCATTTCTCCCCTATCTTTCCTATCTTAACTTGATGAACTATTTCCTCAAGGACTTTAATGATCTGGATGATTAAGTATTCCAACTTTTTTATTATCTTAACTGTAATAAAGTTGTGATATTTATGTGTGTGTCTATGCATCTGTAAAAAGTGAGGGTGTGTGTGCTGCCATGCTTTTATGGTCACGTGTAATCATTTATCAGTCATTTTCAGGTTTTATTGCTCCATTTGAAGTCTTGATATATGTAGATCAAAACCACAACTACAATTAATTTTAGCCTCTTCCATCAAAAATTGATTAATTTGGATTAATTTGGATTCATGGATTAGTAGTTGGCTTTACCAAGAAGAGCTGCAGCTCCTATTCAAAAAGGTTAACTTGTTAGGCACCTCCCAGTAAGCCTAATGTAATCTGAATTGAGAAAAGGTCCTGCTAATGTCAGCTGCAGAACACAGTTTAACTACTTTCATAACTTGGCCAAATATCATTAAACAGTACATAATAAATAGCGTGTCAACTGTTTTTGGCTTGTGACCCCTTACAATGAAGCAATGAACAGCTCAACCAAAACATGATTTTCCCTTCCAGGTTGTTGCATTTGATTGTCAGAGGAGCCGCAGAGGCTGAAAACTATTCAGTATTTCACAAAAAAAAGCAAATACTAGAGAAAAAAAAATGATTATAGATGTGCATAGTAGAAATATATGTTTTCCCTATCCCATAAATCATCTTGCGACCCCCCAAAATGATCCTCCAGACCCTAAGGTTGACAACCACTGCCTTATAGTCTGTGTTATACGCCTAATCACCTCAGAACAATGGGACTTCATCTCCCCCATGTTACCCAATACATCAAGACATACTGCCATCTGTCTGGTGCACTGGATCAGACCCAACTGAACGAACAGCGTCCAACAGTCCTCTGTGGTCTCTAACCATGCTCTGCTATGACAGGGTAATTACCTCATCACTAAAGGATCTGATTAAAAATGTCAAGGGATCCAAGTGGACCCAAGCAATAGTGAGAGTGCATAATCATAGGAACAAAGGAGAAGGACTCTGGGAGATGCTGCAGAGCGATAAAAATGCATGTAATATGCATGTGGCTTCAGGTTGGATTTCACTGAAGGGGCACTGCCTCATTATTGAACAAAGAACAATTACTTTCAAAAGTAATCAAATCTTCTAAATCATGACCATTAATGGCAAAGATGAAGAAGATAATGAAGATAACTTGACTTTTATCATATGGTAAATAATAGCGGCCTCACCTGTTTCAACAATATGGGTAGTTGTGGTGATGGTCCTCTCTGTAAAATAAAGCAATTCGCTTCATTCAACTTTTTGCAGATGTTATATTTAAAACTCAAATGAGGATAGTGGCACTGAGGACACTTACTGATGAAGGTGAGTGGGATCTCAGCATAAGAAAATCCGGACACAAACTAGAGAGGAAAAAGCAGGCGGGACAGAGATGGGAGGCTTGGTTAACACAAAAAACATACAATGAACAAAAGAAAAATGAAAGATGCTTTTAGTTCTACATCCACACATATCGTATGGTTTGCTTTTCCTCTACCTTTATCTGGATGTACTTAATCAGCTTCTTCAGGAGCACCAGGAGGTCCTCGCGGCCCACAGGAAGGTCTGCAAGTAATAATCAGTGTATTGCATCCAAATATGGTGTTTTCACTACACAAATGGATGGTAATGTATGCTGTTCTCACCCCCAGGATAGAGGATGTTCTTCACCACATGGACCACACCATTTGTCGCCATCCGGTCATTGTCTGGCACATCCACAGAGTTCACATGGATAGAGTTGTTTACCTGGGAATTGCCACAAAAGTAAATACAGATTTTTGTCAAGAAACATACTTGACAAACTGTTACTGTGAGGTCTACTGTCCCAGAAGATTTTATCACTGATAAGAGCGCTTAATGAAAACAACTGCGTACCGAGACAGCGATCATAATCATTATACTCAATGACAAGGACTGAATTTACGCTTTTTAAAATGGTTTGACATGATGAGTTTTGAGGTGAGGGCGTAAATAGAGTTTCCAGATGGTTTACTCTATTGTTGGAGGTGAAGTCTGGGAATTCCATCCATGGTATTTAATTTCCTGTAATTGTAATGTCTGCATGCAGCTCACTGGAGGTGGACATGCTCATTAAATAAGGGATAGGGTTTCCTCCTCCTCTGCCTCCTCTCTCTCTTCCTTATCCTTTTGTCCCTTTCTCGCCCACCAGATTCAGCCACATGACTTTCTTTTTCTTTTACTGCTAATACTTCTGTACTCTGTACTACATTTTTGAATGCAGAACATTTAGTATTTTTCCATTATGGTATTGCTACTTTTACTTAAGTAAAGGATTTGAGTACTTTTTCCACCACTGAATCTAACCATGTCTTTTCCATGAAGCTTTGTCCCTCTATTCATCTCCCTCTTCCAATTGAAACCTAGATGGCCTGTTTCCGGTCCATATCAGTGTGTACAATCTCCAGCCAGCCTTCCTGTGTCCATTAAGGGAGTCCCGATATGAGACACTGTCTGATAACCTGGTGGCAGAGGAGTAGAGAGAGGGAGGGTATGATTGAGGTAAAGGGTGAAAAGACGATAAAGAAGACCTGAGGAATGACAAGTGAGTGCAGGGCGAGCAAGATAGGAAAAAATGGACCGTGGAGTTACTGACAGAGGGGGATCAGAGTGGGAGGTGGAGGTGGGGGCAAATACTTAGAGACTGGGCGTTGATGGAAATTACATGGAAGCCTGGAAGCCAGATTTCATTAGTTTTGGCTTTACTCCAGAGATATCCAGCTTTGAAGTAATAGATTCGCAGTGGCTCTTTGATGCTATTGTTTAAATGAGAAGGTGGGGAATGATCGGGCTGCAGACTTACAATACTGGTCTATGGTGGCTCTAAGAAAAAGGCTGTTTTGCACGCATTTGAGACGTGCATGTTTATGTGTGGTCATTTAAAAATACATAAATATAATACAGTATATGCCCTTAAAAGTAAAATCCATACTCGTACACTGTTAGATATCAGCAATTTGTGATGTTCAAAGCATTCCAGGAGTTATTTTGTGATGAAGTGTTATAATTTACTTTTTGGTGTCCTTTTATGGTCACTTGCCCCGTCTCGTCTGCTTCCTCAGTTAGTAATTTCCTGAATTTCCTGAAATGCCCTTCGAAAACCCCCAGAGAAGGGGCGTGAACTTGTTGCTTTCAATAAAAAGTGTCCTTATGGGCATATAAATATTACTAGCTAGCAAACTAGGTTCTGAACATTGGGTCTATAATTGCGACCCCGCCCCTTATTCAAGATGCAACATGTCTTGTGGTTGCATTGCATTCTGGTCTATAAATTGGATAAATTGGTATCTCCGCCTCTTCTATGATGGATTTCTCCCTGTATGATTGTTGTGCAAAACCACATACACACACACACAAACAAGTCTAAAAAGGCGGCATTTCTCTGTCCACTCAAACACTGATGGCTGATTGTACATACAGACATAACTTGCAGGTTGTTGCCCTGGATGGTTTTGAGCAAATTGGTGACTCCTCCCTCCAGTCCACCGTTGATGAAGATGCCATTGCTAAAGTGGTACAGCAAAATCGTCCTCAGAGCGTTCACATCACCTACGAAGGACAACACAAGGCGAACCTCATTTACACAAATAAGAGCCTGACTTCTTGATTTATTCTATTCTCTTCCCCACTTTATATCACTTAATATTAGAGCAAATTGCTTGTAAAAGTAGATGGTTGAAAGGAAATGCGTCCATATGCTGAAGGTTTTGGTGGAATACTGACTGGTGAGCAGAGATAAATCCTCTTCACTGAGGCCGTCAAAGGCATCGTCTGTTGGGGCGAAGACAGTGTAGGAGCCTTCCTGCTTCAGCAGCTCAGTCAGTCCTGCACTCTCCATCAGGGACAGGAAGATCCTACAGTTACCAAAAAAAGGATAAGAAAAATCAACAACCCACACAGTCATAATAGGAGTGAGATGAAGCCAACATGAAGTACTTCAAGAATCACAGAATGGGAGACTATATAAAATTCTATGATTATATTATATTGTATTATTATATTATATTATATTGTGAATTGTTACATTAGGTATTGTTTTAACATGTAATATGCAGTATCACACAATAAGCATTTGTCAAATTTAATATAATAAAAAAAAATATCACTTTAAAAAAAGGAATGTTACAAATTGCTTCACAGTCAGGAAAGCAAAATTTATATATTGAAAACTACAAATAAAACAGAGAATAAAATAAGAATGAATGAATGGCAATATAAAAAAACAACAATGGCAGAAAAATAATGATAAAATAAAAAAAGAAAAAGAAATTAAAACAAGACGTCAGTGGTTCTTACTTGAACCGTCCGTCGGCAATCAGAATCTCGTGGATTGTTTTCTGTGCTGGTTTGATGAGGGATTTCATGAGATGCAGAGCTCCGTTGCTTCCCTCCTTACTGCCACGCACCATACATGCATTTTCTATGCACACAGCCTGGGGAAGGGAGAGCGTTCATATTGTATTGAAAGATCTAATAGTCACAAATCTGGTAACTATTTAGCTGAAGGGTGGGGGACAGTCACACACTTTGATTGCGATCAATCGAGTGGAACAATAAAAAGTTTCCGTGGGCAAATGAAACCCAGCTGATTGTAACATATAAACCGCCAAAGCAGGAACACGCTGCATTGGCCAAGACCTGGACTAATTAGCTGTTTTATTGCGTTTGTTTACAGTTGAAAGACAGTGAAATCATGTTAACACTCGGTAAGGGGCTCGCTAATGGCTTTCAGATTTCTAATATGGAAACCGACCCGCTCCATTGTCTTTCCCTCACTCCTTATTTTTCTATTTATCTGTACCCTCTTGACTATAACTCTCTCTGACTCTGTGATGTATGAACAGACATTCACACATGAACACACACATAAATCTCACAGTGCGATAAATGAAGACTCTGAGAAGATTGCCAGCCAACGTTTCCAGCAGCTGTCCATTGTAGAGTTCGCTCAGTGTGACTTTGAGCTTCAAGATGTGGTTCTCCAGGATGAACTTCAGCAGACTCTGGTCTGTCGACATCACCTCGTCTGACACACACACACACACACACACACACACACACACACACACACACACACACAGAAAAGTTATGGATTTAAAATGACATGGGTGAAATCAAATGACAGTTCTAAGTATTCAGAGGTGTGACCAAGTCAACTTTGTTCGAGTCCCAAGTCAGTCTCAAGTCTTGAGGCACAAGTCTCGAATCAAGTCCCATGTCAAAATGTAGACAAAGTCAAGTCCAGGTCGAGTCCATGTCATTAATTTCAAGTCTCAAGTCTAAATGTAGATTACCAAGTCAAGACCAAGTCATTAATGTCAAGTCCCAAGTCTAAATGTAGAGCAGGAAGTCAAGTCAGAACAAATCAAGAGTCCAGTTTCAATTTCAAGATCTTCTTCTAGGACTTTTTCAATGCAATATGGTTTGAGTAGTATAAAAACTTGGTAAGAGCATCATGAGTTTGATTTCTATAATCAGTTTCATCTTCAATATATTCAATCATTCCATACAAATTCTCAAAACAGAATTTAAATTCAGTCGAATCTCATAACTTTAAATCTAAGTCATTTAAACAAACATAAGATCTTTTGTCAAGACTTTAGAAACCTGTTCAAGTCATCAAAGTACAAGTCAAAGTCAAGTCCCAAGCTACAGAACCCAAGTCTCAAGTATTCCCTTCATGCATCAAATCAAGTCTCAAGCAATTAAAATTGTGACTAGAGTCTGACTCAAGTCCAAGTCATGTAACTCGACTCCACACCTCTGAAATTATTACATTTCCCCCATGCTTAAAAACACTATAGAAAGTAGAAATAGCTACAGTCAAGGCTATAATCTACCCAATTTGCAAAAAGAAATGTAGGAGTATGTTTTTTGTTACTCTATTGATCCCCAAAGATATTTTTGCTTGCAGCCTCCACAGGGAGGTCAGAGGGCAAGCTGAGATACATAACAGTGCAATTCAACGTCTTGCTCAAGGCCACTTCGCTGAATCACGATGCCGCTCTGAGCTTGTTTGTAGATCAACTCACTGGTAAAAGCACCGTTGAGAGGAGCCAGCAGTGTGTACTCTGCCTTTGGACCCATGACAGCTGCCAAGCCCAGCTCCGACACCATGTCACTGAACTTGCTCTGGGACTCTCCCACCAGCTCCATCACGTCCTTGGCTTATCAGGAGAAACACATGCAAACAGAAAGAGATGTAACCAAATAGTCTCACAAAGACCAGCAAAAGTAAGAATTTAGGGAATGAGAATTTGAATGAATGGAAAGTTGAGCTTAAAGTGATGTTGAACTTTCTCCTATTTACAATTGTCCAATCTCCTCTAATGGAGCACAAGAGCAATAAATAGCAGAATCACCTACACCAAAGACACCACTTTAATGGCCGTCCATCCAGGGTGTCTTACCTGAGTCGGGGATGAGCACCTGGTCGATGAGGTGGATGACGCCATTGGTGGTGACAATGTCCTTCTTCAGCACCATCTTGATGCCATTGACCGTCAGACTGTCCCCATCGCAGCCAATCTCTATGGTGCTGCCCTCTTCTGTCTCATACATAGACCCTGCCATGATGGCCTCCGAGCACTGGATACTGTTCAGCAAGTGGTAGTTCACCAGGGCTGATGGGAGAGAGAGAGAGAGAGAGAGAGAGAGAGAGACAGACAGGCAGACAGAGAGAGACAGGGAAAAGAGCTTATCAGATTCCTCAGATTCTTTTGAAAACTAATATGGGTTGTCTGCAGTTATTTTTGTAATCTGATTACATAATAATCCAACGTTTACAGTTGCAATCATTATTCAGCGCACAGACACACAGACACAGACACACACACACACACACACACACAAAAATGCACACACAAAAATGCACACATGATCTACCAGCTCTCCTATGTCTTCCAAGAAATATTTAGGCAGTTCTGTCAACATTTAGATATGGGATTACACCTCCAACTGAGTCCAACTGTCAAACTAAGTGAGGAAAACTGGCTTGCAGAAGCAATGCCATACAGATCTCATTACAACATGAACAAGCGTTCCAAACCCACAAAAAAAGGCAATCAAAGGCGCACTGCTGGTCGAATTACTCCCAAACCTTTCCTTTAAGAAACAGGGCAAAAGGCTCTAGACCATCTTGACTTTGGATGCAGTTCTAACATGGTTGGTCAGTGAAGCTGTTTGCCTACTGTCTGAGAATCTATTTGAGGTTAAACTGTGATCTTGGATCACAGATCTTGGAACTTGGATGAAGCCGCCCGCTCAGGACACCGCAGACCAGCTTCATGTTATCAGACGAGTCCCGGCTAGTCAGTGACTCAGCAAATAAGCAGATAAGGTGGCACTGTGGAGACATATGTTTCCCACTTTCTTTGTGTGTGTGTGTGTGTGTGTACTCCTTTATGTGTATTTCTGAGAATTTCTACTGAAATCCACATTCCTTCGAGATGATGGAGTATCTCGGTTTTTGCCCCTGGAGGCAGACTGTCACAGCTGAATTTGGAGAACGGGGTGATTCAGGACAGACTATACATGAAATAAATATGGAAGATGTTTCTTTTACATTTTTTCAGTAGTCTAGGTTGAATTTGACATGAAACATTCAACCTAGGTCTACTAAACATCAACCCTTTGATGATGGTGTGCTACAGTTTAACAGGTCAAACATATCTGAGGATAGTGTGTTATTCTTTTACACAAACTAGGTCAACCATATGATGGTGTAACTGTAATTTATTTTCAGTCATCAGCATGTCATGTTACCTGCAATAACATCTCTGTCCTCCATGATACGCTCCAGATAGCCTGAACCCAGTTTGTTAAATGCTTCATTAGTGGGAGCGAACAGAGTGTAGTGTCCAGGCGCGCTCAGCTTCTCCATCATGCCAGAGGCCAATGCTACAGTCTGGGAGACAAGACAGGAAAGTAAATTCTCATGTAACTGTCACAGATACTTATTAAACTGGAGCAAAGTTGTCGCTAGAAGCATTAAGGTTGCGACTGCAGTACATGACATACTGTACAAAGACGCACATGAAACATTTTTCCAGTTCAAATGACTTACACCAAATTGTTTTACACATTTTAATAGCTACATACTTTAGTCCAACTTGATGTTTGTTTGGTAACTAGTTTCAGGGTTCTGCTTTGTTCACAGTAGTGCTGTATACTTAACATACGTTGAAGGAGGAGAGCTCGTCCTCGACATCCAGGACACCACTGATGGTGTTTCCCACGGTGCTAATGACTCGGTCAATGACATGCACAACCCCATTAGTGGCCACCTGGTTACCATGGATGATCCTGGCACAGTTCACTGTCACAATCTGCACACAGAGGAAAGTTTTACGTTATGCACAATAATGAACTCGTAACACATAAGCATTACCAGCTTGAACCAGCTATGTATGAGTTAAAGCCCTGGTCAGTTTTGACAAAATAAACAACGGGGTCAAGAGGTCATTTATAGGCATAAATCAGTGATGCAACCATGCCATCTTCACACTTCATATAGACTGACCCCATTTGAGTAGTGGTTGATGTGGAGCCCGAGGTCATTGTACATGGAAGTGACAGTCATGCCGTTCTTCATGTCCTTGGTCAGAATGCGGCGGTTCACCATGTGGTAGTGAAGAGCGTTGTACAGCTCGATGTTCACGTTGCTCACCAATGCAGACCGTACCGCCTAAAGAAATCACAACATTAGTTAAAGGACTGAATATTGTCACTGAATATGGTATTTGTGTTTTATTCTACTCCTATCAGCGATCCTCTGTAACAGTTTTTAACCTCCTGACTACTCACAGGGTCCAGTTGCTCCCAGGCGTCGTTGCTAGGTGCAAACATGGTGAAGGAGCCTTTGCCTTCAATTTCCTCTCTCAGCTTGGATATGTCGGAGTATTGCTGGGTGGTCGTAGCCTTCACCAGTCCCAGTGTGCCGTACACATGGTCAATGGGAGCCACTGGAGGGACAAAGTAGAGGAGATGCTCACATTCAAAAATAAGGCTAGTCTGGTACAGGATTGGATTTGATTAACTTTTAATTCAATCAATTTAAGAAATGGATTTTCTATCATAAATGACTGACTTTGAATAAAAGGTGAATTGAATTTGAATTGTCCCCAACCTACAGTCTGTTACTGATAAGGATGAATATAGTTGGTATAGATAGTTGGTATAGAGGATATTGTTGTTAGACCACCTACCTGCAGGACATCCTTTCATGCCCTCCAGCTTCATGTACCCAGGACAGCACTCATACAGGACCATTCTGCCAAAAACAAGCAGACACATATAAGACCAGTGAGCGATACTGCTGATCGTGAAAAATAGAAATTTATAAAGCTCAACAGCAGATTGTAAGCAAAGAGGATATATGAAACTCAGTGCAAAAACAAAAAAAGCAAATCAAAAATCAAAGCTGGATCATACCACATTGACAGATAATTTTATGTGTTGCTGATGTAATGCCTGTGCCACTTCTAACATTAAACAGAGAACCTTTCAGCAGTGTTCAACAGTGTTCAAAAGTGTGGACCTTTCAAAATAAAAGTCATTTTGATAATTAACATTCATTAAAAAAAAACAAAAAAAAAACATGCCTTTGGAGTCATCATGATTTTGAGACATTGTATGACATTATCCATTTGTAAATCTTTCCATAATCCCAGACCATCGTGCATTGTATAGGGTGGGATGCGGTATGTGGTTACTTATAGTAAGGTTGTTCACTAAGAAATAGAAAATCATCATAATCCAGTGTTACGCCCCTACAAGTGAAGCAAATTGAAAAACTGAGGAAGACCTATAGTATATCAATCCACTAAAAAAACTGTCAGAAGGAAATCATGCCACTGACAGGTGACTTCAGTGTGACAAAAGATAAAACATGACCTCAGGTAACATCTTTGCATAAAAAGAGACACAAAACCACAAGGGGATTCCTGGAAAACACTACAGAAAATCAGAAGAATCACACTAGTATCAGCAATAAATCCATGTGAGCTAGATAAGGTAGACCGTTTCCTTGACATAGTTTTAATTTAATTGAATGAGTCTAATATCTGCTAATAGGCCTGTTCTTGCTGACATTCAAACAATTCAAAGCCATAAAGAACAACAAAGCAAGATTTAATGTGAATGTAATGCAAGACTACAAAATAAAAGAGGCATGCCAGATCAACGCAGCAGATTCCAAGAAATTTACAGTTGAGAGGAAGAAAAACGACCTCTGGAGCAGTGATGGGAGAGAATGACGAGAGCCTGGATTGAGACTTGTGAAGAAATTTATGGCAAGAGACCAAGGCTGCAGAAAGAGTGGATCTCCAGAGAAAAACCTGCCAAATGACAAATCTGTAGGTGGGGAAAACAAATTAAAAGCCATTAAAAGCCAAATAAAAGCCAGAGAAGCAGAAGTGAAAGCATAACAAAAATGCCAAGAAACAAACAAGTCAGATGAATCAAAAAAGACAAGAAAAGCCTTATTAACAGTTGCTGGACTCAAGCTGAGGAAGAGGCTATGTCATGTAACATGACAGAGCTTCACAATGGGACACGGGTACCATGAGAAAATTGGCAGAGAGCACACAACTCCCAGCAGGCCGATCACAGAGAAAAGTGGGACTATACTCAGAAAGCGAGACTGGCAGAAGACACGGATGGAGCACTGTAATAAAGATATTAATAAGCTTGTACCAACTGAGCGAGCCAACATCAGTCCCTCAGAATATTTTACGCAACATCAATAAACACCGCAAACAAGAAGGAAGACCAAGAAATAAGAAAGCTTATAAAAAACTGAAACATGTACTGCAAAAACTGACAGAGTCAGAGTAACAATGTTATTTTATCTTGTATCTAGACTTATCAAGCTTATTTTAGGATTTTTTTTAGTGAAACCATCTGACTGCACTGGCAGATAATTTTACTGGTTTCAACAAATTTGACTTTTTTTCCAGGGTATTTACTTGGTAAAAGTGAAATTGTCTTGGAGAAAGTTTCTTGTTTCAAGAATGTCTTCATTGTTTTATGATGATTTCTTGAAAGAAGTCATTTTGGCATGTATCAAGTGAAATTTATTGAAACCAGCAAGATTATCTGCCAGTGTCTTAGTCAATAATTTGACAAAAAATGAAATTGGCTTGATAGGTCTGGAAACACGTGAAAAGTACTTGACAACTTGTCATTTTTTGCAGTGTAGAGGAGCAGCAGGACAGAGTATCACCCGAAACTCAACAAAGCAGAACCTGAGAAAGCAACTGGACAGCTACAACAACTCCTCCAATAAATATAGGAAGATGGAAATTGCTGATTTTTCTAGACATTAAAACCCAATCCCAAGAGGTGAAACCTCAGACTCCTACATCTAAAGGGGAATTATGCAGCTATCCTTGTCAGGAAAAGCCTTACAGCAGGTAAAATCATCCTGAAAGCTGCTCACATGAACAAAGAACTAAAATCAGCAAGGCTCATGCTCAAGAGATCATGAACTAATCATGTTGTGACTCAGACCTGGAATGGAGCACTCCCCTAAGCCCTCGCATTAGTTGAATCCAGCAGCCTGGACCAAGAAAGTTTGTGGAAAATCATGGCATGTTACCACATACCTAAGGCAATCATAGCTTGAGTTTTACCTACACATGTTACAGCAGAGCGAAACACCGCCGTCACCTCAGCCAACAGTCGTAAACATGGGGAAGCAGACAAGGCTGTCTGCTGTTCCCCCTACACTTTCACATGGCCATCACCTGGATTTATAAAGGAAATCTCCAAGAAAAACAAAATCTTGACATACAGTGGAGGATTTTGTTTCCATTTAGCAGACCTAGATTTTGGTGTGGAAGGAACAGCTTATGAAAATTTATGAAAACAGAACTCAAAGAAGGAAAAACATCCTGGAAGGAAGTGGAGGCCTGCCTAACACCAAGCATGCCAGAGGAAATTTGCAGTTGACTTATGCCCCTCATTCAGCCAAATGTTTTACAGAAAGTCATGTTTCATTGCACAAATGACATATAGGTATTATTTGAATACTGTGAAGGCTGATAAGGTACGAATCAGTATTCCTGAGTATTCCATGTCATTCTGAGATAAATATTAAGGTTTTATGATTGCATATATTCCACTAAGTCTTTTGAGTAGATTCTCACTGAAAATGGACCATCACATAATCAATGAAGACATTGCATTGGGGCCTATCCCACATTAACACAAGTCTTCCAAGACGCAGAGAGCTAGTGGTGAGTCAACACTGGAAACTCAACACTGATCCACCAGAGAAACACCCATGCAGTTCCTGAATGCTGGAACGAGTTTAATTGAGGTTTAAACCAAAGCATTTTAGAGGTTCCAGTTGGAGCTTTCGTCTGTTCGCTAAATCTTGGAATTTATTTACACATTCGCTGCATTGCAGCAGAGTTTTAAGGCTTCCTGCTTTCTGTTTTCCCATGGAAATACTGTGGTTCTCTATGAGCTGTGTACTTTCTCTCTGTGGTTCAGGTTTACATCCAAAACCAATAAGTGTTTGTTTGGCTTTCAGAAATAGACAGTATTACAGATGATGTATATATAATTGGGAGAAAAGGAGGAGAGGATTTTCAAAATCATCAGCAAGGGACTTGGATGCAATGATGAATGTCATGTTTAAGCAAATTTCAATGCACGCAAAATGACAAGGAAAAAAAGAAAAGAAAAAGAATATAAAAAATATCAGCATCACTCCCACTCTCCCTTCAACTCCCTAAAGTGAGTTAAATCTTTTCAGCAAATTGTTCTACTTCATATTATATGCATGCTTTTGCGATTGTGCGAGTGGGCCTGTTGTGAATTTGCATATTATGTGTGCACATAGCTATGTTGTCCATAGAGAAATCATTCCATGCTTCAATGCTAATGTGTATAACGGACATAAACAGCCGTGCATGGCTGGCTGTCAGGCAGGTATGAGGTCACTGCTCCCAGGCGGCGCTCTGACAGGATAATGGATGGAGTATATAGACTGGAGGTGGAACCAGAAACACTGAAACCAAGGCAGTGTCACCGCCGGCCCAATGTGGCTTCCAGATGAGCAGATGTGTAAACACGTGGGCACACACACACACACACACACACACACACACGCATATTAGGTGGGGTTGCCTGGCTTTGTTTAACAACATGAGATAGTTTTTCCACATATGTTCAACAATCAGTGTCTTTCTAGTGGTCCTACCATGTTTTTTTTTCCTTTAAGTGCCAGTGGCTCTGTGAACACTGTGCAGAAGGTTTTTCTGTTTTTACACACAACAAGGCTGGAATAAAATCAAGGCTGTGTAGCTTCATCACTTTTCTGACATTATTCAGGTCCAACCATGAATCATTCACCACAACTTTCACCTCAACTGTGGCTTGCATGGTGGTTGATTTTAACCAGTTTCACTTGTCCTTTCCTCCCTGCTTGCTGTGCCCGTCACTTGCAGTACTTCGCTATGAGGCTAATTGCTTCCACCTGAACTCCAGCAGGCCCAATTCAATAGTGCTTTGCGGAAATTAAGGCATGAAGAACTCCCCACGGTACCATTTAACCACAGAGTAGATAATTACTGCAACACAACGCTGTTTAACTCATGAACAGAGAATGCCGACATGGGCATCGTTTATTCTCTGCTATCTTTATTGCTCAGAGATTCACACTAGGTATCTCCAATTGTGCAAAGTCCCAGTTGAAGGGGCTCTACTCTCTCTGCGCTGATGTCCAGTTGAGTGATCGCACACCAGCCTGCAGAGTCCAGTGGGACGTCCAAACAACCATAGCTCCTTAAACACCCTTTCCTAATCTCTCATCAACACCAAATCCAACTCATCGACATCATCGCAGCTGGGTGGATTTCCTCCACTGCTGCTGAACAATGTCCTCACTGTCAGAGAGAGAAGGATAGAGAGAAAGAGAGAGAGAGGGGTGAAAGAGAGAGAGAAGCAAGTTTGTTATAGTTCTGTCATTTTCTTTTTTATTCAATTTACACATTTTTATCTCCATTTGACTTTAGTTAGCTACAGTTAAATGACATTTGTACGTTTTAGTTTGCTTCTATTTTTCCAAAATGTTCAGTTTTAGTCATTTTTATTTAGTTTTAGTTAAAATAGTTAAAATAGTCCCTGCTTGCTCACAGAAAATTGTTATTGGATAAACAAACACTAGTAGATAGCATTATATTGATAATCAATTGATACAGTATTGATGGTTGATGTGGTCCCATTCATTTATTACGAGAACAGACATGAGTCTTCAGTTTATTTTGAGTTTTATCCGTTTTTGTCCATTTTTATCAATATCTTGTCTTTATTTCTATTTTTTAGTTCAGTTGACTAAAATGTTTTTATGTCTAATTTCAGTCAGTTTTATTTTAACTTAATAAAGATTCTATAAGCCACTCTAATTACCCTTGCACAAAGGAAAGAAATAATGGCACAAAGTAAAAAAAAACATTTTACTTTTGCTTTGCCTTTGGAGACTTGGTGATATTCTCTATGGTCACAATCCACCTAATAAACATGTCAGATTGTATCAAATGGACAAGTTAATGGGATTTGGCAACAGTGATTTACAGAATATCATACTCTAACAGCCCAAGAGACAGAAACGAGCAAAAACATGTTATTGTAGCAAAAGTGTTATCTGCACTTTCCTGGTAAGGTATGTGCTGGTACACAGTGTACGCAATATAATATCAGTGTAGTATATCACGATAGATCACTATAGCATAAAATATGGAGGGAGGGAATGAGTCATCCCTCTCTCTCTCTCTCTCTCTCTCTCTCTCCCTCTCTCTCTCTCTCATCCTCTCACTTCTATTAACTTTCCCACACTTGAACCAGGCATATCCAGACACAGGACTCCACAGCAGCAGGTGTTACAGCTGATAGCAAATGACTAACAGAAAGTGTGTGTCTGTGCATGTGTGTGTGTATGAGAGAGACAGACAGACAGAGAGAGAGAGAGAGAGAGAGGAAAAGAAAATAGAGAGAGAGAGTGTTTGTCGATCCCTCATTACACTTACATACTAGTCATGAGGCAGAATGTCTCCAGTCGAGCCTTACACTCCATCAATAAGCTATAATCCTGATAATTTACCGGAGGCTCTATACTCTCCGCACATCACTCTCCACATCACTCTACACATCATTCTGACACCTAAACATGTCGACTAGACAATATAAAATTGTCCTGTAGACACCCATGAATTGAAAACCATACACGCAATATCACACTTGACCAGGATTCAACTGATATGGGTTTTTTAAGGTCGATACGGACACTAATATTTCATGCTAAAGCTGATAATTTGTGCCGATATTCAATATCTTTAAATTTTACCATTATTGTGCTCCCAAAATTACAAATATGAAGCGTTTCCTCCAGAATTTTTCTCTTGGCAGGGTGGAAAAACCTTTTAAACAGCATTTAGACCCAAATGACACAAAAACTCTCCATTGAAACCAATACTAATCAAATTCTTTCAAGGTTAGCAACTCTTTATGGCAGCCACCCTGCCTATTCAATGGTAGGGAAGACTATACAATACATTACTGCCTTGAAATGAAGAATTAATTTATTAAAAACACTACTGAACAATTAAATTAATAACATAAAATGTACAAAAAAAATTGGAAGTGGACAGAGGAAACTGACTGGCCGATATCTGATATTTATATCGGTCTAACTCTAGTCCCGACACACACACGCACACACACACACACACACACACACACACACACACACACCCACCCACACACATACACATACAAATCAATGCCCTGTTATCCATGCCAAGAGCCTGTCACTGTGATTGGAACTGCAATATAACCTCAGCTTCTCCAATCTGCATCACACACACAGACTCAAAGGCAAACACACATAAACTCACACACTCGTACGAGGAGTGAGTTCAGCCTGAGCACTTTCAACATGTCAGAAGGCAGTCGGACATCAGTCACTGTTGAGCAGAGTTTACAACATCAACACGGCCCGCAGGCTAACAGCATGTCCAGACTGGAGACGAGGGGGTATAAACAGATTCCATGTGTAGGAAAATGAGAGTGTGAAATCTGATTGAAAAAGGGAGATGCATTTGGAAAATATTGCCAAAGCTCTATGAAAAAGAAAGGAAGAAACAGTTTGGATCTCCTCTATGAACGCTGTGTCTTTGTGTGTGAAGGTTTAGAGAAGAAGGTGAGGCAGGTACTATAAATGTTCAGGTGGATCACTGAGACAGAAACAGCCTGAGGGGCCAGACATCAGCAGACACAGGACGACCTCTGCTCTTTGAACCATAATAAAGAGCTGACTAGAGGCTATTGCATGGTGTAAAATCTATCTACAGAAATACTATACTGAGAGACAAAATGCATTGCATTTCAAGTACTTAATATTTACTTTACATGTTAGAGAATTATGAAATAAGACATAATTTTGCGGAAATACCCAGATAGGTTTTTCAAAAGGAGAGGACCCCCCTGCAGGAGTTAGTTACTGTCAGACCTTTGTCAGTTTCTACTTATTTCTAGTGACAATCCTTTTTTATTATTATTTTGAGTCTTTTCTGTAGATCTATGTGCATGATGAGTGTAAGCTGGGTGTGGTTTGCACTTGAGGGAGACCAGTTGTGTTGTCTGAGCAACACAACATCAATCAATCCCCCCCTGAAAATAAAATAAAATAAATCTGTTTCAGTTAGTAATTCAAGCCTGATCTGGTTATTACATCATAACTTGTGGTAAGACTTACGCCTTCTTGCCACAGATGGAGCCTTTGTACCAGTTCCTACACGTGCTGAAGTACTTCTTCTTGGTCCCCATGACCTGCTGCAGAGCGCACACATTGGGCCTGAGAGGGGGGAGGGGGACAAAGGAGTGATGGAGAAAGTGAGGAGGAGGAGGATGTGTGAGAGTGTCAGGTTGACAGAAGGGAGGGGAGGGGAGGAAGGAGGATGAGGAGGGATGAGGGTCATTGGGTGTAGGTATGCGATAGGGAGGGGTTTGTGCAGGTAAAGAAAAAAACAAAATAAGCACAGGATTATTGTTGGGTCATTTTTACATGCCACTGCTCATGTTTCTTGAATGAATACCTTATATGTTTAAAGAAACAATGTTTTGAAGCTTACTTTAAGTCCTTATTTCGTCAACATGATATTTTCAGTCAAGTTATTTTCAGTGAAACAGCAAACAATGAGAGCTAATTTAATAAAGACAGTTGAAGTAGATTCAATTAAGCATTGCACACCTTTCAGAAAGTGTGATTTAAATGAATTACTCTGCTTCTTAAATCAATGGAAAATTGCTGACAGCAACTTAAGCTGCAAATTGCACTGATAATTTATATTAGAACAAGAGTGAATGAAACTGAGAGAGCAATATTGAATTTTCCATTATGGCTTGAATCAATATTTTCATCAATGCCTCTGACCTGTTTCTCAAATAATGGACTAGATTGTGAATTGAAGCAACCTTAGACTATAAAACAAACATAAAATTGGACTTAAATGACAATACATACACATAGATATACATCACATAGATACAAGAGACAATACTTCACATAGATATATGTCAGTTTGTCACCAGTTATGCACATTGTGTTCTTTAAATGCAAGCATTCACAAGTGAAAAAGCCCAACTGTAAGTCTGTCTCTTCTCCTCTGTTCTACCAATTTGGCATGCATGCACCTCTCTCTCTCCTCTCCTCTCTCTACTCCTCTCTCTGTCCCCCCTCGCCCCTCGTCCCATGCTCCTTACCCTTGATTCCTGGCCCGTATGCGGCTGTGGGTGACTATCTTGTCATAAGCTGAAGAATCCACACTATCTAGACAGCAGAGTGCCAGCAGCACCGAAGTAACCACAAGTAGCTGATTCATCCTGGGGAATACCAGTCCTCTGTAGGTCATGAACACACACAGACACACATACACACACACATGCACTGGCCCCCCAAAAAATACACAGGAGAAATGGGAGCGCGCGTGAGAGAGGGAGCTTTTATACCAACAAGTCTCTCTCTCCCTCACACACCCATACCCACCCACTCTCTTTTACTCACTGTCTTTACCATACTGTTACGTCCTGCTCCCACACACACATACACACACACACACACACACACACACACACACACACACACAAACACACCCTGCTCTTTAGTTAAAATCCTCCCCCCTGCTCTTTACTCGAGCATGAGCTTATTGTCTACCCCTCCCTCTCACTATTTCACATGAATTTGGTTTCTTTACTACCATCCCATCCCAGAACACCCAGGACACCCATAACCCCAACTTTTCATTGCTTTCTATGATGACAGCAGTCGTTCCAACTGTACACACTCTTTAAAAAGCATACGAATCTATATTAGATACATATAATTCAGATTTTTTTTTTTACATTTCATGGCATCAATTAAAGACACAGCTGAAGGTGTAAAAGTGGCAAGTAGTATGGTTGTGATTTGTGAAACACCTGGAATTCCCATCACATTCGAAAGATGCAGAGAACGAATAGCGGAATACATTAAAGTAAGTGAATAGAGAGGTAATCTACTGTAGACACCAAGCACCAACCATCAGCTGTCCTATTTCACACACACTGCAAAAAATGACAAGGTGACAATCAAGTGATTTTAGCTTGTTTCCAGATCTATCAAGCTTATTTCATGATATTTTTAGTCAAATGATCTCACTGCACTTGCAGATGATCTTGCTGGTTTCAATAAATTTCACTTGATACATGCCAATATGCATTCTTTCAAGAAATCATCACAAAATCTTGAAAGAAGTAACTTTCTTCAAGACGATTTCACTTTTAACAAATGTCCTGAACATTATCCTGGAAAAAAAAGTCAGATTAAAATTATATATAGATAAAATTATCTGCCAGTGCAGTAAAATGATTTCACTAAACAAATCCTCAAATAAGCTTGATAAGTCTGGATACAAGATAAAATAACAAGTCTGTCACACACACACAAACACACACACATACACACACACACACACGCACACACACACACGCACACACACACACACAGAGGTTTTCTGTATTCACACCTGCATTATGTGTCCTTGGGACAATTGGCACTCAGTTGTGTGAGTGAACTGACTGAGAAGCTTTTAAAAGACAAATCTGACTATAAATCAAACTCAAAGACACGTGGTAATGAATCCATGTGGATGAAAGGATTACACTTGGCTCGACAGAAGCTTGACTGTGTCTTTATCATCCATCCCCTGGGCTTCCATTCTCCTCCTCATTACTTTTACAATGTGGATTTATCACATCCATCTACCTTTCCCCCAGTCCTGAACTCCCGTTTCCACTGTGTAACCTGCTCCAACTCCCCACCTCCCTTCATACTCCCTGCCGTCTTCATCATTCATCAGCTCAACTCTTCCCCAGTCCCAACTCTTCCCTCCAGCTATCTCTCTTTCTCTCTCTCTCTCTCTCTTCTGGCTCGGGGCCAGATCTGATCCATCTTCAAAGGGATAAATCCACCATCAAAAGTAATTCACATGCGCTATATCTGTGATCCTGGACAGTTTGTGGACATGAACAAGTCTCCTGTTAAGGCTGAAGACAAGGGGGTCGAGACTGTCTCCCTGGATGTTCATTAATTAAATTAAGCAGCAAATCTTCTGCATGGGAGGCCGACAGCAAGCAGAGTGCCTGTGCAGGGATATAGGTACATTTTCTGGTTCTAATACAATAAATTCATGATGCATATATAATATAATACAGTAAAATAAAGCTCACTTTAATGTCTTGTATGTCCTGAAACAAGCATTTTATGGGTTTCTTTTTGCTTTGTTTTTATGTTTTGTCAAGTTTTGTCTTCTGAAGGCATTACAGATTAGTTAATATTTAATTTTAGTTAGTTATAGTTAGTATAGTTAATTTTTCATATTCACAAATATTAATTGAGCTGTCTAAGATCACAGGAATAAACTGGGTGGACTTTGTTTTTCCTTTTTCTTTTTAAATTAATTAGATTTACATTCAATTCCCCATACCACATGACAAATATACTCACTCCTTAAGAGCCCACTAAAACCCTCCACTCCAAGGGTGCAGGACACCTTGTCATTCCTGCATTCAACAGAAATCAGCAGCAGCAGAGCCTTCTCCTTCAGGGCGTCCTCACTTTGGAAAACCAACTTCCTGTCCATGATGCTATCTCACCGTTTAAATCCAAACTCAAGATCCACTTATTCCGGCTATAGCCTACAGTTTATCTTTACCAGCTATTCCTTTTCCTTTCCTTCCCTCTTCTGCTTGAGGGCTCTCTGAGATCCTCACACAGACAAGCATGGGTACACACACACGCACACACACACACACACATACACACACGTACACACACACGTACACACACTATTTTATCTTGTAATTGTGATTTGTTTCATCTTTTTGTTTTTACCTTGTTTGGGTCCTTTTGTTTGCTCTGGAAAGCGCTCAATGACAAATCTGTTATGTAAATTAGATTTAATTCAATTTAATTTGTTTATAGAGGACAGATTTTTGCTTCAAGTGAAGTTGATAGTGAAGGAAATGCCGTCTCTCTTTCTTCTCCCCTGTGTGATTTGTCAGCTTCCCGTCCTCCAGGACAGACCATAATCTAAACAGACAGCGGTCTCCACTTGACCCCCCTGACCTCGGTCTGCTCTGTTTCTATCTGATGAACTCCACCATGTTCTCTTCAAGGATACAGGTGGAGATACAGGACCTCCATCCTGTAAAGAGACCTCCCCCTAGTGGACCTGGCATGTCAGTACAGCACCTGTGTGGAGCTCGTTAACATGGTGAACAGTATGCAATTCATATCCTCTAGGCTATTCTTGGTATATAGGACTTTATTGAATATTTAATTCTACACTTAGCCGATATTTAATTACCTGTGTGTGCTTTGTCATTTGTTTTTGGCAGATGTGGAAAAAGAATATGGAATTTTTAATGAGTTTTTAATTAGAAAAGTTGTAATGACTTTGTTTTTGTATTTTAGAGAGTTGAGGGAATTTCTCTTTTGGGGATTCATAAGATATCATATTATTATAAGTGTCACCAGGCAATCAGGAGAATCAGTATTGCTGAGATAACATTAAAATGCTTCTTTCACATAAAAAGAAACATTATTTGTGCAATGATGCACTTGAGAATTTGTAAATTGTGTTTGTAATGTCATTAATGCCATTACACATTTGTTTTCAAACAAATGGATTATTTTGTCAAAGAGCAAATAGTGCATACTGCCAAAATGATGTGCTCATATCATATCATATCAGCCACCTCACTGATGGATTAGTAGCCATCCTTAATTTTATTAAAATGCATTCAGAAGCTTTAGAAGTGGAATTTTCACAGTGATTAAAATTAAATAACATTAAATCCTGATCCAGGATTGATTGAGCATTTCAAATGTGTGTGCATTCTCAGGTTCTTGAAGAGTAAGAATAACAAATGGGAAATGTTAAAAACAATTTTCAAATTTCTTAATCCATCTTTTGTTTTTCAGAACCCTTGCTGGTCGTATGAGAGCAGGACATTCTCACTGAAATCTAATGATATTACTGACCAAAACTTGTGAGAAATAATATGTACATTATGAAAGGTTAAGTAAAGTCTAATTGACACTTTAATTGCTTCGGTAACATTTTCTATATACTCATGCAAATCAGCAGAATATATTTTCACGTCACACCTGATTTGTAGGAAGGTGAGTTTGGGAGTTTGAGGTTTTCATAAACAAGGCAAGGCTTGTTTTGCTTCAACACTTACCTTACATAACAACTAAACACTTTTAAAACCAATATGTATTGTCAAATACTATCACTTCTTCTATCAAGAGTGATGCCAATGCCATATTTCATTTTGTGGTGGTGGGGCATCCTAACTTTATTTTGTTTGTTTAATAGACTAACTTGACTTTAAATTGTTTTAATGTTACTGTATGCAGGATCCACACTGAAGAAGGCACTAGCTGAAGCGTTTGTGTGCATGATGTTTTAAAACAAAAAAAAATTTGCATAATGAGAACATAAAAGGTTTGGAAAACCCACTTGTTTTTGAATGCAAACCATCTGTTTTCTACTGCATAGTAAATAAACCATGAACTGGGTAAAATAAGCATTCAGGTGGCACACAGGCCTGCGATCAGAGAGAGTCGACAAATTATATACAAATTAATGCAATACACTGTATTTTGTAGCAGTCATCACAAGGCCTAGTTATTTTTAACACTTTAACACTTTAAGCAGTTTAGAGAAAGATGCCTCAGAGAGATAATAGAGGCTCATCTATCCCCCTTGATGAGACTCCGAGCTTCATCAAATGCCCCTTGTGTCCAGTCCTGGAGATACAGAGCAGCACGGATCAAGTGAGCTTTGACAAGCGAAGCCTAAGGATTGTTATTTGTGACCAAGACCCAGGGCTCAAAGACGTTCCAGTTAATATCATGAAGCCTTCCATAAACCCAGAAACCAGAAACCCAGGAACAAGATCTCTGATGTCATCGTGATGTTCTGTCACAAGTTCTCCAAAAGACAAAGTTTTCATATCCTGAAAACAAAAATATTCTGGTTACTTTTACAATCATGTTTCTATCTTCTCACTATCAGTAGAGTCGTACACAGATAAGGTGGTGGGACAAAATTGTTGTTTCTGGCGATAACAAACTGTGAAAGTTCAGTGGCAGAAACTAAACTGCCCTAAAACACAGAGATAAGGCATATGAAAGATGTAATACAGCTGTTTCACCATGTGTTTCCATTCTGTGTGTGTGTGTGTGTGTATGTGTGTGTGCATGCGTGTGCTTTTTGAATCCTTGAATATCCTTAAACTACGTTATACTTGGGTCATATTTGAATCTTATGAGTTAATGCATTTAACGAAGGCAATAAAAATGTGTTTGTGTGTGTGTGAATGTTTGTGTGTGTGTGTGTGTGTGTGTGTGCATGTGTGTTTCTACATCTGTGATAGCCCAGTTCTGTGCAGTTGGAGGATCCCTCGCATCCCCAGCAGTGTCCCAGCGCAGTGTTTTGATCGCACATAAAGCGCAGTTCCATCCTTTGTTGAATATTTCATTCCCTTTTCTCTTGGTTGGTCACATGTTCGCTGGGAGAAATTACAGGCTACAGAGAAACAGAGGGAGAGAAAAGAAAGAGAAAGAACGCAGCCAAAAATCAGTCTGGAGAAAACAAAAGCGTCCCCTCCAGAGGTGGCAGAACACATGAACCAGTCGGCCCAATTTCTCTCTCTTACAAGCAAATGTGAATGACAGTCCTTTAAAATTCATGAATTTCACTTCAACGGTTCAGCTCCCCTTCACTGGCTTTTGTCTGACTCAGTGGGCCACTTATTAAAGTCAATCCTGCTGGCCATTTCTTCTTCTTCTGCGTGCTGCTAAGAGAGCAAAAGAGAGCAAACAGCTAGACCTTTTGTTGCTCCAATTCAATTACTGAAAGCATGAAAGAATCAAAAACAGCTTCAGCCTATTTGCTTGGCTACCTGGAATGAGTAGCACACACGCCCACGTACACACATACTGTACACACACACACACACACACACACACACACACACACACACACACACACACACACATCACACACACACGCCTAGGAGAACACAAAAGGCAGAGTAAATGAGTCGTTTTCAAAGAAAGACATAACACTTTGGGAAGAGGCAATTAAGCCCTCGATACGGCGCTAGTTCCCGCACCAAAAATAACTTTAATCACACTTTTGGGGCCTTCATTAGCAAAAAATTGGGGTGATGCAAAGCTGAGGTTTTTAGCTTTCATGTAGTGCATATTGCATCTCCATAACTTGTGGGAACTCTAAAGATTCTGTTTCCCCAATGTGGCCGTTGATGTTCTTTTCTCACCTAAACCACCATATTTCTGGGTTCACAGCAGTCTATAGGAGTGTGAAAAGTGAACAAAAAAAAAAACAGGTGTAAGATACTCTCAAGATCCTGGCTATTTCTAGAAGAAGAGGCTGGAATTGGGATTTGGTGCGGTTTCTGTAATATTTCGTACTAGTTGCAGATGGGAGAAGGCTTTTTTTACTAAAGAGAGCAGCAGTAATCTGAACGAGAAGATGTTTGCAGCTGGTAGAAAGATGACTGAAAGTCTCTTTTTATCTGTGCATCAGAACAGATCAGAATAAAAACTATTATCCATTGCTGGAGCAACAAAAGTCAGTCAAAGTCATCATGAATCTAGTAATGGATGCATTTCATAAATGATTGTATGGCCAAGCATAAAGGACTGGGAAAAGTGGAGCCCAGTCGCTGAAGGGGAGGAGGAGAACTGGCAGATGAATTGCTTACTCGCTCGCAATGCTCTCTAATTTTGTGCTTTTACTGTAGTTCCATCATGCTTGACTGTTAGAGCTAATGGATGGGCGTTTTGACTGCTTCTGGTTAATGGACAGGCAGCTTGTTGGAGCCAGAAGGAAAATGCATTCTGAAAGGCCTCTCAGTGACACTGTACTTCTCAGTCCATTAACGCACTCATTATGTGACATGCTGCTGGGGTTCACACTTTTTATCTTCACTCAAAATAGTTTAGTACTAAAACTCATGTGTAAATATATTATTAAAGCTCAAAAATAGACTTAGCTTGAGCTTCACATATGCCACTTCTGCCTTTTAAAGATTTAGATAAAAGTGAATAAAAGTGATCACATGAAGGTCTGTCTTGTCTTGTCATATATACTCGCCTGTACCTCATCTCAGGTGTTTTCCCACCTCCAGCCACCACACAAACTCCTTCTGCCCCATTGGGAGTTCTCTTGCCATGTTGTTCATTATAAATAATTGGAGTGGACTGGAGTGAAGCCTGTGGATATTAGAGTCCAGTAATTGACTGGTGCATAAGCCAACATAATACCAGGTTTTGCCCTAGGATTGATATTTTGGGGGTTTTCGTAGAGTGTCAGCTTGCAAGAACAAATTGTTAGAATTCTGGGAGCTACACTTCTGTTCGCCATTTGTGCCATCATCCTAAATGGTAGGTTTACACTGTATGCAGCAACATGACCGGATGATGAGGTCTGGGTTTTATGATTTTATAGCATTGAAATGAATAAAAAAAACCCCAAAGGAACGCCTATCCTACAAGTGAAATAGACATATCCTGTACAATAGGTTGAATCTGGCAAATAATAAGCCATTGATGCACATAAAAAAGCAGCCAGTTCCCGAGGGAAGTGTGTGTTTTAAAATTAAGCCCCCGCCATTCGTTATGGTTATTTCTATGACATTTCTCACTAATTTTCCTGGGAATAGATAACTCCTTACCAGTGAACTACAAAAGTAAAGACTTATAACTCATAAAATATAACTTGTAACATTTTACAAGTGCTGTACATATAATACTGTTATACTGAAACTGTAAGAATAACTTCTATCACCTTTTTTACATTAAAAGAAAGTGAGGGCATGAAGTCCTCACACGTTTCATACTATAAAATACAATAAGTCTCATTTTAGCCCATCATGATGGGTTTGTGTGTTTATGTGTATGTGTGCGTGTGTGTGTGTGTGTCTGTGTGTAATCTGCATTGAAAAAAGATAAATCCAGTCATTAAAGACTCTTTTGATCTATGTTTTAATCTCTATAACATCAGTCATTCGTACTAACATTACATCTAGAGGTACCAATTCAAAACAGCAGATTTGTTCAAAGTAAGTTCATCTTTTGTAGGATTGATAAAACATGAATAATATGTTGCTTAAAATGCTTGATAGGTGTGTTCATATACTTGACCTCCCATAGTAATCAATAGATTCATTGATTGCCAGTTAGTCACCCTGTACATTACAGTCACCGTTAAATGTACGATCATTCTAATACTGTCAGAAGTATGAGAATCACATTCCCAAGTTTTGCATAGAAAAACGCTGACAGATTAGTTGTTGCATGATCAAAGCTCGACACATCTTTGACATACTGTATGCCAGTGTAAAGTGTGTAAAGTGCAGAAACAGACAGAGTAAGGCAGAGAGTTAAGACGTCTAAAACAAAATACGATACATCTATTGCTCTTCATTACTGAGCCTAGCGAGAGAGAGGGAAGGGGAGAGTTGAGCAGAGTAGGGAGAAACACAGGACAGGGAGATAGAGAGGTAGAGAGAGATAGATGAAGGAGAGAGAGAGAGAGAGAGTGGTGAATGATGGGATAGCTGGAGAGGAGAGGAAGGAAAAATGGGGAAATCATCTAGTTTCAGGAAATAATTCTTTTCCAATCGTCGGTTGGGAAGAGACATGATCCAATGAGATTATCCCAAAATCTAAATCCATACAATGCTCGCACAGAGCTCCATGTGCCTTTGACAGAGCTGCATTTCCTTTGCTAATATAACGGCATTTAAAACACATAAGTCTGACTGTGTCAAACCAAAAGTCTGACTGTGTCAAACCAAAAGTCTGACTGTGTCAAACCAAAAGTCTGACTGTGTCAAACCAAAAGCCTCCCTGAGTCTCCAAAGATCAAAGCTGATCGTTAGGTTAGTAATAACTGGAAAAGTTTGACTCTTTGCAAAACAAACAAACGACAATAGGCCTACATTGATTTCTGAAGCAGCTCTCCTTACATGAACCTCACACTGATTGTCAGTCCTCTTGTCTTAAGTCCACCGTTATTCGTCCCGTAGCTGTATTCCCTTATCGCCCCGCCCTATGTCTCCTCTCTGGATGACCCTGATGAACATCCATCAGCTACTGACTCACTGCAGAGGAATCCTTCCTTTTCCTCCGTTTCCTTTTCTCCGCCCTCCTCCACATTCTCCACTGTGGCCTCTGTCACTGTCTCTCTTCCAGCGTCCTCGTCCTCCTCCTCTCCGTCCAACAGTCTCTTCTCCTCCTTACCTCTTGCCTCTCGCTCCGTGTCCCGCTCCTCTGCGTCAGAGCCCCCAGACTCCCCTGTTTCCTCAGACAAAGCATACATGCTTCTGGAAATCCCCCCCGCGGCAGGCGCGGCTCCGGCGCCGCTCCGGTGGCGTTTCTGGAACAGGCCAAAGTCAGTGATCTCCTTGGGGAAGTTTCTCCTCTGGCTTGACTTGTCGCTTGGGCTCTCGTCAGACGCCAGGGGCACGAGTCCGTTGGGCAGCCCGTTGGAGGCCTCTGGCGGCCTGGGCGAAGCTGTGGCGCCGCCGTGCTTGAGGATGGACGCTGTGATCTTGAACAGGTTCAGTTTGCTTTTCACTTGGCCGCTAGGAGGAGAGGGGGAGACCTTGAGGGAGGAGTTGGGATAGGCAAGACTGGATTCCACTGAGCTCCCACCGGCCATCGCCCCCTGCAGAGGGGGTTTACCTGTCTTCACCATACCCATCACCTCATAACGGAAACTGGAGATATCTTGCTTCAGCTCCTGAGAGAGCAAAGGAAATAGTGGTAAATTGATTGGTTTTTCATTTAACAATTAGTCTCAGCTATTGGTATCCTCAGAGCTGATTCATATAATAATGACATACACACCACTTCATTCCCAATACTTTCTTATTGGAAATACATTTCTGTGGTTTGTTAATTTTGAAAAAACACCACTCCCTGAATCAACTGATTCACAATTAAATCTACTCAAACCCTGCTGCAGTACAACGCAGTTTTAGGAGGAAGTTTGACATATGTAGTTTGACGTCAGTATGAGCTTTGAGTTTGAGCTTGAGGGATCGTCCCAATCTGCCAAATGGTATCAAATTGCTTAATTTTCACTGTAAATGATGCAAATTGAGTCCTACAGGAACCCAACCCACCAACGCAATTCGGTGAAGCAGAAAACTATTGGCACAAAACATCACTGTCACTGCCATTTATCAGCACAAGTCTTTGAACATTTAGTCATTCATTTAATATAAGCCCTTCTATTTTTCTTATCTATTTTTTCCTATCTATTTTTTTACATGCTGCATATAAATAAACTAGTGCAGTGCCCGTTCAAAACATGCCTGTTCGGAACGGGCCCATTGCTTGGCCTCCGGTATTGCTGCTTGCAGCTTTCTCAAGAACCGCTCGTCCAAACAACTTTCAAACTCGACACTGTGCTTCCAGTCGCTTGCTTTGAGCCCCGCTGCTACACACAGCGCTGTTCGCTTGTTTATTCAAAGTTTATTAATATTGAATGTGTCGCGTGTCCAATCCGACACTGCACATCCTTGGGTCCCCAGCAATACACCCGCCAAGTGTGAAGTAGAACGGTTCTCAAGATATGCGAAGGACACACATACAGACAGAAATTCCTTGCTTTATAGTATGATAATCATGATCATGATTTGATAGCTGTTTATTTGAAACAATTTTTTTTGGCAGATTTTCAAGGTTTGGCATTGGCTCAAAAACGTCCCTGTCCAGGCATTTTTACACCATATGGCATATTGTTGATCTCTGAAAACAGAATCTACCTTGAAGTTCTCTTCAGTCAGGCCTTCCTCTGTCTTGGCATCTCTGATCATGGCGGCTACATAGCGTTTCACCAAGTTCCTCAGTACCTCCTACAACAACAAACAGAAATACACAAGGAGATCAGCCTCAGAACACAATATCCTCGTCCAATGATGGATGAAAGCACATTTTCAATGCAAAATTCACAGTCGATGAGCTAGGCAGAAGATGAAGCATCAATTGAAAACACACACACACACAAAAGAAAATACATTTGAAGCAGCATCTTTTAGATAAAACACTACAATAACCCCCCGCAGGTGTAGACAAATATGAAATCCTCTACAACAGAGAACGTTGACGAACATCCCGCTGAGTGTAATTGTCAGATCTATTCTATGAGAAACAGAAAATGCTTTCTATTGACAGACTGAAATTCAAGCTGTAGAGAAGAAATCGAAGAGCAGAATGTGTGATCTATCACAGACACACACACACACATTTGCAGAGGGGAGTAATTGCTTTCAGCTTGCTTTGAAAGCGACTGCGTTTACCTGATATTGGTGATTTATCCTCAGGTTCTCTGCTGCACGTCTCTATAGAGACACCAGAGATGCCAGAGAAGGAGAGTCACATAAAGAGAGGGAAGGAGATGAGGGGGCAGAGAAGAGACAAGAATGAGAGAAAAAAAAAAATAATTTTATTTTTGTATTACTTCACAGTACGACATACTGTATTTGAATTAAAGTTTTCAAGCTGTGGATCTCACTGCATGGGGCCCCTTACAGTGGAAGCACTCGAAAAAGATATGAAAGTGTTGCATCATGAAGAAGTGAAGTGTTTTGATTTTCCATCATCTGAAAAAAGTGGATTCTACGCTTACAAAATGATTGGCAGCACAAAATTAAAGCAAATCATGGTGCTTTTTAAAGAACAGAAAGTAACTTGTGGTTGACACTTTACAGACATGGACCTTTCATATTATAGAGATATTGAATGATGAACATTATAATTTCTCCCAAAAATGATATGTAACATTTTGGAATCTAACTCTTCCCATATACTGTTTTTGATGCTGACTTCTTATAAAACAGACCATCTTTTGTGAACTGTACAACTCAAACTTAAAAGTGTTTGATGCCTGACTTACTCCAAGTGTTCCAAAGGTTTCGGGGCGCTTGGAATCTGTCCTCTTGCACACCTGCCTCTTAATCCAGCACATGAGGTACCAGGCTGATTTGGGGCTGGGGACGATGTTGAACGGGGACGGCAGAGTGCCCCCCTCTTCAAAGTAACTCATCCACAGCTTCGTCCTGGCAAACTTCCACTCGATGTCTGCATGGTCCTGAAATCATGATTTGAGCGCATTTGAAAAGCACCACCACACCAAACAATCATATAAATATTTGGACATATCACCCTTATGCCACCCAAACGCACACACACTACTGTATGTCACCACACTAACTCCAGGGTTGGAGTCAATTCATGAATGAACTCATCAATTCCAATTCAACTGAGGAAAAACCTACAGGAAACAGAATTTTAATTGAATTGGAATTTCAAGAAGTTGAATTTGATCCAATGAAATTCTGTGAAATTCCATGTTGTTGTTTTTTTTCTTACTACATATCTGAGATTACACAGTGTTATATATCATCAATATTGAATATTATAAAGTGCTAAAGGTACCTTTCAGGTGGTATTTGATGTAATCGTAATACATACATTATGACTGAATCTATTTGATTTAACTGTCTTTTAATTCATTCATAACGTTTGATTTATAATGGTTAGCAAGTCAAGACAACCTCTCATAGAAGTGGAATTTCATGGAGGTTCTTGTCATTCCAATTCAATTCCAATTCTGTGTCCTTAGAGCTGGGTGACATTCCAATTCCAATTCCAACTTCAGGAACGGAATTGGAATTCACCATACATTCTCAGTTCAATTCATGAATGGCCCCAAACCCTGGCTAACACATTATCTATTGCATACACACATTCTTCATGTTATGTTAGGTCTGTGCTTACAGCAATGTGCTGGTAGGAGTTGTTCATCATGGCTATGAGCATGTTGAGCAGCACCACCAGTGAGATGATGTTATAGGTGCCGAACATGGTGGCACCGACAAACTCAGTGAATTGGTGGTCCGCATCCACGTTGGTCACATACAGGCTGATGAGACCGAAGATAGACCAGAAGAGAGACTGCAGGGTTTCAAACAACCTGCAAGGAGAGAGATTCATGTTGGATGACAACTTGATGACATAGCTACAGAAAACATACAGACATTGATATAGTATATCCTCACTGTCAGGTGGAAACTTCTCAACCCCAATTTTGGTGATTTTCAGGTTTTATTTTCAGTTGAAGGATTGCATGCTGCTCTTTGGGTTGAGAAAATTCTACAACTCTTCAGTTTATGAAACCTTTTCAAAACCAATTGAACTCAACAATGCATGGTTGTCAAGCTAAAACAAGGCTGTTTCTCTTAGTTCCTGGAAAGTTGACATTTTGGAGACATTTCCACAAATCTTTCACCCGACAACAGACACACACCTCTCTCTTTCTCTGCCTCTCATACACGCATGATTTCTCACAATCACACACACACACGCACACACGCTCTCGTTCAAATAAACTCACGTGGAGAAAGCATTATTCTGCTCCACACAGCGGATGCCCTTGCATTTGCCCTTCTCATCTGCGGCCTTGGTCTCATAGTAGAAGTACAGCTGGTTCAGCCCATTAGCAAAGGCCAGCAGGACCTGGAGGAAGAGAGCAGAGTGTGTATGTATATGTGCATGTGTGTGTATGTGCATGTGTGTGTTGGCTACATCAGATTTAACTGTACTTGTGGGGTCTGGTATAATACAAAATACAATTATAGTACAACATAAAAAAAGACTTGAGAGGACATTTTTATTAGCTTAATCCTCAAAAATAGGGATAGGTAAGGGTGTAGAGAATTAATGGATGCAAGTATAGATGCCAATGCACATGTGTGTCCTCACATTCATGTGTGCTTATTCTGTGTATGTGTGAGTTTATGTTCACTGGTGTGTTTACCAGACAGTAGATGAAGAGGAACTTCAGGATGTCCAGCAGCATTCTCCCCAGAGAGATCTGCAGCGGCCCCAGGTGAGAGTTGGCTGTGAACAAGGAGATGAGGCGCAGAGAGCTGAAGATGTTCGCTATGGCAAACACCGCCTCCGCCACCAGTGTAGGGTGCCACATCTCCCACTGGTTCCTGGGTTTACAGCCGCTGTACTGGACGCGACAAAGAGGAAGGGGGAGAAACAGATGGAGATGGATGGAAAGAGAGAACATAGGAAAGACACACAGTAAGTGAGGCTAACCTAGCTTTCTTGATAAAGTATTGGTTTGTGCCTTTGAATTTGTGGCCTCAACAACATTTTACTTTTCTTCTTTGTCTGCAATAAAGTTTTATACTTGACCTTTTGTCTTTAGTAGAACATAACCACTGGCACCTGTGTGATTACACTGGGGTAATATCTGGTGGCCATTGAGAGTTACTGCTTACCTTGGTGTAGGCTACAATCTTGAGGGAAATGGTGGCCAGGTAGAGAGAGTTCATGACAAAGTCCATCAGGTTCCACCAGTCGTGGATGTAGTCTTGGAAACCACCATCCCACATTTGCTTGATCTCTGTCCAGATGAATCCTAGATATAAAAAGACTCTCTGAGTCATAAACATCCTCAGCCATTTGATCTAGTCTTTGTACTGCCGATTACCTCTGTATGCTTTGTCTGAGCTGCAAATAGCAGATTAAACGCCCATGCTTTGGCTGTACAGTATCATTCCTCATTCACAATCCTTCATTTATTCATTTAGTCATTGATCTGCACATCTTCATACACACATCCTGTTTCAAGGGCATTTACACACCTTTCACCTGTTCCCATCACTTTACATCACAAACACTCTCCGTCCCAACACCCCTTTCACTCACCCAGCACCCAGGGGAGAATCATCCACTCCACAGTGGTCGGCGCTGGGCCCTGCCTGTCCGGCTCTGTGGTGACGATGTGCTGGGAGGCGAGGAGCAGCAGGAACAGAAAGGTCAAGTAGGAGGCCGTGTGGCAGATGAACTTGATGAAGGGCTTGCGGATGAAGAGGCCGTAGCGGCTCTTGGGGGCGATGAGGTAGCAGAGGGCAAAGACAGGGAAGAGGAGGCCGATGAAGATGCAGGTGAGGAACTTGCCCGCCCAGTGGCGGCGCCTCCAGCCGGGGAACTCATCGTACCACCGGGACGCCAAGAGCTGCTGGCAGTTCGGCTGAGCTACAAACTTAATGAAATAAGACAGAGGGAGGTGATCAGAGGGGTCAAGCTGTGTTTTGATGCTGTTTGATCTCCAGAGATGAAAACTAAAGACACACTGTGCCCATAAGCAGCTCAAAAGAACATCATGCCTTCTCATAAACTATTCAAGGTATGATTCCAGCATGCCAGTCTGCTGGGCAACAGCATCTCCCATCCTGAGGCTAAGCTGCTTCACTGCTGTCAAAGTCAACTGCCAGAAGACCTTCATTCCAAACGAGCAGATCTGAATCAGATAACATTTTATGTCTGTTTTTGTATCTGTTCGCCATAACGACATTGATTGAAATGTTTTGGATTATAGAATAACATATGGTAAGTGTTACGCGTTCTTTGCTATTCTTAAAGCCCTGTTTGATGTTTTGACTTGCTATGGGATCAACAGCTTATGTGACTGCAGGGGGAAAAAAAAAATAAAAAAAACATTTCCCTTACTGTAATGCCCTGTTCATTGTGGTGACTGAATACAGCCTCAAAATGGCTAGTGAGGCCAAAATATGCATCAAAACTGTATAATCTTTAACTGGAGCTGCCTGAGCCAAATGGGCTGAAGCTACAGCTCCAACATCTGGTGGTAATCTGGAGGTATCTGTGAAGCATTCATATTGCTGTAGAGCCTGGCTTACCAGTAAAAAACACCATCTGTGTCAATGTGTCTGATCCACAGCATGGGAATGCGCATACACAAACACACACACACACATACACACACACACACTTACACAGGCGCACAAAATGTTGTGAAATATCACGGTGAGCCCCTACATCAGAGTCAAAGTGTCGACTGGCACTGCTGGGTGCCAATTCACCAACTCTGCAGCCTCGTTACCATGGGAACGAGGACCAGAGATCCCTATCTGCGTCGGGGTCTGGGGCAGAATGGCTCATATTTCCATACATCAACTACTACCACAAAAATAGAGAGAGGGGGAGGTTCAACAGGAACAAGCGGTGAAGAGGAATCCTAGATGAGAGAGAGAGAGAGAAAGAGAGAGAGAGAGAGAGAGAGAGAGAGGGAGGGAGACAGAGAGAGACAGAGAGATAGAGGGAGGGAGACAGAGAGACACAAAAAGAGAGAGAGAGAGAGAGAGAGAGAGAGAGATTGGATAAAGGAAAAAAATAAAGGAAAAAGCCCCTCAGATTTCCTCTTTCCATACACCATCTGACTCCTTTGAGCATCAAACTTATTATAGAGAAAATGGCTAACCTCATTAAGTTGCACCCAAACACTAAGGCAGACCCAAGGGTGTCTTGTAAAGAGATACTTTTATTCTGAAAATAATGAGATGAAAACACAATGAGCCCTTGCTGTGAGTTCTTCAGCTACTCTTTGGGAAATTCACAAGCAACTGAAAAATGCACATAGAAAACAGATCTATCTATCTGTCTGTCTGTCTGTCTGTCTGTCTATCTATCTATCCATCTATCTATCTATCCTGCTCATTTACAGCCTCCCTCTGTACATTTGTAATCCTTTTCAAAGCCTTGACATCTATCTCCCAAGTGCCTGGAAGCCCTTGATGAGGAAACAGCTTTTAGGGGGAGCAGACAATTTGCCACAGCTTTCTGCCGAATAAAATAAAACAACAAAATAAAAAAGTGGATACCAATTTTGTCGATGTCATGTATATTTGGTCAGCTTCCGTGTCCCATTCATTGATATTGTGCTAATCTTGTTACAGTAACAGCAACTGGGATTGACTTTTAAAAAGCTTGCATCTTTCAGTGCTCGGCAGAAAATTATTCCAAAATTAATGACTGTAAACAAGAGGCACTTGAGCTGCCTAATGTCCCGATAATCACCATGATATATCAAACATAATCAGTTATGCAAATGAGGCCCTTAATTAGGCTAATTATGAAATAATTAGCAAATATTTCTGTGTCACCATACTGTACTTGTCTTCACATTACACAAAGGCAGTAATAATATCAATATATGAAATGCGCTATATAAATAGAGTTTAATTTGATTTGATTTGAAAACCAGTTTTCCTCATTAATATGTAAAACTATGCAGCAACTATATGCTCCAAAGTCTAATCAGATCATCTGATTTCTCTACTTTCAGTTTCTATCATGTGTTGTTCTTGAGTTATTGTGTTCACAAGAATGTTTCTACACACAGAGACACAGACAGACAGACAGATGTCACCATGACGATATAATGTCCTGCATACCATGTACCATGGTGGTGGGACATAAAAGATCGGTTGAAAATGTAAATGTACACTACAGAGTATTGAAGGTTTACAGTTCCTGCATAGATGTTAGGGGCAATCATCCATTTGTACAATCAATTCAGGGGGCAAACTCTAGCAAGTATTCCTATCTTGTAAGTAAAAGTTTTCTACCTACTGTACCAACTGGTTAAATGCACTGTGATCCTTTAGATAAGTCAGGGTGGATGAGCAAGCAGTTATATAGGCATTTTCCATGAACAGCACTGCAATTGTTGATGTTATAGTTTCACATACAGTAGCCTTGTAATGGCAGAAGAAAATGAGAAGGAACAAATCGCTTGTTTAATCTCCTTTATTCAACAGAATAACAACATACATGCATGCTATTGCCATGTAAAAACCTGTAACTCCAATTGTGGTGATTTTCATGTTCTAACTCCACTTGAAGGATTACGTTCTCTGTGGGTTCAGAAAATTCTGACCCTTGGGCTTATGAAGCCCTTTCAAAACTCCACTGGATGTTTACCTCAATTTGGCAAGAGATCTTTGGTATTTCTCTCTGAGAGGCAAAGGGCAAGATGAGTTTAGTCTCCTTTTGTCGTCACCCACCAGTCTTCCTTCCTCATTCAGGGCGGCCCTTACACTTAATTCATACTAGTTGTTTGACATTTGTCTGAGTCTAATAAAGAGAGCAACCAAATACGGAAAAGGGTCACTGACCTGATGGCAAGCAGGCATAGTCACATGTGGATTGTGTCTTTCAAGAGTTGGCCTGGCATTTGTGTGGATATGTGTCTACTCATTCATTAGAGACACCATACCATCTCCCACAACAAAAATCTGGTGAATGGCTTTTCTTCCACTGTCAGAAACACAGCAAAACATGGCAAAGTTAAAAAAAAATAAGTTTGGTGGCTCAGTCAGCTAAGGTGCATACTGTGCAACCTGCAATCAGGCGTGGGAAGTCTCTCTCTCCAATCTTTTCTGTCTCTCTCCACTGTAAACTGACCGGGAAAAAAAAAAGCAAAGAAAGTGGTTATCAGTGTGTGACTGGATAAGTGCGTATGCTTTCTTGCTCAGTGGACACTAATCCTCCTACAGCTTCTCCCACAGCAGCGGTCTGGTCAATGTCTCCTCTTCCTCTGTCACTGACACACTCCAGCAAACACAAGGCTTCCAGCTGGCTATCATTTACCCGTCTTTGGTAAGAGGTAAAATAAATCCTAGGGAGATATGAAGACCATAGTTATTGACTTAAAAGACGTGTACAAGACATAATGTTAAAATGAATCTCACATCATAGAGTTAACACATCTTTGAGCCTTAAAAACGCTATGATCACCTCCAAACTCTGACTGTCTTTGCTTGCATGGACTCTCACTGGAATTTGCAAAGTATAAACTTATCATTTTGCTTTTACTCTATGGTGTTAGACTATAACATCTAAAAGGCAAAGGGATGGAGATAGAAAATATGAGTTTTTCTATGTAGACAGGCACCGTTCACCCACCCATCATACGTTAAAGTAACCATGGTGATATGATGACAGATCAAAATCAACCTATCAAGGAAAAGTCTACAAATATTACTTAAACTTCCTCATAATGTGCAGGAACATAGCCTATCACAAGCAATGGAATAAACTTAGATATGCGTCGTAGTAGGTAGCTGATAAGCGTGACTGAATTCACACTAATGCTTAAAGTTAAGACACTCACCTTTTATTGGGACGATCTCCTTTAAATGAAGACACGTTTTCACCCTCCTCTTTGGCAAGGTCACTCAATACAATAGTACGCCAACTCTGGATTTATGCTGAAGTCCTCTTTTGTTGGCCACCTGAACTATTTCACACTTTCTTTCTCTCCCAAAAAGTAAACGAAAAGAAACGTCCCTGGTGACAGATAATGCCCTCTAAATCAACAAGTATTATCATATTTAATCACGCACACAAACGATCGCGTAGTCTGACACCTTGATGCGGATGGACTGGACACATACGGAGGTTCTATACACTGAATGTACAAAATATTTGGGACATCTTCATGATTTTTTGCTGTAGCCACTTTTGCACAATCCACATCCCAGTTGTCTCAAAGCTTAAAAAATCCATCTCTAACTCATCTGCTTCTCTTTATCTACATCTCCTTTGTGATTGGTATAGATTTAATAAGGGAAATCAATAAGGAATAATCATGGCTTTTACCTGGATTCACCTCATCAGTGTACTTCATTCAGTGTCTATTAAAAACTGTATTAATCAGTAACAAGCAAAATACAAAAAGCATCATATCCTTCTTCACAGTTAAACCATTGAGTGCTAAAGGTGCGTCACTGCATAAATCTTATTCCTGTTAGCGTAATCATTTCTAGGTACTGCAGTATTGAAGCCATTTAATGGAGACATTACAGTAAAAACATCTTGAAATGTTGAATTGCAATTTTTACCTTATATCACAAGGGGGCAACGTCAACCTACAGCATGTAAAACTGATGGGCTTCCCTTGGCGCTTCTGAGAACTTCAAATATTACTGTAAAGAGGCGGTCTGGTTAAGCTCACAATGTGACTCTTCCATGCATGCACTCACTTACATTTCTGCATATATATAAATACAAATGAGGGTAATCCGCTGTCAGAACCCTCAGGGAGTAAGAAGGGATAAGCACTTTAATGTGTATGTGTTACTGATCGTATTTATCTGATCTGGCCTCCTGCTGCATTAAAGCACAGGCCCTCTGTTAGTTTGGCTCCTTAAATAGGGGGCCTGTGGAGATTCCTCTTTAGACCATTATGAACTGCCATCTCCCAACCCTGGGAGCACAGTAGCAGCAAAGCTGGAGAACACGCACAGATACAAGTACAAATCCAAAAATAAACACACATACACACACACACATACAAGGGTTGGCAGGGCCATTGTGTTTCGTTGGCTGGCTGCTGAATTATCCTTTAAATCACAGGTTTGCTGAGCTGAGGGTCAGAAACATGAGCCTCGTGACTCACAGCAACACTCATCACCAGGCAGTACTATTTAAAAAAACAAAAAAAAAACCACTTCATTTTCAGACAGAGCGTCATGCCAATTACAAGAGCTTGAGTGTTTATGTGGCATCACAACTCTCCCTCCCAAAAAATCATTGAAATAATGAGTGGTGATCACAACACAGACAAAATGTCCAGGGCAAAATAATTGCTCCTTGTGAAATACAGTGAAAAGAGCCTTTCGAACGAACTTTCGAAGTGTCCACTTGACCCTTGATGCATTATACAAGGAAGCTGTCAGAAGCACAAACAATTCACTGTAAACAATTCTGTATTTGTTTTTGTTTTTTTACAATCATACTACACAGATGTCACACTGTCACCGCATGTCATTCCCTTCTTGCAACTGCAGCAGTCTTTATGGTTTTGCTCACTGAATTCTTTATGGACCAAAACATTTTCCAGTGCAAACTCATTTGAATAAGAATTCTAGGGTGAAAATACTGAATGAAACGGCAAAAACAAAGATTTTCCATAAATGCCTTGTTAATCTCACACATTTTCATATTTCCGTCTTTCACTGACTGAACCAGCTTACGTAATGAAGCATCCTCTGCAAAAATGCCACAAAAATATCACACACACACACACACCGTACAATACAGCACTTCCTCTTACTTCATTACTGTTAATGAAATGTTTGCTTGTGTGATTAGTAGAATATAATTTCTATAATAGAAATCTATTCACAGAAGTTCACCGTTATCGCACCGCAGCGCTGTAAAACCCTTCACCCCTTCACCACCAACACCACTGTTTGGAAGGAGCAGGTTGAGCAGAATAGCTCCACTTTGAAATGACAGCTAATGAGTAGAAGTACCTGGGAGATTTATCATTTGAAAAGGGCAGCTGGGTGGATTTTTACCCCCAACCATGAGACACTGTCCTCCATCAAAGTCCCAGTGCGATCAAAGGGTGTTATAGATGGGAGGGAGGAGGAAGGAATACAAGGACATCTACTTGATAATTAAATACAGAAAAGGGAGGGGATGAGTGGCAGCGGTGAGGAGGGGAGGGGGGCTGTTTGTTTATGTACAATGAAAAATTTACTGCCGCCAACAGAGAGGCGGGTGAGATGGCAAGATGTGCCGGGGGTTGTCCATCATCCTGTCCACCTGTGTACTGCCTCTGCTCCTAAGTGTCCTTTCATGACTGGACACGCCCATCTGCCAACCTGCAGCTCGGCGTCAGCGGCACTGTGTGTAGATGAAGGAGGAAACAGCCGTGTCATCAGCCCAGACTCCTCCAGAGGTGCAGCTGCTCCGGCAGCCAGGCTGAGCTCTCAGCTGAAGACGGCTGAATGAATTATAGTCGGCTCCAGGGAGCGCTGTGTGCACTTCCTCGTCTCTTCTACTGTAGGTGACATCTGTCTCACCTTTATATTTAGCAGAACAATTCCACGGCATAATATCTATTTAACCCCTTGCTACTTGCCTGAGGAAACTTTTAACTATTCCAAAGCCGGGCAAGTCTATCAAAAAAGAGCTTCACTAAACCTCCACTCAACCCTGGAAAAACACTGCATGCATCTCTTTTACATTCGCCCTTAGTACTAGGCGTTTACCGGGTAAATATGTGGTGAGCTTAGAAAATTACAAAGTGATTACAGCTGTAATTAAGTAATTACAAACAAGTGAGTATACTTAGAAATCACAGCTAAATTACTTAAAAACACCTCTGGTGTCAGTTCACATTGCAATTATCACAGCCTTAGAATGGTAACATGATAATGAGTTTAATGGCATAATTTCTAGGGAATAAGACTACACAGAAACTCATCTGTATTACTCATCAATTCATGGAACATCTTGCAGGCCCTGAAGGTTTATATTAGCAATAGCACAAGTTTAATTGTATGCTTTCCAGGAATTAAGAAAATACGTCCCAATAAATTAATTAAATTAATAATTTTCTTGCATAGTAATTGTGCATGGCTCTACCCACTTACAAAGGGTTTTTTCAATTTACCATATGAAATAATTTAACTATGAAATAATTGGACTGTAAAAGGAACTGTACTGTAAAAGGAAGCATTGTTTGTCTCTATGATATTACCAAGTTCTTATCATATCCCTTATAATTGGTTATTTCCTTTCATATGCAATTAAGGCAACTTGTGCTTCTACATGTTCTACAAAGGGACAATGGAAAACATTCCAATATTCAGTAAGAAAGAAACTGAAACTGGACTGTAAAAGGAAGCAACACTTATTATATGGTCTGACCAGGTTATCACAACATCCTTTCCCATTGCATAATGACGAATGTACCATACATGTTGTGCAATAAACATTACAGTGCATAGAGTACATATGTTGAAACTGTACAGTCAAAGGAAGCAAGATTTGATCCTATGATATTACCATGTTCTTGGCCCCCAGGCAACCAGTTATTGCTTTTTCCATTCAATAAAAATAAACTTTTACCATTTATTTTGTACCTCAATTCCTAAACAGTGCACAATTTAACTTACTGCTAACATGCAGTAAACCTTCAGTATGGATTATTCATGAATTGTAATGTGTAATAGAGAAGGTGTTACTAAGAAAGTGTAGCGTGATTCCCTAGGAGTTATTCTGTTAAACCTATGCTGTTAACATCATAAACCTAAAATTGACTACTGCAATCTTTTTATTTGAACTGATGAGTAATACCAGAGAGGTTTTTAAGTAACTCAGCTGTGAGCTATAAGTATTTACCTACTTGGTTACAGCTGTATTGATTTGGAAATCTCTTATTCTCGAGCCGCCCAAGTGAAAACTGCTAAAATCCTACCCAAATCCAGCATCATTAAAAAACAACTTGAAGTTAATCATCTTTATTTCCTCTTTCTTCCAGTCTAGGCATACTTTTGCCATGAATGTCATTGTACCAGCTCACATTAGTGTGAAGTGACACCTAACAACAAGCTCTACACATGGAGGATACGTGGGATTTGACAGTGGAGACTGCACAAAAGAGTTAGGGAGCAGGAACAAGGAGAGAGGTGACAGCTAGAAATTGTAGGAAGTGATTTCTTATATGCTCCAAGATTTTTATGGCCAATATTGGTGACATTAATTATGTCATAGCTAAGTGGTTGCCTACAGCTACATCTGACAAACTGTAAGAATGTTACAGCTGGGGAGGAACAACGAAAACAATTGACACATTTCTGTGCTGAATGAATGAATATTCAACACACAGCATTATTAATCTATAAACCTAGTGCAATAAGGATAACTGTGGAGCCCCACAGGGGTCACCTGGTACAAAAAAAATGATGCGGAAATCAGTTGGCACGGTTTTCTTACAATTTACTCCTAAACCATGCCCACGGATTAGTAAACCATGTGCACTGATTTGTAATATCTACGTTGATAACATCAAAGAGGGACTTTTGGGACTTTTAGGCCTATATACAGTGAGCCAGAGCCATTACACACAGTTTGGCATACATATAATGAGCTGTAATAGGCACCTAGACCATATGTGAACCATAACCATTGATTAATATGAAACCCATTTACATCCTATAAATCATGCTTGTAGAAAAAGCATGTTAATTAAATTTTCTATGCAACTCTGTGGGCCGCTGTGGTGTCCCTGTTTGACGTTATCAATATACATATTACAAATCCGTGTGCACGGTCTACTAATCCGCGGGCATGGTTTAGGACTCCGCGCGCACTGATTACTAATTCGAGGGCACGGTTTACTAATCCATGTGCACGGTTTACTATTCCGTGCGCATGGCGCATCAATTATTTTTTTCTTACCAGGTGACCCCTGGGGAGCTCTGTAGAGAACAGCCAAAGCAATGCCACATTTTTATGCTGAATGACAATTGTGACAGACAGATCACGTTCAGCTCTGTCATTGCCGCTGGAACGGCAGCTGTAGGCCTAACTATCGCTCCCGGTGTGGTCAGATATCGGAGTGCGCGCATAGCGGCATTGTGTCTGGGATTTACCTCATGTGGAAAGAGCACTTTTTTCTGCTGGTTGAGCACACAGTGCAGAACAAACACCTGGTTCCCTTAATTTTTTGACTTGAATGTTTTTTACTCCTCCTCTCTCAGTGACGCGTGTATCTTCACCAGCTTTCATAAACTTCGTTTCCATATTTCAGCTGTGCTACACTACGGAATAGGTGCTACACTGTGATAGAAAGTAGCTTGCTGTTCATTGGATAAAAAAAAAAAAGTAATAAAAAAATGTTGGTAAATGTAAAATATTGCTTTGCTTTGCTGAATATGATTGGATAAAACGCATCAAAAACAAAAACCCACGTGGAGTGAGGTTTTTTTTTGTTTTTTTGTCGAAAATAGTTTGTGAATCTAAAACGTCCATATGCCGGAAATCCAGCCGGAGGTCTTTAAGCCCTGCAGACAGAGGAGAGGAGGAAGAGAGAGGGTCCCATGATGATGATGATGATGATGCTGATGCTGATGATGATAATGATGGTGATAAGCCTTTGATTGAGAGGATGGGAAGTTAAGATAGTAATTATGGTGAAATGCAGCAAACAAGGCTGCGACATCTGCACAGGCATTCCCACTGAATGATAGTAGGGTGTGTGTGTGTGTGTGTGTGTGTGTGTGTGTGTGTGTGTGTGCGTGCGTGCGTGCGTGCGCGAGACACCAGCTTGTTGACAGCCAAGGGGATAATGTTCTCTGCTTCCCTCCTGTCACTGCAGCCTCCAAAATGAAGAACTAATACACACATACTGGAGAATTAGAATAATCTACACCATTTCCATACAAATAAAGGTCTGTTTTGCTACGCTCTATTGCCGATTGATGCCACACAATAGTGATTCAACCTATAATCAGTTCATAAAAGCTTTTGCATTTACTGTTTTGAACACCTGTGAGGGAAAAATGAAGTGTTTACAAAAGCAACAACAGCGATTTTTTTGGAATAAATACAAGTAGGTAGAAGAAATATAGGAAGTTGCAGTCTGAAATGAGTGTCTTTATTATAACAGTATGTTGGCCCAATGCCTGAAATTGCCATCTGCTATTGGCTGATCTTTGGTGCCAGGTGATGTCACCACCTGTTGTACTCGAATAGAAGGTGACAGATTTGGGTTTGGTGTTTAGTTTCTTTTTTAAACTGTGATGTTTTCAAACAGTATGTGTGTGCGTTTTATACCATTCTGTAGCATAACATGGAAAGGCAGATGCTGTGTCAAATTCACTACAAATTTCTGTGATTTCAAGCTGTGGCAATTCAAAGTCACTCTTGGCTCACTGTCGGTGGTCGGACTCTCTCGGAAAGCAGTGGAAACTGTAATTACCTGCAGAACACCTCGTACTTCACACCTCATACAGGGTGACAGTAAAAGGAAGGGTCGGAAATATTCTACATCATGTTTAAATTGCGAGTAGCGGTTACCTCTTTCTGGTGGTACTTGATGGCCAGTTTGAGCCTAGCCAGGTCATTGTTGCCCTCTTCCTCCAACAGGTTGATGTCGTCTCTGAAATTGAGGATCATCTCCAGCTCTCTGGAGCTCCTGGTCTGGTCCAGCAGGTCCTTGGCAAACTGCTTACACTGCTGAGACAGCTCCTCATACTCTGACTTGAACTCGTTCTCCACCTGACAGAGGCACCGTGAGTATAAATAACGTTCAGCATCAAAAAGCAGTTGAACAGTATGCCAATTTATTAGGGAGAATGTCAGAGTACAAGTCTGTCTGTAAAATGCTACTTCTAAATGAAAACACGCCTCTGGGTATTTTGTGTCATGAAGCTGTTTTTCAGACTTGGGAATGCTATTTATTAAATGCACCACCTCTCTCTATTAGCCATGTTTCCAGTTACTTTTCATTCTATGTTCCAGACCTGCACTGGACAAAAGGTTGTTTCATCTAACCAACTGAAGTGGGATGAGAGCACTCAGTATATTTAAATAGTCTATGCCTCGGGTAAAAGCCTACAACAGAGAGATTGTCTGCCTTCTCATGCAAATGAATTTGCCATGAAAAGTTAAGTGAGGGTCAATAGATAATTTTTGACAATTTAACTGTACGAACCCTACGCTGCAGTACAAATGTCAAAAAGGTACTTTGAGGGTTTGTGATATTTCAGTTGGATGTAATGTAGCAGGAGAGTGTCCTGGTGTTGTTTTTTTATATTACTATTTCTATGAATGTCCATAGCTAATGTGTTTTTCATTGTGAAATGACATTTACCAGGAGGATGTTATTTTAATTTTTGACTAATAAATTGACACACCATTCTACATCACAAATATCATGGATGAAAGCTCACATAGGGTAAGAGTAAGAATTCATTAATGCAACATACAGCTGATATTGAAGCTCGTATTCAGTCACTACAAATGTTCTCTTCTTTAAAATCAAATGCTGCCAAATTGACTATCCAGCTGTGCCATCAGCTGGACCTGTTCCCACCTTGCTGAGCTCCTGCAGCTCCCAGCTGAGCCTGAACGCAGTGAGGAAGGGATCCTCGCTGGAGAGGGCAATTAGCGAAGGACTCGACAGCGCTCTGTAGATGTTGAGGCGCGAGCGAGAGTGCCGCAGGCTGTCCACGTCTGAACTGGACACACACTCCACACAGTTACAGCGCACCTGCGACATCAAACAACGCTTAATGAGCGTCCATAGGCATGAATGAAAGTGCATTTTCAATGAGGGTTTCCCACTAAATCATGTCCCAATCCAGCAAAGCATGCCCTGTATGCATTATGTCAAGTAATAGGATGTTGATATATTTCATATGACATTATGTTACGCACTGTACTATACAGTATGTCAGTGATTCTCAACCTTTTTTATATCAGGGACCACAATTATAGTTCACATTAGGGCCACGGACCTCCATTTGATGAGATTTAGTCTCTCTTACCCAAATCTGAGATTATTTTTATTGTTAGATATGATTTGGTTGAAAATAGTCATTCCTCTGCATTCTCTAACTGGGGTAAATTCTTGTAAATGAAATAATGGTGAAGTTTAACAATCCATCAATTTGCTGGGGACCCTATGGGACGCCTGGTGGTCCCCGGACCCCATGTTGAGAACCACTGCAGTATGTAAGTATTTACTGGAGATACAAAACCGCACTGAGCCAGTAGCTTCAACGGTTCACCCACCTCATGTGGCTGGGGCACAGACACACCCTTCTGCACCAGAAGCTTGATAATTTCATAGTTGTTGGTGTGTGCAGCCAGGATGATGGGGGTTATGTCAGGGGTGAAGTCAGAGAACTGCTTGTCCAATAAGATAGGAGGAACCTGTAAGAGGAGATGAGAATAAAGGCTTTAAGAAGATGTACAATGAACCTCTGGAGGCATGACATTTCTAGCAATTATGTGGCCTTGGTGTCACTGTGAAGCACTGCATGGTTTATGTAATATAGCCTATTTATAAACCTCAAAGTCTTTTTTACACCGTCAGGTTTAACTGACATGCTCGGAGCGCGGTAAAAGTAATTGGTTTGGTTAAGGACGGAGCCTTGAAATGTCTTCTATTCACCTCAGAGTGCAGTTCAACAGTGTCTAAAACGAGCCTAAATGGAATAAGCAGGATCAAGCAAATAGTCATTAAAGCCTTTGACAGCTGCCGTGAAAACTGTTCAAATATTAGGGAGACATTACGCCCTCGGTCAATGTCGCACACAAAATGTAGCCCGTATCAATCAATCGAAAAACCATTTAAAAAAGGTTAGAGGCTACAGTGTAGCTTCTTTAGGGGAAAAAAAGCATCAGTATTTCATACATTTCAGAGGGAATCATTATGCTTAGAAAGAAACTCATTCCACATATCCCTCTTATCATCCACTCCAGCTAAGCCCTTTTGCTATTCCCTTGTCAGTCAGTCCGAATACAGGGCCGCGGGCTGCGGGGGGAATGAGCTAGCCCTTTTTCTCCTCTTTTAATTGAAGCCCTTTTATCTGATTCTACAGAGGGGGGAGAAGGGGAGGAGACAGGAAAAAATAGATGGAGAATGGTTGGAAGATAAACATGTGATAGGTAAGGGACTATTAGCATCGCGATAGAGACGGAGGACGGAAGCGGTGGGGATAGGAGAGTGAGTGAGGGGAGAAGGTTTCACTGAGACTAAAGACATGAGGCTTGAAGTGACTGTACAAAAACAAGCTCCTTCTATGCTCATACATCCACTCATGCTTTTGTAAATAGATATTTTAGAATCATAGTAAAGACATCAGAACTATGAAATAACACAAATGGAATTATGCAGTGACCAAAAAAGTGTTCAACAAATCAAAACTATCTTATATTTTAGATTCTTTAAAGTAGCCGCCCTTTGCCTTGATGGAAAGTCAAAGGCTTTTGAAAGAAATTCATACATAGGCATCAACTTCACTGTTTATATTTGTCTAAGAAACAACTTTCAAGCATTTAAGCATAAGCCTTTTGATCAAAGAAAATGAAAAACATAGTACATTCAATCAGGTGTGTTTGGTAGTTTACTAGTTAGCTAAGCTATGACATACACTGCAGGTGTATTTTACAAATATGTTTGACTCTGGAATAGACTATAATAAGTAACAATTGAAATAGGATTAGTGAGACCATTTGTCACCATTAACCTTCAGTGAACAAAATTCATATAATTGTTTTCCAGGGGATTGGTTCATTTTGCTCCACATTTTTCATCATCCGTACTGCACCCAAAAGTCATTTCATCATTTGGGCCCTAATTACCTGTCTAATTCACTCTCAGATCAATCATAGTGCAACAGGAACTCCTGAGAGTGGCACAGAGCCAGGTCTGAGAGCCTTCATATTCTGCAGAGGAGGGTGATCTAATAAGTTATATACTCTGTTCTCCACGTGGGAGGAGGAGGGACATCAAATAATCTACATCAAACAGCCTTGGCCAGTGCCCAGGCACGGAGCAGGAGGACTGCTTGCTGGGAGATGTGGAGTTATTATAATAGTGGAGAAATGAAAAGAAATTATAGCCCACTCATCCGTGTAATGGGTATTTGTTGTGTTACTCATATTAGAAAGAAGCATCCACCATCGGCATATTGATTAAAAATGCAACATTAGCATCTGCTGGGTGCACGGCAGCGCAGTGCGCTGTGCATTTGCTTTTCTTTGTTTTTCAGAACTCTCTTCAAGCCTCCCCTCTGGTTCTCACCTGTCATCCTACACAATTACCAGAGTTGCTGAGAAGAAGCTTGTATAAACCGGGATACTGAGCTCAAGTTTTGTTTCTGAGTTGACACTGTGGGAAATAAAACAAGATCAGTGAGCATTAATGCGAGTGTGATTATGTTTATGTTACCTCATACTGTTTAATGTGTAATTCTGAACTGGCATCCCTGCTCAAAGGAGAGAGCTTCACTTACGTAACTATCTCCATGTGGAGATGGCGAGAAGGTGAAAAGGAAAACACAAGGAATGTAATGTGGTTTACAAAAAGATTGATTAAAAAGAAGTCAAAACACAAAAGGACCTGAAGGACTTATAATCAAGCTACAGCTCTGTGCCTCCGATAATATCCATTCCCCCTCATTTGGCTCATGACAACATGCTATTCTGATTTGATTTATTTTGTGGACAAAAGGAAGTATATCTGTTAAAATACCTACAGTAAATTGATGCATATCTGTACTCAGAGGATAACAAAATGAAAAAGCTGCAGAAAACCCTCATTTCCAACGTGGCTCTCAGAGGAAAACAAATAAGCCGCAACGCTTTCAAGACTATTATCAACACATCATTCAGACAGCCTGCAAGAACAGAAATACAAATGCAAACAATTCCAGCAATGCCCAGAATGAATCTCCGGATTAATAAATCTTGGAGCAGGCACTGGCAACAAATGAGATGCACTTTTCCCAGACAGCCTTTTAATATAACCAACAAGCTTCTCTAGGGGAGATTTGGCCGCGCCATGTGATCTATTTTCACAACCTATTCATGATGGTGGGGAGGAGCGCTCGCTCACTATAGGCCTTTAAGGTGAAGAGGAAATGCGGCAGCTGATGGATGTCGCAGCCTTGGGGTTTTGACTGAGAGATTTCTGGCCACTGTATCTCAGTCCTGTCCACATCCATTCAATAAACAAACCCATTCAATCTCTTTGTCGTATGCCTCACTTTCTCTCTTCCTCTGGCTCTCTCATTTATTCCTCTTTGTACTTGTTTTTTTTTATTCCCCTCTCTGTCCCCGTGTCATTTCACTTTCTTTTATCTGAGCCAAAAACACCATGATGACACACAACAGCAACAAGGGAAGAGACTCTCCTTCAGTTAGTCAATGAAGCGAACATCTGTTCCTTTGTGCTAAACAATGCAACTTATTCTATTAAGAGACGAGAGAGAAAGAGAGAGAAAGTGTGGAGTGTGTGTATGTGTGTGTTTATACCAGTGAAAGTGCTTCTAATGAATGTGTGTGTGGGCCCGCGCGTGCACGTGTGCGCCGGTGTGCCAGTGTGTATGTGGCAGGCAGACGCAAAAAGAACAAACATTCCTCGACTGGAGAGCAATCAAGGCAAAGGGGCACCGATCTGAGAATTAATTAAACTGTATTTGTTTTTGATTACAGTAATTAAAGCTCTGAACAGGCAGTTCTCCTGGGCTGGAAGATGGTGTTTATTTATGAACACTGTACACTTAAACCAATCAGCGTCCAAACAAGATTTAACTAACAAATCTTGATTGCAGCCTGACTTGGGGAAAATGTACAAAGTAATGCATCAAATTTTCTCTAAGTGAATGTACTAATTAGGCCTCTTTCTGTAAAACCTATTCTCTCTCCAAAAACTGGCGCTCAAACACACAAAGGAAGGAAGGGCTGAGTTCCATTAACTTGTCATGATTTTTCAAACGCCTTTGACAATGCTGAAGTTAAAGCAGTGTTTTAAAATGTTGATGGGAGCCTTGCAGCGCCCCTGGTTATCTATGGATTGTGTATAATTCAATATGACTCACAGTATGACCAATATGACCTAACCTCCTCCCAAGCTCTGTAGCTCTGTCTCAGCTTTTGCTCACTGATGTTTTTATGATGTTTTTATTATTCTCTCCATCAGAACTGGCGTCTGTGTTAATGTTTACCTCACACCACCCCGGAAGACTGAAGTAGGGGAGAACGGGGTAAGTTGAGCCGCTGGGTAAGATGAGCCATCCCTTGTTTCTAGGCAACCACACACAACATGAATCATATGATTATAGATTTAGGAAGTGAGAAAGGTCCAACAAATGTGATTTGTTTCTATGTCAAGGGATTGCATCATGGTAAAGATCATGGTAAAGATGTCATGAAGTATATAGATTTAAGGCTTTATAATATATATTAGTTTAAGGCATTATAAGGTACAATATAAGATCATAAACTTATCATAAATGTAAGCCTGATTAGCTGTGTGAAGCAGTTTTGTCAAAATGGTGATTGTGGGGTAAAATATGCCACTAGTCCTGGGGCAAGTTGAGCCAATGGCCAATCTAGTTAGCTTTAGATTATATTAAAATGTAGTTAATTTAAACATATATATGTGCTCAAGTGATATTATTTTAACCTTACAGAACAAAGCTTGTGCCAACATTTTACCCCTATAGGCTCAACTTATCCCATCCTTATACTCAACTTACCCTGCCCTGGGGTAGGATGTGCCAAAAGACCAACTTTTCTTAATTGGTCATACTTCTAAAAGCTACAGAAATATTTGTACTTATGTGGATGCCAAACAACCTTAAGTATACATAGTGCTTGTACTCATTTATTTTGTTGCATCCACACAAAATGCAAAGTTTACTTCAGGGACTAATTTTTAATCAACTGATGACTGACAATCTTACTTGCACAAGCACTAGCTGCACTCAAGGCACCAGAGAGGGATTTGGTGAAGTTTAGGCTACTCTTTGATTTAGAATTTGGGCTGAACTACTTTTGACTACTTTGGATTTTATGTTCATGTCACTGAACTGTATTTTCTGGGTCATGTTTGCAGGGGATTATGGGTATGGCTGTTAAATTAGGCTATGTGCAGCAGAAGTTGTTACAGTAATTCATGTCTCTGTTTACATGGTCTTGCTTGCCCCCGGAGTACTGGCAAATTATGCTACATCAAATTGATCTTCCCACACAATGAACATAGATTGCAAGTGTATGCAAGAATATGTTGTAGTTATCTATCTTCTCTTCCTTGTTTTCACTTTATGAAGTGATGCAGATGTCATTGGCTTACATGCTTGAATGAGATTCAGCTAGATGTGTGTGATTATTTAATAGATGTGTACCAGCTGGATCAGATTAGATACTGAAGACCTTGTAAATCTATTACAGAAGGGAATGAATGCACTGTTTATGCAGACCCAGGCTACTTTTTGAAGCATCAGCTTTATAGCCAAAATACTGCAATTGTTTTGGATGATCTACAAAAGTCCAGGGAACTGCATGAGGCTTACAAGCTACACAATGAGTATTTTTTAGGCTGACATTGTACTCAATTTGTCAAAATAGCACAGTTACATCAGAAATTCCTCTTTTATCAGAAACTGGTCCAGGAGGTGAGGCCACCAGTTGCCCATGGTTGTTATACATCTGATTGTTTGGACTTAATGTCTATAATAAGTTAATACGTTAACTTGTAAGGTTGGGCAACTTCAGCCTCATTCATCAATTTCCTTAAGTTTGAAACTTTGTAAGATGATGAAATGCAATGAAATTAATATTTTTAAAGACTTGGCAGAGTTTCTGGTTGAAATACATTTTATGATATATCCAGGGTGAGTTTACTGCAAATGTTTGTACACTCTCCTTGATAAATTAGGCTCATAATGTCTTTCTCACAAACCAAGCCTGCATGAGGTCCCTTCAAAAGGAAGCTGGAGTCAATTTATATAGCATAATTAACATAGATTACCATTAACTATGATGCTGATGTTTTTGCTAAAAGTATAAAAAACAAACCAGGTGGATTGATTCATTTGCTTGCAGAAAAACATGGGTTAAAACGAAAAAGAAAATGAAAATAAAATGGAGTTTATACTCTCTGAAGCCATCGTACACATGGTCAACCCTCCCAGCATCCCCCCTGCCATGTGTGCACCTTCCTGGGTGTGAACTGACACACTCCTGCTTCATGAATAAAAGAACTCAACCACCTCCTCCTCCCTTAATCCCCTCTGTACCTGCATGCCCCCACTGGGCTTCTTGTGGTTGAGCAGCAGCTCCACAGCTCCCACCACTTCCTTGCGGATTGCGTGTAGCAGGGCATCCCCGACGTAGACGTTGAAGCTCAGCAAGAGCTCAATGATCTCCAGGTTCTCGTTCTCAATGGCGATCAGCAGAGCTGTGCGGCCAAGAGGGTCGATGCAGTTGATGTTGATCTTGAAGTAGATCTCTGCCTCCTGATAAAGTAAGGTTGTGAGAGAAAGTCACTGTTTATTTAAAGTGCCAATCTGGGCCAAAAAAAAAAATGCATTTAAAATGGAGCTGTCATATACTACCAGTCTGTGTATATTGAATAAGTCTTCAGGCTGAAGGTATACATATACTGTAAAACTTCCAATAAAGACCGGGTCTCAAATAGAGGCTGAATCTAGCAATAGCCTGGGAGTGTTGTGTGTATGCGGAGCAAAAGCCAGTAATATTCAATAATTACCAAAACATGACAGAGAGATATTTTTTTGTAGTCACTTTCATGGCTTTGTCAGTTTTTTATTTTATTCCGTTTTGATGGGCTGATGCTTTGTTTGCAAGACTGATGACCAGTATTTTCTGGTAGCCTACCGGTACGCCAATAAGCAATCACATTTTCTGATGAAGTAGTAAATGTTTTGCGTGATTATTTCAGCCATATATTCATTATTATTATTATTATTAGTAGGAGTAGTAGTAGTAGTAACAGTAAAAGTAGTAGTTCTGGTAGTAGCAGTATCTGACATCATACCAGTAATATTTTAGGCTATAGGCCTGAAAAATCAATTGTATAAATTTGAGCACAACTCTTAATAGAATGGTAAATCTTTATCAATTTCAGGAGTACCAGGTACTGTGGACCTGCCAAAAGAAATAATGGCCCGTCTCTAATTATAGCCTGCCTCTCTTTTGTTGAGGCAAGTAAAGGCCCCGTCCATTATTGGAAATTTTATGGTAAAATGTAGAGGGTCATCGTGGCAGCACAGGTGACGGCATAAATCCATTCTGGATTATGCATTTCAGTAAATACTGATCAACACAATTCGGTAAAAGCAATCCAATTAGATTATGGCTTCAGTATCAATCCATTAATCCATCCATCCATCCATCACCTAAAGGCTCATAGGGTTGATCAATTCAACCATCTACTAATCACACTATCCATCCATCTATCCATCCAGCCATACATCCATACCTCCATACATCCATACATACATACCTCCAGGGCTTGTTTGACACTAGCATAGTCTCCTTTCTCCACAGCTCCAAGGTAGGCCTTCTCCAGGGGCGACAGCTCCGACTCGGACCGCACGATCCTGAGCGGGATGCGGTCCTGGTATGAGGAGCTGTCCGTCCGCCGGTAGTACAGCTGAGACATCTCCCTGAGCTTCAGCTTACCAGCACCCTGCGATCACTGCTACAGCTGCTGCCAGGTCGGGGAGTTTCATACTGGAGTGGGTAGGGACAGGGTTGGGAAGGTAAGAGGAAAGGAAAGGAGACAGGGAAGGAGGTGAGAGGATGATGGGGAAAGGAGATGGGGACGGGGCAGAGAGTTAATCCACAAGAGTTCACAACGCAACCTGCCTATCTAAACATCACCTCACCTATCCAGACGTCTTTACCTGCAGTATCCAGTGTCTGTAATAATGAAGGGAAGTGAGTGAACACAAGTCTGGAATATAGTAAAACCAAGTTTCAAACTTTCCAAATTCAATATTTGAGTGCATGAGGCTACTAAAATGTATATTTAGGACCCTAAAATCCCCAAATCTGTGCAATCTCAACAGTCACAATCTACCAGGTCTCTAAAATCTGGAAGTTGTAAGATTTTCCCATGTGATCCCTATGGTATTAGAGTTACATAATATTAGAATATAATAATATACTATACAAACAGAAGTGGAAAGAATACTGAAATATTTTACTCAAGCAAAAGTACTGTTACTTCAGTTCATGTTTACTCAAATATGATTACTCTAGTAAGAGTACTTGCCTATGTAAAAGTGATAAGTTATGTCTAACGTCTATAAACCTTTAAAACAAGCACCTTAACAATCACCATCTTCTCAACGTGGTTTTTCAATTGCTGTTGAAATGATCATGAAAAATGTGACATGAGAGAGTATGGGAATGAGAGGTATGAGAGGATTAGAGAATTGGAGAGCATGAAAATAGAAAAGGATGGAGATGGAAAAGGTAAAGAATGAGAAAGGGGAGTGAAAACATGGAAAAAAAATGAGAAAGAGGGATGGAGAATGTGATGCTAAAGATAACAACAAAACTACTGGGTACTAAAAGATAGTAGAAACAGGTGGTTAGTGCATAATGCTTCTCTCTCTCTCTCTCTCTCTCTCTGTCTCTTTCTTTCTCTCTCCCTCTCTCTCTCTACCTCTCTCTCTGTATCTTTCTTTCTCTCTCCCTCTCTCTCTTTCTCTCCCTCTCTCTATCTCTTGCCACAGACACTGTCTCTCCTGGCGCCGTCTCAAGACAATTCATTACTGCTGTGTGTGTTTCTATCCAATGAATAATATGAGTGGATTATAACAGACTCACCGTTGTCCAGCATTTTGGAACAGAATATAGCAAATGTAATTTTCAGTCAACATAAAAACAAACAACTTTCATGATTATATAGTAATTTCTTGACAACAACAAGGGCATGTAAAATGTCTTATCTTCAAGTGTGAGCTCTATTTTGCTTTGGCAAGTGCTAGGCAGTAATGTGATCCTTCAGGTTTTGAACCAGCAACCCTGATGGGCACACAGCCTGGTGTGCTGTGCCAGGAGGAATTTATCATGGCTTAAATGCAGGCTAATAACACCAAAGTGGCTGAGATTAAAGGAACACCATGCAATTTAACGCTAGCTGCTGTTCCTAAGCAACATTTATTTCAAATTATGTCACTTGTCATCTCCTCTCACAGTCAAAGATGCCAGTTTACAGCTGCAGAAAGGTTCCCTCTGCCCCCTAATTTTCACCACATGCCAGACAAAGCCTCCAAGAATGATCATAAATAGGAAGTTTTGTTCCACTGAGGACCTTTTTTTTCTTCTGGAGAGCCCTTTTGCAAGATCACTTTCACACCTCATTTGAGCTCCTGGGCATTAGTGTGATATTGCCCCTTGGTAGAAAGACCTCACTTTGAATCACAAATATCTCTGAATGTTCAACCACCAGCACTGCTTACCCTGGAGGGCTTTAGTCACCACCAAACAGCTTTAATTTGGAGAATCTAGTGTAAAAATGCTTCTTACAGAGAAACTATCACAGTAAAGCAGACCCAGGTAACATTTCATCCTGTGCCCAGAGTTAACGTTTTTAAGAAGTAATGCCCCTTTGCATAAAAGCCAGTGATGGCAGTGGTCCCTTGGACAGCTGATGTATTACACCACTATTTTGTTCCTTGGCAATGACCCTATATGGCATGCAGATACTTCTGTATGTAGGATCTCATTTAATAGCTATCGGAATTTTAAAGAGAGACTTCAAAGATGGTCAGATAATTTTGGGGGCTCTGCCTTTAAGAAGGAACAGTAAAAACATTGTAATCCTATGAGGCATACAGATTTGGCCATTGTTGATTTGGAAAAAGGTCTGGGTTGTAGAATGATGAACTGAGAATCCCGGTAAAACTCACATATGTTGACTGGCATGATAGAGAAATTGCTAAAAATAACATGAACATGGCTGCTTAAAAAAGAAGGCTGTACACCAATAACAGTAACTGCATGTGGATGGTCTGGTGATATAATTTATCTGAGTTTTAACGCTCTGAGAGTACACATATACGGGATATCAGCTTTTCAACAAACCACACTGCACATTTGGCGAACCCTGTCCAAAGCTTAAATTCAGAGCAAAACATCCATAAAATTGTAGACATTAAATAATTTAATAACAACATACCCCTGTAAATTGGCTGTTACCATTTGCAGTGAGTGGGGCCAGCATATACGCACAAGTGAGATGCTTTTATTGTCATTCCTGTTTTCTTATGCAAACAAATGTTCCAGGGGGAAGCAAGGTCACTGAATAAAAGGGTTGTCAATAGGAAAGCGCTCTACCTTGTATCTGCAAGAGTCCTTCCTCACAAGCTGCATGTGGAACCTTAAAAGGTGTTAGGTTGCATCTTTTATCTTTAGAGTGTAGCCTACCTCTATTTCGCGTGCAAAAGCTCTGATACACATAACTTCATTCGTACATGTGGATTAAAGATGTGAATCTCCAAGTAAGACATTACAGCAAAATAACCAACCTTTAAGATGCTGGGCATTGGAACTTCGCTCAGGTCGATGTTGGAAAATATCCGGAGAGAGGTTTAACACAACAGAAAGAAAAATGCTATAAAAAAAAAAATCCGACCATACGCTTCAACTTCTTGAATTTAGTATCTCTCCAAATTTGAAAACTGCAGTGTGGATCTGCAGGGATTCCTTGCTTGTTGTCTTGGCGCCTTGTGATGCCAATGATCTGTCCTCTCCTTTGGTTTTCAATCTAGTCTGCATTCCCCCTTCCTTATTTTTTAGACTTGACAGTATTCCTACATCCACTCAGTCAATTTTGGTCACGACTTCCATTCGGTCTTATTTGGGAATAACGCAGAGAGACTGGCGCATTCAGCTCACCGCGCAAGAACAGCTAGAGAGGGGTAAAATGGGAAAACGAAGTTCCTCTGTGAATTACACCTGATTTCCCAACGTGTCCGGTTTCCTCCCTGTGTATGTTGACCGCGGTTTACGAGATTCTCATCCACTCGACTTTTATCCACCTGTTGGGGCTGACTGAGCGAAAGGCAGCGCCTGCAGAAATAGCGCAGAGCGTGCAGCCAGATGCCTGGCAGGCGATGTGCGGAGCGCTGCTGCAGACTGGTCGTGCGCACTTGGAGACGCATTGAACACAGCCGCACTGCAAACAATACCCGTCCAAACGAGTCATTCAGCCTTCATACTCAGCCTCAAAGTGGCATTTATCTGAAAACAAGGGAAAGGTTCGTCTAACAGGTTGCCATATTTCCGCTGATTTCCAATGTAGTTTTGCTTGTTGGGGGAATTTTCTACATCCAAGCGTTAATATCTTGAAACAATTTAGGCAGCTGTAATGCCTATCACTCCACCAACATCAAGAAAGTGACACTTGATCCTTGAAAAATCTTGTTAAGATGTGCACAGACACTGTAAACGTGTGTAAAAGCATAGCATTTCACTTGGATTTGATGGTCATCCAGTTCAAAGGAGGACTGAACAACAAAGTGACATACTGTATGCTTTTTTCATTCACACAGTAAAGAAACACGTGTTGGGCTATTGTATCCCGTCCCTCTCTGTTTCACATGCAGACCCCCTTGTTCTGTTTGGAAATTGACCCAAACGTAATGGCAGCTTAACCACTTGTAAAAAGCTTTTCTTCAATAGATTTTATTAACGCTATATAGGCCAGTGCATGACTGTGACATTGAAAAAGATTATTTTCGTATTTCAAATTAATTATATCTTATACCTCCAATTACACTGCCTCATTTACCTGTTCTCATGTTCTTTCAGGATTTGTTGTGTTTCTGGGAATGTCTGGCTATAAAAACTGTGAAATGTAAGGCTACCAAGTCAATCATCTGAAGAGTTTAAGCATGAATCTGGAAAAGTTTTACCTACCTGAAAACACAGATATCAATTTTCACCTGCAGTGCTTCAATATGCCCAAAATCTGGCATGGTACATGACACATACTGGTATTTGGATTGAGTGCAAGTAGCCTACTGAGAACATTGCATTTTTCTAAAAAAGATTATTTAATAAGTGGGTCTTGAATCCGGTCAACTCTGTTATGAATGGCAGTTTATGTGAGAGGCACATTGAAAATGGATGAGGAAAACAAAGGACAAGGACAGCTCCCATCCACTCTGTCCTAATTTATGCCTGAGCTGGACATACTGTGTAGATACTTGGTGTTGGAGTTAACTTATATTGCATTTTTGACATAACATGATTAGTTCCATCTACAGTAATTCCAGTATTGTGATGTGGTTCACTATTGTCAGTTTTCTGCCCATTTGCCCTCCTTTCCTTCCAGCTTTTTAATCATGCTTCAAACACACACCAACGTAATCTCTCTCTCTCTCTCTCTCTCTCTCTCTCTCTCTCTCTCTCTCTCTCTCTCTCTCTCTCTCTCTCTCTTCCTCTCTGTTTGGCTGATTTGTAGGCCTGTTGACGTTGTAAATTCTTCCTAATGGTGAGTAATGCTGGTGAATGTCGTCTGACATGTTTAGAGTGTCTAGGCCAAACTTATTCCATTGTGTGTGTGTGTGTGTGCGTGTGCGTGCGTGCGTGCGTGTGTGTGTGTTCTGGGATATGGAGGGCATTGATTTATATAGTGTGCATGCTTGTGTCAGGACAGGCTAGTGATGTGTGATATTGCATGTGTGGTTAGATTAACAGGCTTATACAGTAGGAATTATTTCCATTCTTGTGTTCTTTTTCCTTTTTTGCAAAAGCACTTGCAAGTGATATTTCACTTTGGTATAACCCAGTGTGACCGTTAGCCATCAAGTACTGTATTATGATCATCATTTTCTGTATAACTAAGTACATATACGACTTCAAACACTTGTATTAATCATTTTAGCAGAAAATGAACTATGTCTCTCTGTCACTCTCTCTCTCTGCACTTTTAGCTGCCTCTTGAGGCTTTTTTTAATTAAAAATCATTTATAGCTTTATAGCTTTCTTTGGTGTTGTTGATGTCTTTGATGTACTGTATAGAGGCAATTTAAGTGTCTACCCATGGGATGAGAAGGTTCTCTGAAACTCAGCCTGAACCCCAGATGGACACCCACAGACGAGAGGGATAGGCCTATACTTTTCCTCTCGGGTACAGAAACTCTCCATGACTCCAGTGCCAGGTTTTTTTTTTGGTTTGCTTTGCAGATTCATTATTACAAAGGACGTGCCCTTCCCTAGGCTTTAAATCAAGGTCATCTCTCATTTCATAGGTCTGTGCACACATCCCCGATTAAGACTACACATCAGTTCATTCAATCAAAATCATTTAGTGGGAAAACACGCACACGCACACACACACACACACACACACACTCCAAACCATCAGTGCACTGATCATGACAGGAAGGCATACAACTCACTCTTGCAGTATTCCTTATTTAAACAAGTCCGTAATGTTGGCAATGTCACCAACCATTCTGTACCGGTGAGTGACATAATAATCAGTCACCTAAGGTAAAGCTAATAATTTTGTCCTGTGTATGCTTACATTATGGGCAGGTTCCCAAACATAGATTAAAATAGCTGTAAGTGTTATATAAAACCCCATTAAACGTGCTTCCTTATACTGCAGACTCATGGCTGTGAAATCTGTATGGCTGACAGAGGGGAAGGGGAAATCAAAACTAAGTATTGATACTAAAAATAGTCCACAAGTTGATTCTTCTCCCATAAAAGGGCCTTTTAGCTTGATTGGAGCGGACATTTTAAACAACACCCCTGATGCGACGTGGAGACGGAAAGCAAAACAGTTGAGGAATTCCACTGGGCTTTTTTCAATAACAGCGGGCCAGATGATGCCCCTGGTGCTGTGAACGCAGCAGCTTGACGACAGGCTCTCTTCTGGTACTGGACTGCCAAATTCAGATGCAAGACTTTTCCTCTGCCTCATGACAGTGCGAACCCCCCCTCTGCTGTAATAAAGGTAGCTTTTGTTGCACGGGCTGATAAAACTTTATTGTGCCTCGAGGGGAGGCAACAGAGCTACTTCTGGATCTGTGGGATTCAGAAGCAGATGGGGGGGTTCTCAGTTCTATTTTTACTTATTATGACACTGAGTTTTTCCTCAGCAGAAACGCAGTGTTGTTACACTTATTTATAAAACGTCGCTGCATGTTGGAGGAGAGGCAGTGTTAGTCGTTGATGAGTGGAGCCGGAGGCTGCAGGGCGAAGGGGTTTTCCACAGGTCTTATGTTGACAGTGGATCCCTCTGTTATCACGAGGACAGTGTTATTGCTGTGCTTGTTGATAAGACTGTATTGCACACAGTATTTTGCTGCGGCAGCACATTTTAAGCTGTCCGGGGGTTATCACACTCAAGCCCCCGCGTTCCCCCGTACTTAACTGTATTAGAGCACAGTCAATTTTTACACATGAGAAAATGTTTTGCACCTGTTTTCGTACAAACAACTGGCAAGCAGCCTTATGGTTAAGAGTTGCAGTAATTTTAACAGATGGTTTCATTCTCATCAAGGTATAAGAGGAGAGTCGAGAGGCGGCTGGCGAGTCTGCGGCAGCCTGTTTCTAGAGCTACGAAGCAAACCTGCGCTCTCCCCGTCTGCGAAATGTAACATGGCCACTATCCCCATGCCAGCATCCAGCTGGTGCTGACATCTCCCTCTGCACCGTCCTCTCTGTCCCTTCATCTCTCTCTCTGTCCTCCCCCTTCTCCTCTTCCCTATCTCTGTCTCACACACACTGCCCTCTCCACCCCCCAGCTCCCCTCTCTCTCGTACTGCCTCAGGTTAAATCCACTTTTGTTCAGTACTTGACAGGAAGTTGGAACATCCTCTTTTACAGAGGTGTGTGTGTGTGTACGTGTGTCTGCTCTGCTCCCTGAAATTCAAACTTCTGCAGTTCTGCTCTAACCCAGACTTTTGCTTTTATCTCCATGGAAACTCGGTGCCGTTCTCATCCCCGTCCCAAGCCTTTGAGAATAATCAGTCGCCCCTTTCATGAAGTTTCAAGACAATATTCTCCCACAATCCGTTTCCCTCCTTTCACCGCCAGTATTACACCGCGCCATGTATTGAATCAATTGTTGGGAAGGCAGAATGCCCCTGTCAGCAGCGTGATTACGTAACAGACAGGTTTTCATAACCCCTCTCTCTCTCTGGGTGTATCTGTGGGAGTCATGCTATATTTTGTATCGCCGGCTCCTGAGGCTCCCTGAGGTTAGTGCGGCCATCTCAGCTGTTTAAATCGCCATTACTCTCATGCTCTGTGAGAGGCTACTGGGTAATTAAAATTGATCTGTCTCCGTCCTCCCTGGAAATGTGCAGAGGCTGAGACTGCCACACCGGCTGCCAGGCCCAGCGTTCATATTAGTTATAGTAAGCACAAAATGGGCAAAAAGAGAAAGAAAATTAGCTCATCAATTCACAGTGAAAGGCAATGTATCACCCACAAATTTCTTCACATTTTAGAGATGCCCTGTCGTTACTGGGCACCTACATGGCACCTACATAGCCATTAAGTTGGTAAAATCTTATTTCCTACCTCTTCCTGTTTGCGATCACACCGCAGAGCAAACTAACAGATTCAAAGTTACTAATGGATTATTAAAAATGTCTTCAGCAGTGATTCCAGATTTTGCTTATTTTCTTCCAAAGTGATGTGTTGACTTTGCTTCCATATTTCAATACTGCCTGAGGTTTTATTATTGTATCGTTCCCTGTGGTTTTTCAAAGATGTTATTTCTCATATAACTCTTCAAGTGGCACTGCGCAGCTCACCTCTATGGGACATGTGAAATGCTGTTTGTATTTATTTTACATAGGTTGTACTGTATGAACGAACCCACGGGCAAGTAAACACGTCTTCCTAAGAAACCACAGGTTGCAACAGCACTACTGTACGGTTTACACATTGCGAGACCCTTCAGCAATCTGTTTATTCTCTCTAAGAATACACACATGTCCTCTTCACTACATCCCATCCACCACACAGGATGTTCATCAATGCTGACCCTTATTCAAGGACTGCTTTTCCTCCTCTGCAGTGGTCTGTCAAGGACGTGGCAGTTGGTGCACTGTCGGCTTATGTAACAAAAAATGCAATGCCACATTTTCTTCCTTACTTGTATAAAAGCACAACGCGACCGGTTCAGTGCACACAACACACTTCCAGAGGGCTATATGGTTTCTGTTAGAATTACTTGTCCAATAATGCTTGTCAAAGACCACCATCAAGGAGGTTTATTTGGGTGATTACTCATGATATACATGGGACATTAAGAGACCCAGTATCGTTAATGTCCCCTATCCAAAGAAATACCCAATGTTTTATTTCCAAATGCTCTAAAGGCAATGAGGGATGACCGCTACGACACACTTGACTGTGCTTTGCTTCGTTCTTTAGTTAAAGCAGCAACCATGCTACTCTCATCAGGACTCAAAGGCAGATAGTTGCCCTCTTACTGTTTTCTTTATTTAGAACATTTTATACATTATACGAGTACTTTTTCCCTTTATCTTTCAACCTCAGGACCTAACATTACCTTTGACATAGTGGAATTATCTGCTGCTAAATTGAATTTGCTTTGAAAGCTACTCTGGGAGAAAATAAATAAATAAATAAAATAAAATAAAAAAGGTTAGTCAAAAAGGTTATTCCATTGGGTAAACCTGCATTTGTAAAAGTGAATCAGTTTCCAAGCATTTCCCAGCTGACAATAAAATACCTCATGGACAGTGAATTATAAAAGAGCAGCACTCTGCTTGTACTCTGAAGAAATGTTTTGGCAAGCATTCATCCACCGAATAAATAGAATCACGAGTGCAACAGAGTGCATCATTCCACGTCTGCAAGACAGCGCTGCCAAGACACGGGTGTTTTGTGAACCGACCATGATGGTGTCCTCTTCTCTGCGGATGTTTTCTCAATGTGACAGTCTCAGTGTTTATCCACTCACTCTATACCGTTTTCTCCCATAGTGCTCTGCCCCTGTACGCCCAGCACCAATTACAGTACAGAGATCCACTCTACTATAGTGCTGCGCTCCCATAGGTTAGCTTTCTTTCAGTATCATAACATCGTCTGTTTGCCAAAATGTTTCATGAGCAGTGGCCAAACTTAATAAATTCCACAACTGTTACGCAAAACTGCTTTGCCAGCTCAATAGAGTTGTATATTCACCAGCAAAAAACATTTTTTTTTTGTCAGATTAGCCGCTGCTGTTGCAAGGCTTATACACATCAGCAAGACTATAACACCAAGGTGGGCGTACATTACTCAATTTAAGGTGAGAGAGCTGTTTGGTGTTAGGAGTTCAGTGTCTGATGACTGACTTGACTGTCAGACTGACTGACTGAATTTGGCTCCTGATGCCTACATCTTGCGCTGTGGGAAAAAGTGAGAGAAAGTGAATACAGAAGCAAATGAAAGCGGATGCCAGTAGAATGATGGTGGAAGAAAATTGCTGTACAAAGTACAAAAAGCTAAATTCTGGTGGGTGCAAGGTCACTGTCAATAGCTGGTGAACTAAAAGCAACACATGCCACACCAGTGACAAAAGGTGCACTGAAAGAAGTAATCCCAGCTCCTGTTCAAAATATTGTGACAGTAAATTGTGGGAGGTTTTCAAGTGCAGCAGAACCATATTCATCTAAACCACATAAATTCGAACTGACAAGATAACTGGAAATGTTGCATAAAATGTGCAGGGTAACAGAAATGAAAAGTTTCAGTTATTACAGTAAGTAGGGGACTTATTTTTTAGTGGCCATTATGTATTCTTTGTAAGATTTGATAACAAACAAATCACTGGTTACTCAGCAGCTGAATACTAGAATAAGAAAAAGAAAAATAATCTATCTGTATAGCACTTCTCAAAACACAAGCATACAAAAAGCATAAAATCGACAGCGAAAGCAATAAAGCAAGGCAGGAAATATATAAAATCAAGGCAAGAGCCATAAAAGAAAACCATAAAATGTAGGTGAAAAGCAGTTATAAAAAGGTCATTACATAAAAGCCTATAAAGTGTAAAGTCTATAAAAATGAGTTTTAAGACCCAATTTAAAAGATGATTCAGATTTAGTCAGTCTGGTCTCCGGGAGTCTCGGAGGCCTGATGCCAAAGACCTGATTGCCTCTTGTTTTCAATCTACATTTTGGAGCAGCCAATAGGGACCTGCCTCAGGACCTGCAGCTGCAATCTGCCTCATTTGGGACAAAAAGCTTGGTTGCGTTCATTTGAAATCATGAGAGATGAAAAAGAAAACAACAGAAAAGCAAAAATCCCAAACTGAACACTTGTTGCCTTCATAATAGTAAGTGTAGATGTAGATAAAACATTACATGTGACAACAAAGTCTCATATGAATGTTGGATTCAGCTCAGCTCTTGTGTGGGTTGCTCCCATTTCAGCAGACTTCGCTGCATCAGCTTTGTGGGCTGTTGACCACAGCGGTAAACAATATGATACGAATCAGTCTAACTTTTCCCTCCTCTAATATTTTTGCAGCCACAACCAGTTTTTGGGGGATTTTGAGCTACAATCCAGAGTTGTTACACAGACTAAGTACAGGATGGAGTTTATATTTGAAGCTTTGATTGTTACATTACCATGGGAAAGTTTCAGATAGGTAGAAGGCACTTTGGATGCAATAAAGCCTGCATAACTATGAGCCTTACTGATAATCTAAAAAATATATGAATGGTGTTGGAGTATGAAATTGTTAACAGATGTTTAAGAAAAGCTTTTTGCTATATTAACCATTTATGTTGTTTGTAGTGTTGAAAAGACCCTGCCAGCCTGCCAAGGAGTGTTCAACCTTTACAAACTTTGGTGCTACTCACTGCCTCTCTGTCAGATTTAGATGTTTTGGCATTTAGCTGAAGCTGTTATCCATAGCAACTTATAAATGAGTAGTCAGGAGTTCAGGTTGTTGCTCAAGGATGCTTTGACTAGACACATGGTTATTGATGGCCACACTGGCTGTTGCAGGGATCAAACCTCCGACCTTCTGGTTACTGGACAGTCTCTCTCTCCGTCAGGCCATCCTTGGACCTCATTTACTTCCACACTCTTTCTCTCTGTCATCAGTTGTGAGTGGTGGATCTATCTTGTATCTACACAAGAGAAAAAACCCTTATATGAGGAACGAATACATGACAAACTACAAAGGAACCACTGAAGATTATTGCAGCTATGTACATAAGGAATCAATACAGTGTATCTGCCGGCGACATGGAAAATATCAAACTGTCTTGAATCGAAATACATTAACTCACCTGTCACTTGTTTCAAGGTAATATCATTTGATTTAAGAAAAGTCTTGAAAAGTGTTAAGGTTCATTGCAAGCAAGTGAAATTTCTTAACTAATTGGCTGATTTTATTCAAATTTGCGTGGGTTTCTTCTTTCCTCCCACATCCAAAAGACATGCAAGTCAGGTGGAGCAGAGACTCATAGCTTTGAATGTGAGTGTAATTGTCTGTCTGTCTATATGTGTTTGCCCTGTGATGGACCAGTGACCTGTCCAGGGTGTTTGCCTTCCTCCAGCCCAGTGTATTCTGGGAAAGGCTCCAGCCCTATGTGACTGGAAAAAGGAATAAGCATGTGAAGAAAATGAATGAGGATGTGAAGACTTAATATAAGATGAATTGTCTTGTCAAAGTGGACAGGGAAGAGCCATTAAGAGATCTGAGTGGTTCTTCAAACAGTGATGACCCTTTAAAGCTCCAAAGGATTTCAGAAGAACTATCAATCCCTCTCAGAATATGGAAGATGCATGTTGCCAAATCAAGCAGTTCCCTGTAAACCCCTTAATTTCCAAGCCATCCTAATTAGACCACAGTCAATAGTCAAATTAAAAATCAGTCCACATCAACAAGTGTATAATTGCAAGTTTGCTTTTGATCATTTATTAATAAATAAATAAATATGCATAGTAAACAGTGCAAATTGCACTGGCAAAAAGTTGCATAATCACAGAACAGTTTTGGTTGTACGCTGCAAAATCCCAGAGGGGTTCATTTTTAGTGTAAATCCAAGCAATCACTGAATCTGTGCAATGGGACCGTTGTAGTATACTGTAGTGTACTATAATCTACTAAATGTATCTTGTTGAATTCACATTAAAAATGAATGGAAATTGTTGCCTCTGGTTTTTGAGTATGGTTTGTGAGCAGCTCTTCACAACATGAGAGAGGAAGGGAGAGAGAGAGAGAGAGAGAGAGACAGAGAGAGAAAGAGAGAGAGAGAGAGAGAGAGAGAGAGAGAGAGAAAGGGAGAGAGAGAAAGGGAGAGAGAGAAAGAGAGAAAGAGAGAGAGAGAGTAAGAAGAAAGAAAGAGGGGAAAAAATAACTGGCAAACCTCCTGTTGCTAAGGCTACTGTTCCCTCGAGGTGCAGCTTGGTGTGTGTGTGTGTGTGTGTGTGTGTGTGCATGACTATGTGTGTATACTGTATGTGTGTGTGTGTACTGTATGTGCATGTGTGTGTGAGTGTGTGTGTGTGGCTGTGTGCATGTCTGCATGTGTGATTTGAGCGTGGGTCCGTGCGCATTTGATTCGATGACAGAGTCCCTTCCTTCAGTGAATTAATGTGTGAGCTGCTGTACCCCAAGGGAGCTGATGGAGAGCCAGGTGTTGCCCCCGACTGACCCCTCCATCAAGGGGAGAAGTGCAGATGAGATGTATTCCAGGAGAAAAAGAGAAAAAAAAAGCTTTTTTGGACACATTTGTTGCCAAAGGATGTCCTGGAGCCACTCAGAGCCTCAAACAGAGATGACAAAGAGTGAGGTGTTGACAGGACCGGTCATGTTGGAGGTGAGAGAGCAAAAGTACTTTGCCTGATATCAGACAGAATTGTCAACTCGTTACACATCTTCAGTCTGACATTGCCTCCACTCTAACCGATTTCCGTAGGGGAGGGGGATTCGATTTTCCCTAACCAATCAATCCGTCTGAATCTAACGTCATTTTAAGTCGACACTGATGCGTAGCCAACACCAGCGATGGTTCAGAAAGAATAGAGCATCTTTGACAACACGTAAAGTAAAAACAAAGTATTTTCGGATTTCAAAGTAATTGGTACTTTTAATCGATTTAGAACAGCCTCAATAGCAGCGTCTATCTTGTCTATAGCGGTCGCCATTGTTGTCATTACTCCTCCTTGGTTCCGGTGCACAGCTTGACAACACTTGACAACAGCTTGACAATGGCGTTAGTCCCGCCCGTGGCGCTGATTGGACTGATCATTTTTCAACCGAGAATCCGCTGTTTCATGTCACGATGCCAGACCAGAATCAGTCAACTCGGTGGAGTGGGCGGATTCAAAGGTCTGGACCCAGGCAACAAAAGTACCAAAGAGTAGGGATTTGAGTAATATGTTGTGTGTGTGTGTATGTGAGTGTGTGTGTGTAAGGACTTAGTGACTGAATATTAGGGACGATTCAAATGATTGGTCTGTTTTCCACCTCTTTATGAGCGGTTCGATAAGTAGCCTTCGCAGTGTGTTGCAGACAGACTTTCTTGTAACTTGTCACCTTTCCCCAACAAACATTACACCTATTGATTTTTCTGATTGGCCACTTCTCACCTTCCAATCAGCCTGTTCATTCAGCCGTGTGGAAGAAGGATCATCCTATTTCTGAACAACACCCTTTTTTTTCAAGTGATTGGACACCCATTCCCACAACTTGAAGACAAATCACAAATTTAGCTGACAAAGAAAAACAGACTGAGCAGGTGAATTAAGAGAACTGAGTTATTTTTCCTCCATCTGCTACAGATGAGGGAGTTTTCTGCATTGTCAGTGCTGTTATCTCAGGGCCCAGAGCTGTCTGTCAACATTACAATAGAATAGAAGTTCATTATTAACTGGTTGACTTAAAGGAAAGGGGATCCTATTGATGGGCTCTGACTGGAATCTAATACACATGGTTTTCCACATGTTATAGAGTTGGAGAAGTTGGTAAAACTAAATACTACCCTTCATCAAAATCTAGGCAACGTGGCTGCGTGCCATGCTGGCCGCCACAAGAACTTTAGACTGGGAAGTCATGTATGACACCTGAGAAAGAGAGAGAGAGCAGAGTAGAGTAGAGTAGAGTAGAGCAGAGTAGAGTGAGTAGAGAGTAGAGTAGAGTAGAGTAGAGTAGAGTAGAGTAGAGTAGAGTAGAGTAGAGAGTAGGCTAGAGCAGAACAGAATAGACTAGCGAGTAGAGTAGAGAGTGGAGTAGAGAGTAGAGTAGAGTAGAGTAGGGAGTAGAGTAGAGTAGAGAGTAGAGTAGTGTAGAGTAGAGAGTAGAGTAGTGTAGAGTAGAGAGTAGAGTAGGCTAGAGCAGAACAGAATAGACTACCGAGTAGAGTAGAGTGTAGAGCAGAGAGTAGAGTAGAGTAGAGAGTAGAGTAGGTGTGTGCATACATTAATTCGAACATAGTCATTTTTATAAATCAAGTCTATGCTTAAATAAAAAAAAAATGCAAAAAATCACATTTGGGATCTGAGACCTTGTGTAAGATCAGGAAAAGTGGTTAATAGTCCTTCCAAGCTGTCGCTGCTATCCCCATTCACAACCCTTTCCTAAGGATATAAAGAGTTTTGTTAAAAAAAAGAGAGATGTACATGATTTTAAAAGTGCCACATACTTTGATGAATGATTTATTCTAAATAATTTAAATAAAACATGGTACTTTTAAAGGATAGCAGGTTATGGGTGTGCTTGATTGACAAAATGTAATTTTTTTCCCACAGCGCAGCCGAGGCCATCACCAGGCAAATTCAGGTCAGGCAGTCAGTCAGTCAGGTAACGCTCAATCTCAGAACCCATCGTCTATCCGTCAGTCCGATTAGCAACTTGAGACGCGAGAATGGAGTTGGAGTTGAGAGACGACGTCTACGACCGGATTGTTTCACAAGTTTTTTAGGTCCAGACAAGATTTCAGCTAATCTCTATAAAAAGATATCTGCATATGAGACATCGTCTCTGAACTCCAACTCCATTCTCGCGTCTCAAGTTGCTAATCGGACTGTAAACAATGACCGGCGCACGGAAGAAGAAGTCTTGGCCCGGATGTCCGCTGGCTACACCGGAAACCCCTAAATATTGGCCGTCGCCCCCAGAGTCTAATCGTTGTCAGACCCATAGACGATGGGTTCCCAGATTGGGTAACGCTTAGTGAGATGATGCGCTTTGTCAGATGGCCTCTAGAGGGCTTCAGTGCATAGAATTGAACACATGCCGTGGGTCTGTACAGGATCTGTGCTTGTTTTATTTCTTAATGTAGAGATACTGAATATATTGAACTTAGCAGATAATGATTGTATCCAAAATGGATATGTTGTGATTTGGAATAGAACTAATATAGCTAATTTATTTTGGTTGTTTTGCCGATATCAGGCATGATTCCCAGTGTTGCAATTAACTTGCTTTTGCGTTTCTTGTTTAGTCTGACAGCATGAAGAATAATCCTTTATACTGGAGTTACCAGACATTTTTAAACAAGTTGGAGGAAAGTAACTTGGCTCTGGGAAAATTAGGATATAAATCAGTTTGTTCAAATTACTAAAGTTCTTTAGCTACTCACAATTACCGTTTTACAACAACAACTCTGCAATCAATGGTGTTTACACAAAATGGAGCTGCTGCCTTCGCTCGAGGTATTTTCACAGACCTCCGTCTGTCTGTCTGGCTTACGATACAAACATTAATTCAGCCACTAGTTTGCTGTTCGGATATTCTTACTCTATATCAACAAAGGCTCTCAGACTATCTCCCGTGTTTGCATGGGGGATTTAAAACAGGCTGACAAACTAACAAATCCTATGTTACTGTGGCCCTTTTCTTTTTTCTCTTTTTATCAACACAGAAAAGGGAAAAATTCGTGAGCACACATACTCACATAGTTGCTGTCACAATGTTCTCATAATTGCTTTTGAAAGACTGTGAACATGGTTAAGTAGAGGGATTACAAAAAATGTGTCTAAGTACCCCAAAAGCTGTGCCCTGGTTGCGAGCTTTCAGAGGCATCGCTATGAATTCTGGTACTTCTGAGACTGCATGGGCTCGCCACCTTTCCAAACCTTTCAAGCAGGGGCATAATTAGGAGAAATGAAACATTCATGACTGATATACTCAAAAGTGAAAGATGAACAGCTTACATATTTTGAAAACATTTTTATTTCTTTTTTTTTTGTATCAATGTAGAAAACTGGTGGTATCATTTTCATAGATTTCAACACTCATATACTTGATGTTGTCATATTTCCAAGCTTTAAGGTCCTGGACATATGCAACAGCGGGAATCTCTTGTCTATGATGTGAACACAGGTTGCAGGATGCTAAGTACATGCAGCGTGGACAAGATCATGAAAAAGGCAGAATGAATGGTGGAGACCGCTGTGCACGACAGAGCTCAAATGAGATTAAATTAAATGGAAAAACTGCAAGAAGTCTATCTTTCCAACTGTGTTAGATAGCTGTGTATTAGAGTTTCATTAACGTCCCAAAATCGCAATTACAGTAGTTTCAAATTCGTTTAGATGAGTATCTTTTCTAATGTTTTCTTCCCCATTAGTGGTGCCACTGCAAACATGGCTAGACATCTTGACACACAGGCATGAATATTGGTTGTGACAGTTTTTTTTTTCTCTTGTGCAGGTTGATGAATATTGTTGGTGTAAGAGAACGGTTTCTTTTCGTATGGATGCTGCTGTCACCTGAATTTCTCTCCTAGGGATAATACAGACGGACTTGAAAAGGATGTGGTGAGGGTCAGGTAACAAGTGCCACTGGTTTAAGGTTATGTGCATACCATTGCCATAGGGTTAGTTAAAGTTGTAATCCGAAAGATTCTTAGTTTATTTATTTATTTATTAGGCAGCCATTGCTGTGGTGCAGTGTGCCGCACTGTGCCTTCCAGATCACTTGTCAGTCAAACGGTGTGCCACCTTTTTCCTTGGGTTTTCTATTGGTGAAGTTTGAGTTTCTGTACTTATCGGTCTCTTTTCTTTACTTATTCATCCATGGTGGCCATCGCTGCTCATGCTAACTACCCAGTTCTTCTACTGTTTATTAACTGCTGTTGCTGCTGGAAACATAAATCACATGACTACTTGTGCACCAGGGGATTTTTCTCTAGATTTCTCTAGAGATCTAACCTGACACCGGTTGTTTAGAACAGCAAATGTAGCAAATGCAATAACTCTTATGAACTGTGTATGGGTTATATCTCTATTATATCAGTTGGTGATAGAGAGTAGCAAAATGGAAATGTATTTATATGAAAATGTCATAGATTTCTATTTTAAATAATGCTATGGCTGAAATTAGGATTAGGATGAAGTTTTGGGTTATGGTTAGACGTTTTCCTATTATTGAAATTTTGGCTTTGAAAAGTAACTCACTTGGGGGTCTTGAACCTGCCTTTGGAGCCGCAGGTCATGTCTCCTACCAAATATTTGACTGTTTAATTTTAATTAAGGGCTTTAGAAAACTTTGACTCCACATTTACACATGCTGTCAGAGATGTTTACACACTTCATTTTAAGGGTGTGTATTTTGAAGGAGAATGTAACTTTGACCTTATTTTGCAGTCTTGTAAGACTCTTGAGAGATTATTTGAGAGGACACTAGTACAGGAGAGACTTTAATGTCTTGTTTTGTTCTGTCCGTCTGTCCATCCACTCTTAGTCTCTTGATCAGTGACCTTTCCACCTTTAACAATACACAAACCCCCATCCAATAATTTAATTGTAGACGTGATTGTGATCTGTGTCCATCATCATCACACACACACACACACACACACACACACACAGCTGTCTCCAACCATGCCTAAACTAATGCCTTGGGAGGCCCATGGTAATTAGCCTTATCGACCCCCTCCAGAGGTATCAGAGTCATGGGTTATCAGACAGGGAATCCAATCACAATGCAAATAAAGGTAAGTTAAGCAGAACGATGCAAGTCATGTCTCAAGCTTTATTCCCTTTCCCTCTTGCCTTAGGTGAAAAACCAAAGAAATCCAATTATTAGCTCAAATTGCATTGATTGTGTCCAGCCCTAATAGGGTATTAAGCAAAGACTGTGGAAAGACAGGGAATAAGCAGGCAGTGTCTAATGCAAAAACAGAAGCCCGCTTTGACAAAGCAGTGGGATCGACTTTCTCTGGACAACACTGGCAAGGGCTTCCTCATCTAATCAAGAAGACATTGTGTATTCTCAAATGATTTACTGCATCCTATTATATTTAAATCACCTTTGATTATCAGTGGCGAGACCTGATATTCTCTGTTTGAACTTGTTGTGCAATTATACCTGCCATGTGTGACCAACAGAAACCAACACATATACCAGGGGCTTGTTAGCCAAAGATAACAAGCCCTGTGTTGACTGCCCACATAAAACACCATGACCCACAAAGAAAATCAAATGCACATGACATGTGAGAACTGGAAATCAAATGCTGTAGCCACACGTGTGCCGGATATCAATCAGTTCACCGTCATGTAATCACCTGCTATGTATTCATGTGTGGGATTATGGATGGAAAGCAAGAGAAGAAGAAATAAAGGATTGAAGTGGAGAGGAGTGACAGACAGAAGGAGGCATGGTCAAACACGCATGGACACACACATACGTAGACACCCACACACACACACGCGCGCATACACACAGTATAGGTCTTTGACTTGGACAATATATGATAGTGATGATGGTGCTGGTGTTCTTTTCCCCTACAAATCTACATTGTTTTAGACAGAGGATTATACACCCAGCAATAAATCAAAACATACAATATGTGTTATGATTGTCCCACTTGAAGTTGTTATTAATGCTGAAAGGACTGTGATCCCAGATGTACTGAATGAAAGGAATCATGCTGGTAAAAACCATTGATCCTCAGTTCAGCGCCTTCAACCTGCCTGTCACCCTCTAAACGTGTGGGTCTAGCAGCATGTGATAAGCCAATTATAAATAATCAATAAACATCAAATTCTATGTGTGTGTGTGTGTGTGTGCATGTGTCTGTCCATGTGTGTTTCACCGCGTGTCATTCTGTCTATCACTCTGATTTTGTAAGTATATATTTTTAGCCTTTGTTTATGAGAGGGAGGTTTCTGTTCCCACACTCACATTGTCTTCTGAAAAGAAAAGCAGCTCCATGTAGCACTCAGGCTGGTCTCTTGAAATATCATGAAAAGAACACAATGTTCTAAAATGCAAATACACGAGAGAAGTACGGTGCCCCGCCACAAAAGGATAGTGCATGGTGGAGACACGACTAGAAACCGCTGCAGTTGGACACCGACAGTGGAGAATAAGGGCTTTGAGGTTGGGGTGGTGGATGGGCAGATACGTTCACCTTCATCTCAATTCAGATAGTCAATTCCCAACTCATGTGAGGAGGTTTTATACTGTGAGTGAAGATTTCAATTTTAGCTAAAGTTTACCATTTTTAACCAAGAGCAAAACCTCACCCTAACCTTCACCACATTACGTGCCTAAACGTAACTGCTAGCTAACCTTTTTCACATGGCGAACTTGTGAAAATGTTGTGTCTAGTTCATGCTATTGTCACATAATCCCTTCATGGTGGTGGGAAGTAATGTTCACATAATCTGTGTTTCAGTTTGTGTTAATTTCATGAAAGTTTGAGTGTTGGGGTTGGGGGTTAAGTGCCTTGCTTCACAGCACCTCAACAATAGTTGGTGAGGAAGGGGAGAACATTACTTATTCTCTGACAGTGCACATCTGCCTGGTTGATTTGAAGAGACGAGAGCAGAGATGGTGTAAAATAATAAATCGAGGCAGGGAGGGGAATCGGGAAGGAACTCGGGAGTAATACAGAGTCCATGAATGGCTAAAGTGTGAGCAGAAAGCAGAGCAGAAAGGCTAGTAATGAACCTTCTCCTTTGTGTCCCATCGACCTATTCACTCATATTCACTCATAACTCATCTGCAGGCGCCCTGGTGGAGCATGAAGACAGCCCAGAAACAATTAACAATACCGCCTCTCCGACCACTGCGTTGTAGTGCAAAGTGTACAAAGAGGTAGTGCTCCATTTCTCAGTTCTTTGTTTCACTTATCACAGTTACTAAGACTGTCCTTCTTCAGTCAAGGTTGAGCGGCACACAGTTCCAGCTGACAATGTTCGGCATGCCCCACTGCTTCTGCTCCCTTCCCTTCCCTTCCCTTCCCTTCCCTTCCCTCCCCTCATGTCTGTTCCATTAAAATGATAGGCCTCTCTGCTGATTCAGAGCAAGTTAAGCTAGCGGGACATGCGGCACATCATAAATGCTGTATGTAATTACCCAAGCAACAAAAGCCATTTTCCCACCGGTCCCATGTAGGTCCCATCAAAATGACTATGCGACGGGGTTCCCTACTTTCCATCTTGCCTGTCGGGCATCTGATGTTACTGTGTAATTACTGCAGACGGGTACAGTACAACAACAACCATCTAAAGCCTCTCAAAGGACACCATCACCATGGAAATGACCAGTCTCTGAAAATAACAGAAATCATTAGTGTACTGTAATTATAGGTGTGGAAACATGCATAGTCCTTTTGTTTCTGACAGTGTTTTCTCTTCAGGACAAAAAAAAGAACAAACTGAATTCAGATGCATTCTACAATATATTTCTTTGTGTGAATGTCATGTTGTAAATGTCACGTTGTTTCCCCAGTGTTACGCCGTGTGAGTTTATGTATGAGTGTTGAAGTCAAAAACAATAATATGAACATGAGGTATGTATTTGTAAAGTATTTATTGAGCAAAAATCACAAAGTCCTTTACAAGAATAAATAAGACATGAAAACAAGATAAGACAGATGAAAACAAAAACAAAACGTTCCCGTCATGCCATGCTCGTGTAATATATCATGTTGTGTGAATGTGACACTGCTGATTATGCATTTACCCCCAGTTCCACTAATCATGTAACATCGTATAGCTCTTGTTTACGGTTTCAGCGTGACTGTTTCTGTGGCAACAAGTGAGCCTCCTCTCTTTTTCAGTCACGGAGGAACCAAAGGGTCACCAGACAATAACAACACTATGATTACATGCTCAAAAAGAGGCAGAACCATTAGTGCTGCCATAGAACCAAATGATTTGTAGTGTGAACATCATAAATGGCTCTTTATTATACTGTAATTTATTTAAACCAGATAGAAACTCTTCTGATATTCCATATAGAACCATTATTGGTACTTTACTGGTTCCTTAGTAGTTCTTAAAGTGATAAAGTGATAAAGTGAAGTGTTTTTCTTGATTTTGGCAACACCTTTGGAGATAAGTGCTCATTGCTTTGGTGTTTTGCACTCGACGGAGGCAGTCAGACGGCCTGACAGAATAATAAAGACACTCAATGTAGACTACGGCTAGTAAACAATAGCAAAGCCTGTACCAGTCCAAAAGAAAAAGAGCCACATCTTCATCTCTCCTCATCGTCCCTTCTCATCTTGGTGTGCTTATCATCTTTGGAAAGGCATTGCCGATGTTCACTTTTGGCTGGGAGCTTTTCATTTTAGCAGGCTTGCCTTCTTCTGAGTGATTGATCCGTGTCTGGATTTTATGTTGATGAAGTTTCTGTAGGTACAGCTCTTTTTTTCTTTGTCTATTCAGCCTTGGTGGCTATTTCCTGGGAAAGTGGTTCCCACTCACAGGTGTTTAGAACAGCAAAAGTAACGTTTTTATGAACCGGCTATAGATTGAATCACTATTATATGGTATCAATTGATGGCAGATTGCAAAACAGCCATGTGTTTATATGGAAAAGTTGTGGATTATTACTTTAACTCCAACAAACCTAAAGCTGCTGCCTGTTGTCATGGTGTGAATTGGTCTGTGTGTCTTTGGAACCAAGACTGGACAAAGAACCTTTATTTGGTTCTGTCAAGCACCATTCCTTCTTAGAGTGTGGTCTAAATGTGTCAGGGTCATTTCATGGTGTTCGTTGCCGTTTGAGGCTTGGCATTTATTACCAACCACAGAGAGCCTGCAGGTAAGAACTGAAAAGGAAAGCTGACAGTTTAGATTATCATATGGTTCAAATTAAACATTCTTACTATATAATTAAGGTGTCTTTGCAGGTAATTATGATGATAACCAGTGATTATCCAAGAAGAAATTCTATAGGGTGTTTATTTCACGACATTCATGGGATTTTTTTCATGATGTTGATGATTATCATGGTGGTGTTGAGGATGATGATGATGATGATGGTGATAATTATGGTGGGAAAGACCGGGAATTATGATGTGACGGTGATTTGATTACGGTTCACAGGAATCGAACAGAAACGTCCAGCAGCAGCCTCGCTCCAAACTGCTATTAACATCAGCGGGTTAATGGACCTGCCTTGAGGAAATGAGGGGAAAGGGGTGAAGACGGGGACAAAAGACAGATAACTGTGAATAGGAAGCACTTGAGCGGGGTCAGACTAGCTGTCTACGATGCTCTCATTTTCTCATTTTGAAACAGAGAAAGAGGGAATCTTAAGCACCTGGGGCTTAGAAAAGTGCTTTTAGAGAATGTCACAACGTTTAAGTACTCATGCTCACACACATACATGCACGTACACACAAATGCACACACACACACACACACACACACACACACACACACAGTTCCACAAGTCAAGTAATAGAAATACCTCAGTATGTAAAGATGCACAATACAAATTTGTATCCCAGAAGGAGACAAATGGAAAGAGGAGAGGGGGTGAACTTGGGCAAGTTGCTGAAAAAGCTGCTGTCTGTTATTGTGATTTCAATCGTAGCCCAATCTGTTCTCTTTTGTCCATTTTGCAAACTGATTTCTGTTTCCATTTTCCCTCGCAAATCTCCTCTCACATTAGCCTGTGTTGCTGTTCTTGTTACCTCAGTGGACTGAAGGTGTTAGAGTGGTTGCTATGCTCACTGAACTATAAGGGACCTGGTCCAGCTAAATGGAATAGATTAATATAATGGATTGTAGCAGATATAATGTGTTTAAGTATGGTAACTGGCTCGCTTTGGCCAGAAGTCAAAAGTGAGTCTGTGAGAGCATCTATACTATATTGGGTATAGGTAAAATATATCATATTACCATTAAGGGATATCATTTTAATAAACAAGATATTCTACTCAGCTGTAAGATGGAGATATAGAGAGAGGAATGTAGGAAATGAAGAGGGAGAGAGAGAAAGATAAATTAAGTTGGTGATTATCTAATCTGTTCTGATTTTAATTAAAATGACCTCGCACATCAAAGAGGTGATGTGCTGTTATACTGTAGAAGTAGAACATGAAAACTCCCAGCGAAACGCGCATGCACACACACACACACAGCACACAGATACATGCATGTGCATAGACACATTTAGAAAGAGAGAAAGAGAGAGGGAGAGAAAGAGAAGCCTCACAGCCTTTAGTAAAATCCATTTAGCGAAAAAGCTTTTCAATAAAGGGACTGAATAAAACACCACAGGGAGACTCTACCGCAAGACAACAAACAACCAAGAAAAAGGCAATAGAATAGCAGCATTAGGCATACTTTACACAAAGAACATTTAATTGATTTATTTCCTCGTTTGACATTTTTCCCTGCCACAAAAGCAGAGCAAGTCCCTGTGTGAGTGTATGTTCTCTTTTTGACCACAACACCACCAGAATCAATTTAAAAATCGGAGAGAAGGGATGTTATTCCATTATCCTGCTGTTTCCTGGGGTCAGAATAGTCCATTTATGGTTCCAGCCGCTGAGTGGGAATCTTTGAATCAATCATGATCAGACTTTGACGGTTCAGCACTCAACATCTGACAGCACAAGAGCTGAGGGTCATAACTTGAATACTGATAAGCCGAAGCAAAAAATAATACCAAACATGTCAATGTTCCATGTCAAACTATGATTTCGCTTTAATATTGGAAGATTGGCGACCATACCCATATTTTTTGGGATTGTCCCAAATTGTATCAATATTGGAGAGACATTCAGGCAGAGATCAAGCAAATGATGGGGGTAGACCTACCTCTAGAGCCAGCATTCTTTATATTGGGAGTGACTCCAGAGGATATAGTTACCAAAAATCAGACATATTTACTTGGGGTGTTGCTGCTGATCGCAAAGAAGATGATTACAGTGTTATGGAGAAATGTAAAGCCACCAACTGTCCAACAATGGAGGGAAAGGTTAAAAAGTATATATTTGATGGAAAGCATAACAGCCAAACTCCAACTAAGGACTGATGTTTTCAACATTAAGTGGACACCGGTAATACTACAGTTACGGAGACTGAATAAGGACACAACTTCTCCGTAACCTTAGTGGAGGGGAGGAGTTCGACTGGTGCAGTCTACATGTAATTGGAGCCATGTATACAGATGTGACTGTGATTGTGTATAAGTGCATGTATAGTGATGGTACAGTGACAAACTAATTGAGATCTCTCTTGACCCTCCCTTCTGTAAGATCCAGAGTTTCCCAACAGGCATATGAAGAAGTGTTTGGTTAAACATATGGGTGATTGCATATTGGTTAGGATGAGGTTAATTGGGTGCCTATGTCTGTGATGCCTCTATGAATAGAATCTGAATAAGATAGGTCGATGCGATGCTTACATTTGTTATGTGATTTATGTATCTTGTTTGTATGTTCACTTCTATATGATTGCATATGGAAATAAAGATTAAGTGCAAAAAAAAGTATTTAAAATGACTATCATAACCATCTATTCTGATAATAAGAGTTATGGTTTATATTCATGTTATTATCTGATCTGCAGTGTAATTATCTGTAATGTTATTATCTGATACAATAGCACAGTATTATCTGATATTGCCTCTGCTGCTGCAGGATATATTTTGTTTTACAAAGTACAGTTGTGATGAATAATGCGCTACAAAGTACAACCCGAAATGTTACCAGTATGCATTATTCAGAAGAAGTGTCTGAATGCTTATTTTCTAGTGAGTTGTGACAGGAGGGTGTAGATAGATATATTTCAGAAGCATTCAAAGCACCGCACACAGAGGTACATGCTGTGGTACAGAACAATCTGTCTGAGTTATTTCATATCCTCAGAAATCACTGCAGGCTCACTGCAGCATTTTAGTTATGACAGGTTCAACTTTTTATACCCAAGCTTGTTTCGCTCAGTGTAATCAAACACCGAATACTAAGAATAGGGAAAACCGTAACTTGGCACCAGGTCTACAAGAAGCTTGTGTTTGCTCACCTGCTGTTTGTAATTTATTTGGCTAAAATTCAGGCTCATGGAGTGAAGGTAATAGTAGCTCTGCATTTTAAATATTTCTCAGAATCATGTATTATCTAGACGGATTTCAAGGCTCAAAAAAGACATGAGGTAATGTGAATTTATAAAGTCAAATGCTCTGCCATTCTTGAATAAAAAATATACAGTGAGATTGTAAAACGCCTGAAAGTCGGGGAAGACCTTAAAGGCTCCCAATTATAGGAGTTCAAATTCTCCTCTTTTTATATACATAAATCCTCAAAGATATTTGATGAAGACATTGTTCAAATTTGATTTTGATTTATTTAGAGTTATTGTATTTTCAGAAATCCATTCTTTTTTACAGTAAGTTTCAGACTAACTCTCTTGATTGGCTCCGCTCACTAAACAACTGCTAAAGTCCATCCAGTCAGTCATGTTTGCAGCATTTGAACCGATAACCTCCCTGGAAAGCCTCCACTCAGCAGGTTTGCCTCATTTAAATCAGAGGAGCTGTTGTCAGCCAATCAGGGTCCAGTATTGTGACTCTTCTGCCTGTGAGGACTTAGTGTTCACATTCATTCAATGAATAAGTTTGGGAAACATCATGAAGAACATTATTCTTATCCTGAGCCATAGCAGATTTGAAAACAAAATCGGCAGTTTACTTGAGTGGCAGTTGGAGTTGGAGGTTATTGACGACTTGTTATTGACGTTTCATGTAGTGAGCCCAGTAACTCATATTTTTCCGGCACTTAAGTCCCTCCATTTAGTATTATGCTAATTGCTTTGGAACATTAGCTGACTATTATACTTCCATCTAATTATCAAGGCGTTTCAACCTCTCCATTCAGTTCGACTCAAACAACGTGATCTTGTAAAATTTTGTGATATGAGCACAAAGAATGGATTCTGTGACAACAGCATGGATCGGACATGCCATTTTCAGCTGCATTTAGGCAAAACCACTTTGGTTAAGGTTTGGTTTAAGGTTAAGATTAGGAAACTAAAACAAGGTTGGTGTTAAGGTTGCAGTTAGGTTTAGGCAACTAAAACAACTTCATTAGGGTTGGGAAACGGCTTTGGTCATGGTTAAATAAGAAAAACTTTATTTTCATCGGAATTGAAGGCAAGTGCGTGCTCCCTTACTTTCCACTGCTCTATTTCAATGTGACACTATTCCTGTTTATATTTGTGCTCCTTCCCATAACCCTTTTGTGGTGGGAACATGTCATTCTCTTAGTTTTCGTGTACAGAACACATATTTGCATTTTAAGACTTCATGGAGATCAGGCTGGATTCAAGTGAGCACAGATGCGTTGTCAGGCGCAATGAATTATGGTCATTGTAGTTCACTAACATGCTTTTAGCACATTAAATTTAGATTAAAACTACATCAGCGAGAACAGCTTCATGCATGAGGGCCAAAATGAATCCAAACAATGTTTTTTTTGGCAGGCTGTTAATTTACCGGGTCAGACCAGCCAAATATTAACATTGTATTGGCAAGGTAAGATGAAAATAGAGGGGAACTCAAATTACGATTCACTTTTTACCAACCTCTGTTCATCACGTTATACAGTAAACTCCTGTCTCCGGATAGATAATCTCTTCTACAGTTTGTAGCATTTTGATCAAAAGAGCAGGTTATTTCTGTGTGATGTCACTGGGGTCAGTATCAATATGTTTTCAGGTCAGCTGATTGAGAACACAGAGGAGGCTCCACTGGTCCTTGAACTCTCTAGAGTTCATCCAGAAGATTTCATATGAGGTTGGCTTTGCTGTCCTCCTCTCCTCATACAAAGCACAAACTTGTATTGATTCTCACAGTCATTTATCTATAGACTCTGACTGAGGTGTCATCCATCATATTGCCTGCATTCATTCTTAGCTGCTACTAGCATTTTATCAATACTATAAAGCTCCCATTCATCATCCTGGTGCACTGGTGCAGCTGCGGTCTTTGATAAAGCCATCATGGTTGTCTTCCAGCAGGTTAAGATGGTTGCTTAATTACAGTAATAACTTCTTATGACTAAGAAATAGTTGTGAAACCTAAATGTGGTGGCAACTGAGCTACCACCAAATAAATAGCAAACAGACATCTATTTGATAGCCAAATGTGTTGTGAACTGAGTCAATTTTTTTTTCATTGTTGGTGTTTACAGAAAATATACAAAGACTCATTACTGACAAAATATTGTTGCTTTAAGCCATTCAATTAGCTTTGAAACCAGATTGGCTGTTTTACTAGTGAACCAACAAAATTAATGTTTTGAAAAAACATGTTTTCATTCAGAGAGGCATGGTATGATTTGCTAAAGGACAACACCACCAAGCCCTCACTCTCAAGCCAGGCACTTTAACCAGAAGGTTACAAATAAGTATCAGTCAATAAAGGTGTCTGTTATACACGGGAGCCTCTGGGTAAGAAAATAGAAATTTCACAGCATACAGTGTATTTTAAGGTGAAATATTCTCAGCTGTCAGTACATTAAAGAAACAGAGAGAGGTGTGTCACAGTATAGCATGAGTCAGATCCAAACCCATGTAGCCACAGGAGAAAGACCTTGCCACATTTATCTCACACACTTTACTGTAAGTCTACCTAATCATGCTAAGTTTTCCAAGGTTTAAGCAAATCATAGAATGAAACCATGATGTCAACACATTTCCAAAAAGAAGAGAGCTTTGATTTATTTTCAGGATGAATTTATTGTGGACCATAAAAACTAAATAAACTTTCCAAACACTCCAAGGTGAACACATTTAGATTTAAAAAAGTCCATCTGATGTTTCTGAGAACTTGCATAAGGAACACTTGGTGGATCATCACTCTTGTAAGTAATTTGTTATATCCAACATATGAATTCACACAAAAAAGTGAAGCCAAAAAATGTATAAATGCTTTCCACTTCATCCCTGATTGAATAGCTATACTTGAATATCCTGTATTGTAAATAAGACAAGATAAAATGCACTTTATTGATCCACTATGGGAAATTCATGAAGGCGTGGCAGCCCAGCTATTATAGACAGTCTGTGCATGATCAAACTATTAAACCTGAGATATGGCACAGTGTAGAGCGGGGGCTTACAGTTCAATACTCCAAAGGAGTCACAGAAACATAAGGTGTCCGCAGGTCCCTGCAGGTGTGTGGGAAGAAAGAGACTGAGGTGGAGGGAAAGATATCCTCTGGTGAAATAGAGAGAAGGTTATTATTATTATTTTTTTATCAAAGGAAAGGTCTGTCCTCTCACGCACCACAGACCAGGTGGCGTTTGAGTAAATGGGTGAAATATAAAAGGAGAGAAAGAGAGAGAGAGAGAGAGAGAGAGAGAGAGAGAGAGAAGATAAAAAGAGCTAAAACCGCAGTGCAGTGGGAGGATTTTATGGTTTATGGTATGTTGAATTTGAATTCTACGCAGCTACTGCGTAAAATGCTTTTTGCGGAGGGTAAATGAGGGTAGGAGCTATTTGCTATAGACACACTTGATCTTCCCTCTTCTGTTTTCTAACATCATTATGGCGTTACAGATGACTGGCTGCATGTAACTGGAGCCCAACCATTTGGAAAACATCCCTTCTTGGTCAGAAGAGTAAAAACCTCCTGAGGAAATAATGCCTTGAATTAGATTTGGTATCCATCCGGCCGCAGCATCCTTTAACTCAACACCGCCGAGGCCTATCCTTCGGAGCAGCAGGAAATCAATGTCACCATTACATTTTACAAGATATCGTTAACTTTCCATTGTATGTGTTCGCGTGCGTACATGTGTATGAGTGTGTGTGTGTGTGAGATCTCCTACGACCCTGTTAGACCACCATTACACTAATCACATTGTCTTGCTCTGACTTCTGTTCTCGCAAACGTTTACAGTACAGCATACACACAGAGAGATGGGGAGAAAGAAGAGAGAGAGAGAGAGAGAGAGGGCAGTGATAGTGAGAGAAGAGAGAAACCTTTGACTTTGTCTGATGTCAAACAAGTGCCTAATCAGAAGATATGTGCTCCCCCGAGTCCAATCATAACACTTCCTTGGGCCGGAACGCTGTCACTGCGTCCCCTGGGGCTTTGATTGGTTTGGCAAATACCCATAAGTTTTAGGTATTTACTGCAGACAAAAAGCTCCTTGGGGAGGATGCTGTCAGCTGAGCCACCCTCTGTGTGTAAGTGGTCAAGAGAAGCAGAGTGGAGCCACAGGTTTTAATTGGTTTACTTCAAGTAGAAACCTATATGTAAACTGCTGTTTTCTGTAAGGAGAAACTCAGTGCAGATGATAAAACTTCAAGAGTCGAAAAAGAAGTTTCCTTACTTTTTTTAACGAATCACATAAGAGAGGTGAGTACTCATTTAGAATTTTCACACTGATCAGTTACATTTTATCGATAGAATCCTGATCAATATTGGCTTTCATAAAACAAGCAATCACATCACACAAAAACAGCGTAAGGCTACACCCTTATTTTTCCCTATATTGAAGTTAATATGAATTTGCTGCTAGGTATAAAGCGCCACAAGAGATCAAGGTGTTGTTTTCATACCCACTTAAGTGTTTTTCACACCCACTGCAACGGCTTAACAAGTGCCTGATAGATGATGAAAGGCATCGTTTGAACTGTTGGAAGTGCATTAAAAGATTAAGAGGAGAGAAGTTAGTCGCCGGAGGTTGTCAATATGCATTTTCCGTCAACCAATACTGACATCATAACTCGCTATTCTCAGTCCCCACTGCTATTTTGAAAGTTTGAGTAAAGTAGTTGGCACAAAGAGGAAGAGGGGCAAGAGAGTTTTAGTAGAAATTAGAGCGAAACATCATCTGACTTTTCTATACATTTTATCCAAATTTCAAATGGCCAAATAGCAAATTTACCAATAATTTTCACCAAAAAAAAAACTAAATGTAACTAAATATGTAAACACAAAAATTGAAATGTGTTAAAATGTCTGTGGCGAAATCTGGCATAAGTTCAGCATGTTGCATCACACTGCTAAGGTGACCTTTAACAAAGTTTTTTTTTTATTATCAACAGAAAACCTCTACATATTTGTCTTCTCTCTGCAGTCTGCAGAGGGAAGGAGCCGTTGATGTCAGCTGATGTCAAATGCTACCACTGAGGGACTCACTTAAACGTCAGCTCAGAACGCTATTTGGTGCTTTACCCTGGAGGGAACAGACTTTCAGAAATGTCCTAAGCTAATAAATATTTCAGCTTGTGACATTTCAGAGCTGATGTCTTAAAATATCACCCCAAAATGCACCATATAATGCAGAAAACTTCAAAACAACATGGCCCGACTGGATCTAAAGCTGAATCCAAAGCAGGTCAGTAAAGATTGTCCAATATGAAGAAATCTTTCAGGAAACAATATCTACCCTTTTCTCATAGGTGTTGATCAAAAAAACATAAAATAACTAAAATCAGCAAACTCCACAGGTGAACAGGTATTTCAAGGGTAGAAGAGGATGTGAATTAGAAACGATTGTTGAAAGTCTTCCATGTCTGTGATCACCCCTGTTGAGCTCTGGGAGGAGCAACAAGCACACACCTGCTGTCTGAGGTCAGCCAGACACAGGTGTGCTCAATCTGCCTTTGAGCCTGAGCTCTCTCATAACTAGGAGGAGAAACCATTGTTCCGTTTGCTCTGCCACCAACCAGACTGGCCTTCCCTTTGTGCTCGCCAAGTGAGTCTAAAGTGAGTGATATATGAAGTTGATTGCTTAACCTTTAGCTTATTGGGTTATTATTTCATTCCTTATCAGTTTGATTATATAATGTGTTTGTATATTTCCATTTATGGCTAATTCCAGTGTTCAGCTGATGTATTGTTTGTGTATGTTTGGAAATCAGTCTAATTCCATTCAATGCCAACTGAGAATTTGAGTTTATGCATTTGTGTTAAGTTGAGAAAATATGTGACTGTTTCTAAATGCCATATGGATTTCTCTGTTTGTGTGCTCTATACAGAACCCACCACTTAATGACGTTAAAGGGAATGTCCAAGCCACAATAAATCTCCTTTTTTGTGGAACCTGCCGTCTCCTCTCCCTAATTCCAGTGCCTCATATCCAACACTGAATGTTCCTAGGCTCCAGCCCTCGCCAATTAGGTCACACCTAAAACAACGCTGATAATTAAATTTTCCTAATTGTAGGAAGGAAGCAGCTGTTCTATGTGAGCAGGCGTGGGCCATATTAATCACATCTCTCTCTAAAGTCCTTTAAACATCACTGAACTTAACACTCCATAATCATGGGTGCCTGGTTATATTTTAAAATGGGGGAGCAAACTTGGAAAGATATATAATTGGCGGGGGGGTCTGGGGGTCCTCCCCCAGAAAAAGAAATTGTAATTTAAAACAAATTTCCTGCATTTCTACACCACCTAACCTCTTGGATTAAGTCAAGAAACAGCCAAACTGAGTATAATTAGCCTGATCAGCCACCGTCAGTTATCAATACACACATTATTAAACCATTAATCAAACCAATAACTAACAGCAGTCAACGTCAGACAACCTGATTATACTTTAGCAGTTACCTAGTGTTTCTGTAGTGGTGACAAAATGTAAAAATACGTAACATATTAGCAGTTTGAATTAAACTGAAGCTCCCTGCGTTCTCCGGGGAAAATATTACGCCAAACTCCCTTTAAGAAATATGACATTAACAATTCCTTATGTGTCCGTAAAAACACATAACTCTAGAAACACAAGATAAAAGACGTCATATGTAGACAGTCTTCTTGTCAATTCGGCACCAATAGAATCCATAAAGATAAACTGTATTTCCGTACAAACTTTACATTTTGGATTTTGTCGCCTGAACTGGCTACCAGCCTCCATTGGTTAGCTGCGCTATTTTAGTGGGAGAAGACTGTGGGAATGAGAGGTGAACCGTTTCAATAATTAGATTTCTCACTGAAATAAGTGCTGGTTGGGGGATCAGATACACGCCGAATTAAACACAGACTCATAACACTGTTAATTCACCGTCTATCATGTGTGTGTGTGACGGTATTTGAGGAGTTTTTTGGGCCGTTACCAAAGTAACTACCCGGTTTGCTGCTTCCTCTTTGGTGCTGGAGAGAGCACACCTACCTTCCGATAATATTAAACACATTTGATTGGCAAAGTTAGCTAACGTTGACTCACAAATCAGTTCATCATTTCGGCGACAGTACAATCCTACTTTTAGCTAGTTTAAAGTTTGGCTGGAGTCAGTGGGCCAAGCAGGTTCATTCAACATACGCTAGCCTATGTTCCATTTTCAGTCAATGATCGCAGTTAAGCTACATGGCATGTTTCTTACCTTTGTAACAGACTCCTGTGTGGATTCATTGACAGACTGTGATTGACAGCCAAAACATGCTGTGGCAAACGATCAGCGACGGGTTCGACTGAACCAACTCAAAGGGTGGTCCAAAAATGTGTGATTTTTTTTATTACTTGTTTTTGTCAGTTGCTGAAAATAGTGAAATGATCAGTGATATAGGCTGCTTAAATATAATCATCTGATTGCGGGGACTGTATGATAAGTTTATTTTTAAAAAGACAAAAAGTGGGGTAGCAAAACTAAGTTTGCTCCCCCTAATTGAATAATGGGGATGCATTTGCTCCACTTGCTCCATTGCGCCTATGTCCATAATGTTCCCTCTGCTGTCTGCCACCACTTGACCCCATCATGTTTTGTTTTATTCAATCAAGAACAACTCATTTCACTGGGATACGCTGCATAAGCGTCTTTACTAGCTTTTTCTTCTCTATTGATTCGGACTGTCCCCTCTGTCACTGTGGCCCATGACAGAATGAGCAGAGATGACTGGCTTATGTTATGTCAGTATCGTCATTTATGTCAATGGGACATCAGTCAACGGACTGAATAGGCGCCTGACCATGACAAGGAACACACTGAATTCCTGAATCTCACCTCTGACAGGCCGTGTGTACTGCACATACAATGATAAGATGAAAATTACATTCAAAACACACCGACCAAAACCCATGTGAGCATCTGAACAACAAAAATGCAAATGTAGTCGTGTAATCAAGCGGCAGAAGCCTCTGTTTAAGCATTAGGTATCAATGCAGATGTAGAATGTAATGATTACTGGTGGAACAGAAGATCACAACTGAGCAATCGCTGTGTGTTATTGCTTTTTTAGATCCATTTAGATCCACCAGTTTTGTAAGCTGGAGATAAAAGGTGCATGTCTATGTCAAAGTTGTGTGTAAGGAAAACATTCAGTGTGTGTGAGTGTGTGACACAGATGGGAGTGGGGGTGTCCATGTGTATCTATGTGTGAGAATATGTGCACGTGCGTGTGTGAGAGCATACATTTGTGGGATTATGCATGTGTGTGTGCATATCTAAAGTAAAGTAAAAATCCAATCATGTTCAGTGTTCATCAAACAGTGTCCAAGACATTGTAGCAAAGTGAAAAGAAGTGGTGGGTGTGTTTCCAGTCGTGTGCTGGTTCACGACACCGTTATTCACCGTTCACTGGAGTGCTTTCCTCTTGGGGATGAGAGATGAGATGGGATGGACCCTGAAGCTGTAAAAAACTCCCCAGCCAATGCATCATCAAGGCCTTCAGATACTCTGAGCACATTACTTAATCACCCTGACAAACTACTGACTGACTGGCCATGTAACTAAATCCAGTGGGAGAGGAGACAGGGCCAAATTCGTTTTACTGTACAGAGCGCATCATGAGCAACATTTCCTGAGAGATTTATGTCTGATTTGAATGGCCCTGCTTCTGCTTCTGCTTTGCTTTCGACCTACCGGCTCTGGGTGGGAAAGCAGATACAGTAGAGAACAATGGGTGGTAGTGATTCTTGGCTCCTTGACAGTATGTGACATGGGATCCTAATTAAGTAAAAAACCCTCAAACCCTCACATGTGGTGAAGTGTTTCAGGGCCAGAGCTCGATGTATGTGTGCATCTGCTTGTGGCAAAAAAAACATGCCCTACAAAATAAAAGAAGTATTGAGAAGTATGCATTTCAAACTGAAACTATATGGCAGCAAGATATCACCCTTTATAAACAAGAATTTTGATGATGTTTCTTCATGAAGGCTGACAAATACCAGATTCCATAGAATAATGAAAGAAAATCAAACCCCCAAAAAGCTCACCATTGAAAAAAGTAAATTCAAAAGCAACAGTAGATTAGATGAGATCATTTTGTGTATTGCCCTGTGTAATTTAGTGTGATGTCCTGTGTCATGAGGGTTTTGTACCATTAGGTGGCTAATGTGTCCTGTGTCCTTTGTGTCCCGTATTCTCTGTTTGTGTCTTATCCAGTGTAATGTTTTCCCTGGACCATTAGGTGGCTATTCTTTTGTTATGCACCATATTTTTAAGCATTTTTCACAAGCACCACTATTTATACATTTGGCAAAAAACTCAACTTTGAAAAAAATTTCCAAGGTTGCAAATGCTGCCTAGTCTGCTTAAAGTTGTATGTAGTCTAACAGAACAATGCACCATTTAACAGTCTGTATTTCAGTGCCTTTTGATAACCATTTATTATATAATTTAGCAGAATTTATTCCAATATTGACTATCTTGAAAATGTCACAGACTCCTTTATTTATGAGATTACTTAATCGCCTACATAGCCATGCAAGTATAGGCAAAGATAGTGGTTTTCACATTATGTTAAGAATATGTTAAGAAACTTTTCTGTTTAGAGTTGATACTAAATAGCAGTTGAGACAAGTTAAGATGGAGCATTTTATGTATTTGATTATTTACGTATGGATAACTTTCTAGGAGGGGTCAAATCAGTTCAGTTTGGTTTGGGGAACAGTAGTCAATCTATATCCTAACTAATAACTCGAATACTCATCTCATGAAAAAAACTGAACATCCCTTGTCCTTGAATCACATCCCTTTCTCCCTTCTCACTTGCTCTCATATGCCCTAAGCTTGAAGAGAAAAAAAACATTGTTACCTTCTCTCCTCCACTCTAATTGCCTCACTCAGCCCTTCTCTATCATACACAATCGTTACAGAGTCAGGGACATTTTGTCACTTCTGTATTCAGGACACTGTGGCTCTGGCCTTTGTGCTCCTTAGTGTTGGTTGCTTGTCATATTGGTGAGTAAGTTGCTTTGAATAAGAGCATCTAATAAACACCTAAAATGTAAATGTAAACCAAAGTCAGGACAATTTAACCCTCAAACCCAGCTCCCCTCCTCCCTCAGTGCGGGGCAGCTTTCTTTCCCCTCACAGTAGCAATTCCCTGACTGTAGAATCTCAAACATCTGAACTAAAATGGGCATAAACAACCAAGAAAAGCAATGTAGCTTTCAGTGACCTTTTCTTTTTTACTGAAACTGCATTTAAAAATATATATATAATAACTACATGAAGTCAATATCTAAACCAATGAATTCATTAGCCTTTAAGTGTATAGTTTGTTTTCTCAAAAAAAATAGTAATACTACTAATGAAGATTTATTATTGCACTTCCTGTATTGTCATTCATTAATTATTCATATAAAATGAATGTTCTTTTGTAGCCTAAATAGCTTTAGATATAGTCTGAATACAGGTGCATTATGGTTTCATGCATCCACATGTGAGTTCAACATGTGAATGCCGATTTACATGATTCAAAGAGCAACTTCCATTTACTAGGTAATTTGTTCTGTTGACCTTTAGTAGAACCAATTATTTCTTCCAAGATATATACTATTGAATTAAAAAAATCACTGATGTTTCCTCGCTGATACGTGCAATGAAATTATTTCAAGTGAAAAGCAGTTCAGGGGCTTTTTTATTTACCTGGAATTTCTAAAGCTCTGGGTGCTATTTAATATATTCCACTGATCTAAATATTTCATTAGTCTGCATGACCTCCATTCCAGAGAGGTTCAGAGCAGTGAGATTGTATTGTAGCTATGCAGGTGTATCTCCTGTGGTCGAACCCTCTCTACCCGCGCTATCAGATATCTTCACATAAGCTTATCCTTCCTCAATGTTGGTGATAAATTCGCAAAACTATCTTCCACTTCTCCCACTTCCCATCCCATTCTCTTTCATCTCCCGGGGTGGCCGATGAATACGAAGAAACAATATTCATCCACAGACAATGAACCAAAACTTGTCGCCATGGTTACCGGGTGTGCAGCGGATAATGTCTATGGCTGGCTGGTGTCTAATCTCTAAGCTTTCTTAATGGTCTAATATCACTCTCTCTCTCTCTCTCTCCTCTCTCTCTCTGCATCGGCATGGCGGCTCAGTGAAGTGTATTGCGGAAGATATTGTGGTATCGACCAGGTCTGACCTTTCTATAGCGTAACTGTGTCTATCAGGTGTATGATGACTTATTACTTTGTGGAGATGAGAGTCTCACGAGGGCAGTCTGCCCATAAAAAGGATTAAGAATGCTAAACGAGCTCGGTTCACTCCCGATGCTGCCCTCTCCCTCTCTACGTCTGCACAATCTACTGAAATTTCCATTAACCTCTACCCTTTACCCCCCACCCCCACCCTCACACACACACACACACACACACACATACACACACACACTGCTCTCTGATTTCTCTCAAGTGGTTATTAGTATCCCCACAGGGCACACAATATATAGAAGCACATTATATTGGAGTGCTCATTATGTTTGCACTGTCAGGGATCTTTGTGTATGGGAGGAGGAATACATACTGCACACAGCGACACACTGACACTGCCAACAAAACATGGTTCATAAAAGCAAAGGGGCCTTAGGGCTTTGGGAATCTCTTGAGCTGCTTTGCACTGGAGCAAAAGCCTGCATGTGGCTTTTCACAGAATACAAACACACTATAACAGAAACGTGAGACAGGCAGGCAGGCAGGGAGAGAGAGAGAGGGGCAAGCAAACATACAAATGAGTTGACGAGTAAATCAATCAGCAGCCTTAAATAGACAGTGGACTGAAACAAAGACAAATAGATGTGTAAGTCTAAAGAGGATAGTTGGCAATTAGGGGGAAATCATTAGCATAACTGTCACAGCTAATGACAAAGCATCGGTTTGGAAGGCTCAAACCGCTACCGATACGCTGCTACTGTGCTGAATCCGCGGTTGAAGGGAAATTAATGATCAACAGGTAGACAAATAGACAAAGACAGGCAGACAGACAGACAGACAGACAGGAATGTGGCCAGCAGTCACACATGCATTCAAAAGCAGCTTAACAAGGAGAAACCTGCAAATAATGTGACTAAATAAACATTACAGTAAGGTACAGATGGCTATCCAGACCTGACAACTAAAATTAGATCCCCACAATTTCCATTGAGAATGAATCGCCTCTTTTCTTTACTGCGTGGTAAAGTTAATAACTTAATCAAATATTGATTTAACAAGTTTAGCACAGCCTGCCTGCATATCACTGTTAAAGCATAACGGGTATAATTTGTCATGATTACGGTCACATTGTTGTAATCATTGACTGTAGACTGCGGTAATTGAGTTTGTTAAGAAGCCTCCTGGAGAAGCCAGAGGGCCACGTTTTGCAGCAGTACATAATCATGAAAATTGCGACAATAGTGTAAAAGTTATGGAGGAAAATGTTGCTTTTCTCCCAGCGAATTTGTCTAATGACACAGGCTGCACAAGACTAAGCTGTCATTTCGATTTAGGGAGCCTGTTGCTAATGAAGAAAAGTTTCTTTCCAGTTCATTCACTTAAAATACATTATGGCCGCATATGACTTTGTTACAGCTGAGATCCAAGTTTCTTGGTAAAAATGTGTTCTAGGCACTACGTGTTTCTGAAATATCACATTTTCTGCTGAGGACCAAAGCTGTATGAAGTCCCTCTACCCTTTGTGTGTGGGGGCAGGCGTGTGTGTGTATGTGTGTGTGTGTGTGTGTGTGTGTGCGTGCATGCACCTGTGTGTCAGATAGGCACATGCTGAGTCAGACCTCCACCACTTCAACATAGCACCTGCAGTTTCCCAGGCCAGACCTCTATTAAGCCTCTGATTGCTTCAGGAGGCCCTGGGCAGATTCTGTGCCGACACCACAGTGCCAAAATCGGCAGGATGAAACTGCTTTTTTTATTCTCTGTCTGTCTGTCTGTCTCTCCCTCTTTCTCTCATGGTTTCAAATTGCGGTGATGTATTTGGGGTTAAGTTACACTACCAGTCAACAGTTTGGACACACCTGATTGAATGTATTATGTTTTTCATTATCCTAAAGCCATTTTGATCTAAAGGCTTATGCTTAAATGCTTGAAATTTGTTTCTTAGACAAATTTACACAGTGAAGTTGATGCCTATGTATGAATTTCTTTCCAAAGCCTTTGCCTTTCCATCAAGGCAAAGGGCAGCTACTTTATAGAATCTAAAATATAAGATAGTTTGATTTGTTTAACACTTTTTTGGTCACTGCATAATTGTGTTATTTCATAGTTTTGATGTCTTTACTATTATTCTAAAATGTGAAAAATAGTAACAATTAAGAAAAATGCGTATGTCCAAACTTTTGACTGGTAGTGTATTTTCTCATTCTTGTCCTGCATTGGATTATGCCTCATGTAACATCCAGGGAACATGCAAAACACGTGCAAAGCATGTAAACTGATTTCAGGCGGCTATCACACTGACAAGCCGAACCAGAAGCATCAGTGCATCTTGTTGAGTCTCTGTGGTTCAGAGGGTCAGCAGTGTCTCATGGGTATTGAGAGTGTTATTTTGTGGAACAGATGGCATTTCAAGCTGAACCCAACTTCAACGATTTTTGACTGACATTTCTGAGGTAGCAGGACAGTAATTGCTACGTAGCCACGCTCTGGAACATTGCATGTCTAGTGCAGTATGTACATCAATACCCTCATGATACGTTTCCCCCAGTCTCTCTCTCTCTCTCTCTCTTTCTCCCTTTCTCTCTCTGTCTCTCAATTCAATTCAATTCAATTCAGTTCAGTTCAATTCAATTCAATTCAATTAAATTAAGCTTTATTGGCATGTTTTGATAAAACATGTTGCCAAAGAAGAAATTCACTAACAAACTCTCAAAACTCTCTCCCTCTCTCTCTCTCTCTCCATGTAGCAGCAGGACACAGGATCCAGCCGATCCATGTTCACCTGCAGGTAATCACGTTACATCCTTTTAAACATAATCCTTTCAAGCACCGCTCCCATTGTCTTTTGCAGTTTTTGAGCAAACCCAATGGGAGCTGTGAATTACCTCACTGTCATCTGTGTAAATGCATCTAAAAATAGCTTCAGCTGACAGTGAGCCAAATTTCAAGCGATAACAGCGAAACTTAGACCTGATCCTCCCAACGTTCTATGGACCTACTGAAGTAATTTAAGCACTGATTATGATCTATTATGTCATGCTAAGGATAACTAATATAGGGGGTCTAACATCAACTCTTCTCCCTCCTATAGCTTCCCAATGCTGGAATGGCTGTCCCACCCCTGTCAGTACAGCAGAATCCAGTCCGTTGTAACTTGAAAACTCATCTCTTCAAGAAATAGTTGATGTTCTCTTATCTCATCGAATCACATCCCCCTTCCCATATCTTGCTCCTCTTCTCGTTCTGAAAATGCAATCTTGTCCTGTTAAAAATTACACTTTACACTTTTTTTCCTCCCTGGCGCTTATTTCTTAACTTGGTGCTTCTCTATCACACCTGACAGAGTCAGGAAGACTGTCAGGGTGTTGTGGCTCTGATCCTTGTAATCCTTGCTATTGGTGGGGTTTAATGTTGGTGAACTAGGATTTTAAACTTTCTACAGTTATAAAATTCTACAGCTGCACTTATTGAGATATCTCTGGATAAGAGCATCAGCTGAATGCTATAAATGTAAAATGTAATGTAGCTTTCTAGAAAACCCAATCATTTTTTCCAAAAACCTTTTGGTGTGATACCTTTATTTGCTTTATTTGCTTATTGGTTTGTACTAGTTGGTGTGTGGGTATTTTACAGGTATGATTAGTGCTGTGTGTAATTTGCAGTGGTAATTTCTGCCCCCCCTCCCCCAGTGTTTTTGATGTGCTTTGTGCACTACTGTACTGCCTGGGCCTCTCTTTCATCACTGTTTCATCCTCTATATTAGCAGGAACAGTGGAGCTCTGCTTTTAAATGTTTCTAATTTGGTTTGATAAATAAAAAAAAAACGCCTAGTTGCGGCATTTGAATTGTCAATCAGAATGCCGAATGCCGAAAGTGAATCACCTGTTCTAATATAACTCATAGAGATGAGTTTCCCCCTCCCTGGGTTACATCTATGTGTGGTATCTATCTATCTCTGTCAGGGCTTCAATTTCGGCTTCCCTCACTTGAAAATTCCTGGCTCTGCTACATGTTAACTAGTGTCAAGTATTAAATCCAATGACAGGCTGACAGTTCCCTTTCCCCCCTGTAACAATGTGGAGCAAGGTGTCTTACACATGTCAGAATCAGAATCACTTTGTTTAATACAATGAATGTACAGTTGGTTACATTGGTGCAGAGACATAAACACATCAGTGAGTTACACTGTATCACAGCAGATGCTGACAAATGGTACAAGGACAGCAGGGACTCACACACAGTACAAAGGAACGGTGAAAGACTTATATTAGACAGTGGACTGTTTTCAGTACATTCTGCATTCAAGCATCATGGCATGCAATAAGGTTGCAGCTGAAGTGGAGGTGCAGTAGTTCATTGGCCCAGTATATCATATGATGACATCCATGAAATTAATTGTGAGCATGATAACAACATGGAGATAATTTCTAAGGCTAAAAAGCGGCTTAGTGGCAGCTTAGTAACATGTGCATGTGTGTGTGTGCATGCCTGTATGCATGAATGTGAGATATTTGGAGTGTTTGAGACAGGACATTGGCCATCTGCAGTGAGTGGCTGGTGTTTACATGGCAGGGGATGGAGGGAGATTGGTGCCAGACAGATTAGAGATAAACACAGCTACTCAGCCATAAGATGCAGTCACCAGTCCATCAGCACCAGATCAGAGTATGAGGATGTAATACACATGACCTGTTTATAATTTCTGTATTGGCGTATATCTCTGTATATGAGCCAGTAGCTATATCTGGACACGTTTCTGTACACGTTTTACTCTCATCTGTAGATATGGTTTGATAATGTCAATACCTAATGATGCACATTTGCATATCTGGACACATTCCTGTAGGCTACATATTGTCGCTGTTGGATGAAAACTTTGTAACTCCAATGTTGGTGATTTCCATGTTTTAACTTCAATTGAAAGACCACATAGATCCTTAACGGACTGAGAAAATTCCCAACCTCTTTGTCTGATGAAACCCTTTCAAAACCCAGTGGATAAACTCAAAAATGCATTGTCGTCAAGCTAAAAACAAAACCATTTTTCCTAGCTCCTGAACAGTTGACATTCACCTGACAGCGACAATATTTTGCCTAATCTATCTAATGCACGCCTGGACACATTTCTGTGAATATGTTCATCATGTGTATAACTGAGAGTGAACAATGGACACTTGGACATTTTGTCTGTAAATATGATACTGTGGAGATCCAGCGATGCACATTTGCACACCCTGCATGCCGCTGTGAATTTGTAGATCTATTTACTGCAAACATTAACTTTTCAATTGTCAACATAGCAAGAATTCTCTCAAACCAATAGGATTTCAGTATTGCATGCCAAAGTCGCTGTATAATTATCTTTAAAATGTTTGTTGTATTATCTTCAATATGCCTTTCTTGTTATATTCTAATTTATATCCTATTATTTGCAGCTGTAATGACCCTATTTCCCCATGAAGATCATTCAAGGTTCATCCAATCGAAAATAATTGAATCGTCTTCAGCCCTGCCTGCATGACTTGTGCTGGGATAATGCGTTGGACACTTGATCCAACGCAAAATTCTGTGTAAATTTACAGAAACTGCAGTCTTATCTAATTTCTCTTTTTTTCTTGGAGCAAACAAGGCACAACATTAATGAGTTAAACAACCACAGTGTTTCAGACATGTGGATCCTATGTCATTCATTGACTTGGTATAAAGTAATAATTTAATTATTTGCTGTATTTTTTTGGAGATGCTGGAGTGTTGAATTTCTTGCCTTTTGCACCCGGGGTAAATTTTTCCACTCAAAACAAACAGTATTTCACCATAGCTGTTCAGTAATACTCTGTATGCATCAAAATGCTTCAATTAGATCATGGTGTGGATGATTGAAATGTCCTGGCGAACTCAAAGCATGACATTTATTAATGGATGTAAGCAGTTAATCAATTTACTTTCACTTTTAAATGCCATTGAAATCCCGTAGAGCAGGTTGCCCTTTCCCTTCCCTTCCAAAGTTAACTATGTAATTAAAAGTTGTGTTGGAAAGCATGTTTGGTTACACTTCTGAGCGTGGGCACTGAACCATGTAGAACCATGTCGAAGGTTTTCACTGATTAGACAGAGCTGTCTGAAGCACAAAATTGACCAAATACTAGACAGCATAACAAATGATACCCACTACTTAAGCAGGTTAGTATTGATTAAACAAAAACCACCCACTCTCAAATTAATCTGGTCCACTGAGTCAGGTAAGAACAGCCAATCATACAATAACACACTATCATTGCAGGGTGAAAACCTTGTGACACCTTGTGCATTAAAATTGAAGAATCGCATGGTCCTCTATGGGTTGAGAATGTTCTACGAATCTTGGGCTTACGAAAACCTTTCAAAACCCATTGGATATACTGGAAAATGGATGGTTGTCAAGCTAAAAACAAGACTGTTTTTCTTAGTTGCTTACACACATGGTATTTTTTTATAATTTGTATGACATAAACTTTTAATCTGTGTATTCACTTATTGGATGTGACGATTAAATACAAATGAATTTGTTTAAATGTATCTCTAACAGGTTTAAACTTTAACGCTTTTATTTTGAAGGCTAAACGCCCAAACCAGAAGTCTTATTTTCTGGTTATTTTGGTTATAACTATATCTAATGTCAAGCAGATCAGACTGGGCTTTCCGCCCGAGCAACCCTAAGGTGTCTGCACAAAGTCAACAAACTAATGACCTACAACCACACAGCAACATCTCCACTTTAATTAATACAGAATTACAGAAATTTTCTCATAATGAGAAAATTTTCTCATAATTACGAGATCTTTTCACAGAATTATGATATGATTATCTCATTAATTTGTAAAAACCGGGCTGAATGTTTTTTGAGGTGAATGCAATACGCTTCTGTAGATTTTAGACAATGACAGTTTTGCTTTAAAAAAAAAAATCTACAAAGTTTTATTGGAGATGCCAATCACATACATCCCAGACTGATTGCTGCAGAGTGTTTTCTGGCACAAACATCGATTTCCCTCATCTAAATATAGTTGGCTATGTCTGGAAGTGTGTGTGATTTCAGGAGAAGGGGATGGAGCTGTAATGATAGACGCTCTAATTAGCGCTTTAGGCCTCATCTTCTGTAGTGTAGGCAGCTGAGGCACAAATAGATGCATTGCTCATGGTTACAAACGCAAACACACACACACAAATCCATCCACACATGCACATACACACACGTTATCTATGCACACACATTTGTGGGAATAACCATAAGGGGCAGGCAGCTGTTTCAGAGTGTAGTGCTGGAGGAGCTTTTTGAAAGGTTGATGATGATAACGATCCATTTGTAAGAGGCTAATGTTTCTCAGAACCTCTGAGAGTAATTCACCATGTTACAATAGTTCTTATTTGTATTGATTCTGCGATTGTTGGAGCATCGGGTTGGTCTTTGGAGAGTTTGAGGAAGAGAGAGAAAATACTGAGGCTATCTTAATACTATTATGCCTCGATAGACTGTGATGGAAGGATGCATTAACTGTCAACAAGCACATTCAATTCCCATCTCTCCCCCCCAGGAAAGATAAAGGTGGCAGAAAGACGGGAAATGACAAATTGGACGCAGAGTTGTGAAGACAAACAGAGACAGAGGAGGAGACCGGTGCTAAATCTGGAAAGCAGTGGCAGTGCATCAGTGAGATTTATTTTATTTTATTTTTTTTAAGCATGGCGAAAGTGGGAGAGAGGAGGAGGAGGAGAGGAGATGAATAAGGAGAGAGGGTGTGGAATTAAGCAAGAGGAAAAGAAGCCGGATATAGAAATGTGCCATAATGAAGCAGAAGTAGAGGGTGCTAATCGTCATCTGGTAGCTGAGGTGTTGATTTGTCACAGCAACTATGCACACACACACACACACACCACACACACACTCGCTACTTCCCTCCACGTTTCTACCATCCTCTTTGATGGCTGATTGCTGCCATCTGTTTTTTTCCCTCTCTTCTATCCTCTCCCCTAACCATTATCGTCTGTTTATGCTGTATAAGCTCCACATTGTTATCCCTCTATCTTCTATAGTTTCCTTGTTTCGGATATCCGCACCTCTTTTTCTCACCGGCACTCCCCTAGCAACATTACATCCATCCTGAATGAAGCATGTAATTGAAATAGACGCTTGTCTGCTCTGGCCGTTGCCCTTTAATACCCTCACATCTTGACATCACTTTGACATCCCTTCAACCTGCTGCTATCTGAACACTCTGAAATTATGTAGTGGCAACCGTACATCATAAATATACATTGTATGTGTGGGTAGACAGATAGGACATATTCTTTTGACAGAGGAGAACTGTGGGCCAACATGGGGAATACAGTATATTACTCTCTGTGAAATGATTGGAGAAAAAAAAAAAAAAAAAAGCATGGCATTCCCCAATTGCTTTTCATTTCCTAAACCCGCAGTGCATGCACCTAGCTAAATTATTCTGTCAAGCATCATTAGACTTGGTAGCGGTGTGTGTACGCGCTTGTGTGTTTGGGTGGGTGTGTATACATGTGTGTGCATATGTGTGTGTGCGTGTGTGTGTGTTTTAGTGATATATAGAATGTTGCCTCTCACTTGTATCTTTGATTTATTTTGTTTGGGCGGAGGACACCGTGACTTGCCTGCTGCGGAGCATCTGGGGAATGCATTAACAACAGGAGAGTTTAATAGATCTATCAATGATATTAATGGGGGTAAGAGACTGTTGAGCCATGTGGAATATCTGGCAGTTACTTATACAAACAGCGTGTCACGTATCTGTGTCACTGCACAGTGTTCCACCGAGTCACATTCATACTTTGGGAAAGCTGCTTTGGTACTTTGCTTATCTTACCCTCTCTCTGTTAACAGAGCCCAGGCAATTTATTCGCCGACTCAAATTGAATTACACCCAAGTATCATGGAGATCATGCAAAGTAGGTAAATATCTGGTGTGAGAATGGCACAGGACTTTTTTTCTCCTGAGGCTTGTCTAACTAGTTTCCACAGATGATTATTCATCGTCTTTCTTTTATATAGTAAATGAAGGACCAATGCCATATGGCAGGGTCACATGTAGAGATTACAGATTTTTTATTCTGTTCTAGGACTTTCTCAGCGCTCTTTTGCATGATGATGTTATTTTGTTGTGTTGTGCTCGAAATTACATGTATGAAATAATGTTTTATATGAAAACAACATGCATTGTTTCATGTATGGATTTCATATTTTCTGGTTCATTTTATTTGACTCACATTCCTCATTTCCTTTTTATTGTCCTTTTACTGGATCTGTACTTTTGTCTTACTTTTGCAGTTTAGTGTGTGTGGGTTCATGTGAATTTCAGCATTTATGTATGTAGCATATAACATCATGTATTATCTAATATTACAGTATATATATACATTAATATATATATAGCTAAATGATAGTATAAGACCCTACCTGTGCCTGGCCAAGTGAAAGCACAGAAACTTTAAAAGACTCACTTAAACACACAGGTTGACTTGGTGAGGATTTATTCGTCTGTCTAAGAAGCAGAAGTGGTCTCCACACAGCTTTAGAGGATTAGACATCGTCGGAGTAAAGGCACCAGATAATACAAATGAAAACTGTGTGGATGAAAAAATAACATTGGCATTATGACAACTGTGAGAGGATAATCCGTGTTAGATATGGTTACGTAAGCCATCCAGTCAACAAAATAACAATATGTGCTAATATTTTTCTTTTTTTTCATTAACAAAAGTCATATTTGGCTTTAGACAAAAAGTAACATCACTAAGAAAATTACTTGTGGAGAGATATTAGACATAATCACTTTATCCAGAAAGACCAAGCCAGCATGAACAACACAGAGAGGAATGAGATACAGTGACACATTTATTGAGTGAATATCTAATACTCATTGACTGGCCTACACTGAGTCTGAAAATGGCCTCTCCTTTAGACAATTGGGTAAGAAGTCGTCACATGGGTTAGGGGAGACCCTCACTCATCACTCACCTTTCTGTCTTCAACAATGGTAAACCTATTTTAGTGAAGCTGTTAATCACTTTGACTGTGTGTACATCCATTTGCTAACAACAGCATAACATGGAGAATGTGAACTACCCTTGCTTTTGCTAGAAGGTTATTAACCAGTGGCCATACTCTTATTTGGGTTAAGCTTTTTACATGAACCTTTGATACCCTGCAATTGAGTATCCTTGTTGCCATCAATAAAGCAATTAACAGAGTATTCCTGTCCACCTGTGATGTCCCGCCCACAGCTAGATCAGTCCGCCAGCAAAAAAAGGATGAAAAGGTGCAGCTGCCAGCTCCCCTCTCCCTCTGTGAGTAGGTTACCTCTAATACAGGGGAAAGAAATGATGAGTAAAAGTAATAGTAGTAGTAAGTATTGTTCACCACCCATGTTTTTTGTTGATATCAAAATGTCCCTGTAACACTGTTTGAGTCAGAGTTCGCGCAAAAGTGAAAAGGATGCGATGTTTACACGCCACAGTAACCCGTTTAATTATTGAGTAAGTGAAGCATCTTATCTGGGTTTCAATCCAGGTAATTAGAAGAGGTTTCATGCACATCCAGAAACATTTTTCATAGGAGCCGGACAAAAACAGCAATCCACATAATCAGAAAAGGAATGTCCACTCACGATCTTTATGCTCCCAAAAAATGTATTACCTTTAGTTGCGTTTATGTAATATATTCCACTTTTTTGGGGAGCATGAAGATAGTGAGTGGACATTCCTTTTTTGATCCTAACTGGGTAAAGTATGACCTTACCTGGGGTATTCTGAGTTTTAACATTTACATGCATTGACCCAAAACCAGGTTACTTGAGTTGTTTGATGTGTTTCCTTCACTGGTGGTTAGGAGTGAAAAGGAGACTCCCTCTGCAACCGCAGTTGGAGCCTGCGGCTTTCGGCCTTGTGACCGCGACTGGAAGCTGTGGCTCTGTCTGACCTGTGTGTCTTATCTGTCTGCAGTGTTGCTGATCTAGGAATTCAAACCTATTCTGCTGTTACTCTCACTGTAAGTAACTGTGGATAAAAGCATCATCTAAACGTCTGAAATGTAGCATGTAATGTAAATGGAAAGATAAGACAAGATAGTGAATAAGGAGAGGAAGAAGCAGTGAGTGGATCAGGCTGTGATAGAGACACTCGGCTTTATCTGCAGCAGCTCTAATGGTCAGCAGTGATGTTCATTTGACTTCCTATGTGCGTATTATTTACGGAAACAATTGATAACACCCGACCTTTACCCATGGTCTCAATCTCTCTGCTTTTCCCCCTTGTTTGTCCCAGTAATGAGACCGGAGCCTTCTTTATGGACAAGACACTGTTGCTATAGACTCACTCTGCACTCGAGGGAATAGAAAAAGAACAAGACAAAAAAAGAACCTAAGCTTGTTTTGTTTTTTTGTTATTTTCCTGTGCATTTCTTATTTCCTCATGATATTTGAACCCAGGATAGTGTAAAAGAGTATATTAGTTGCTGTAATTGTTGCAATGTAATGATGTAGATTTTATTTCTTGACAAATAAATTAGTCACTTAACATTTTTGCCATCTTTAGTTATTTTGAATACATAATCTTTATCCTATATTGTATTTATAGATATTTATGAGAGACATTATGAGTTGATTTCTGTTCCACAAAATTTGTTTGATAAATATGAAGGTGTGTAAACTGTGGTGGGGTGGCTTTACCCTCCAATATATCTGAGCTACTAGCGTCTGAACTGATGGCCTCTATTCCAGTGTTTAGCAGGTAGTGTTTGATGAGGGAAGCTCAGGCTTTAAATCCAATCTGACTCCAACACCCCGGTATTAGAAATGTAGCTGAGAGGTTAGGGGCTCCTTATTAAGGCATGAATTATGAAGTGCTGCTCTAACTGGAGCAGCAGACTGTGGAGAGAACTGAAGGAACCAAATGGTTTTTTGCTATAAAGCAAAATATGCAGGCGATATGCAGCTTATAGAGCAGACTGTGTCCTTGTTTTCCTGCGATATCAGCAGTTGAAGCAAGGGGGGAGAGGTGAGGTCAAGGGAAGAATGAAAAGAATGCTCAGATTTTTCAGATGTCTGCAATGTATCTTAAAAACGGATGGAGCACATATATATTGCTCAGGTCAAATATGAACCTCTACACAGCCTGCCGTGCTTGCTGTTGTGTGGCTGCTAGAGAAAAAGTGGAACATAAAACCTAAAACAGACCAAAAAAAAACAAACAAACAAACAAACTTGGAACTCAAGAGGATTACTGTGGGGGTGTTACAGGGTGAGTATTTGTACCTACAGAATGCCCAAAAGATAAACTTAGAACGATATATCTTTCCAAGTCACTGAGTTTCTTCAGTATTGGTTGTAGACATTGCGTTTCGTCTATGCATTGTGTTCGACTTACCAATCATACAAGTGTGTGTGCCTTTCCTTCTTCTCTTAGTCACTGGGTCGCCACTTACATGTCCTTTTCTTAAGCATGAAAGAAAATGATTACATCAATATTTCTGTGAAAATAATATAGATGGTTCATCATTGACCTTCTACAATCTAGAAGGTCATCTAGAATCTAGATGAATAAAAACACAGCCATTGTTGTGCTTGAGTGCATGTGTATCAATCTGTTTATGTGTATGTATTATGTATGTGGTGTACTGTGTGTGCATGTCTGTGTGTTTGTTTGTTTGTGTAAGTGTGTCTGTGTGTGTGTGTGTATGCACTAATATTAGCATTGATTACGGTTCTATTTCTGCAGGTAATTGGCATTTTCTCTCCACCCTCTCCACCCGCTTTTGGTATGTTAATAAGCTGATTCAATGGACGTTGCACACAGCAGTTGTTGTATTCTGCATTTTGAATGCGCTCTCAGACCTTCTCCAAGGGGATGATGGACAACTACCATATCTCTCTCTATTCTTTCTGCTTCAGAACAAAATATTCTTCTTTAAACATTACGATGGAATGAGACACTCCATGAAAAATATAACAGTTTCTGTATGCAGTCTCTTCATGATTCTGCAGCTCTCTTTATGATCAAGGAGAATTAGATGGGCAAGAAACTTCATTTCTATCACTTCTTCCCTTGACTACTTTATTAAAATGTCTGTTTTACCATGTCCTGAATATGTTGTAGTAAGTTACTGTTTTTACGCCAATTGTAAGATACAAAATGACAAAGGAAACTTCATTTTTCATGGGATCTTGTCTGCTTTAGCAAGTTTGAATGTGTAGACCTAATTAGGGATCTCATTTGCACACAGCATAGGCTATATCATATTATTTATTTATTTATGCAGATAAGAGGTTTTTTCTTCTTTACTCTAGCTATTTCTTTGCAGAAAAAAGGACACGTACCCAACAATGCTCAATACCACAACCCTCAAAGTCACGCTGCAACCCACAACCCTCCACATTTCTTTACCATTATGCTATTGTAAAAGCTCTCTTTCTTTCTAACCTTTCCAACCTAACCATATCCTTCTCTGTATTCTTGCCTTTTTCTGAGAAAGACCCACCGCTGAAACCCCAGAGGTGTGTGTGCCTGAGTGTTTGCACTATGTAGCTCTGAGTCATCATTATAAGTCTGCTCCCATTCTCTTTGCCTGGCTGTCAATTCTATCGCCCACGTCAAAATCTCTCTCTGTCTCTCCAGCTCATGCTATTGAACTCACATAGGCAGTATTTCCAAAACGTGCACTTGTAATATACATTCCAGTACTTCTGTGTGTTTAGTCATATGTTTAGATGTAAAAATCAAGTCATTTGCGAAGAGACATTTCAGATGACTGTTTTATATACAGTATCTCTGCATAAAATACTCAAATATTTCCTCTCAAAGAGTTGGGATAAAAAAAAGCTTAAAAAAGTACCAATACAATACATATTTGCCCTTGTAGGGCTACTTGGTCAGCCTAATTCTTTGATAGTTATTGATGAGATTTCATGATAAAACCATACCATAACCACATGACTGCATTACATGATCTCTGCTCAAACCAGTAGATCACTTACACCAGAAGTGTACAGCAGATGGTACAGGATGATGTTCAATGGATACCATAGGCTATGCTTTCTTCTGAACTTTCAGTACCAAAACCCACGTGCTCTTATATCATCAGTTGTTCAGGTCTGTAAGCATTTAAAACCTGGAATAAAAATGTGTGAATCTAACCTCTAATGCCTGGTTCATGCTTTCTGTTTGGCTTGATGCGCAAAAGTTCTGTGTGAACACAGATGAGCTGTTAACGCACCTTGGCATTCATGCTCCTCACACTTTCATGAAAACTGCTGCTGAACACTCCACTACTTCAGCACTGCTGTAAGAAAATTCAAACAACCAGCAAATGCCCAACGCTCAAATGCGGCCAATATGCCTAGTCACTCCGGCCACAATTACGCAATTTTTAACATGTACACTCTGTCGCATGCGCTTCTGCATGAACCATGAAGCAGCCTTTAGGCTCCTTTAGCCTAATGCTTGGTTCATGCTTTTTGTTTGCCTTGGCACGCACAAGTTCTGCGTGAACGTAGACAATACATTCATATACCTTGGCATTCATGCTTCTTGCACTTTTATGACAAGTGTGTGGCCGCCTACATCATTTTGACTGCGTGAACTAATTTATACATTCATTTCTGCATGAAGCATGAACCAAGCTTAAGATTCTGCTGGCTCACAGATGTTTACTTTAGTTTATTTTGAAACTACAAATGCACATATCTTATGAAGAGCAACGAAGAAAAAAAAATCCGAAGCACTTTTCTTTCTAAGAGTGCCTTTTTTCATCTTCATTTCACTTCATGGTCTGAACACCCCAACGTCCACTGAGCACCTCTCTGACACACTGAAACCAAGGCAGCATTCCTCCTCTGGGCCAATGCACATATTTTAATAATACATTTCCCCACATTAGTATTTTGCAGTTTATTTTCATATATTTCTTGTATGAAAATGTTTAATTTTGTGGCAAAATATAGCCTACTTTGTAACAAAATTTGTTTTCATGTATTTTTGCCAATTTCTAAAGGCTACCACGGAACCAAGCCTTACTTTAATGAGTCTGTCTTGAACCCACCTGTGCCAGTCTCCACTCTTCAGTCTTTTTGATGGTTTCCGTCTATCTCAATAGATACATGACATCCACCGAAACCTGTCTGTGTCTCTTATGAAACACTGTATGAACTAATCTGTCAACTCCACTGCCATAGTCAGCCTATTTACCGTCTATCTCATGCGCCCAAGAAAATAACAAATATTGCGCGTACACTCGTCCTTTACGGTAACGATAGTCGTTTGGAATGAAAGCCTGTTTATAGTTAGCACAAATTTTACCTTTAAATTCTACTCGAAAGACAATTTTATTACACAGATTTTTTTCATTCGCAATACTTTTGAAAATATCCCTCAAAACGTTGAAAATATACAGAAATGCCACAAAAACCGAGCTGAATGGATGACGTGTATGTATGGGTCCTTCGGACTTCCGGGTCTGTATAAACAGTGTGAAAACAAAATCGCCTCACCCAAAAGATGTGAGTTTCTGCCTTATTTTGATCGATTTTCCTCCGAAGACATATTATATGCTTTAGCCAACATCGAGATACCAATAACGCTCTTTTTATCCCCCGCTTTAGGTCTAAAGTAACGTTTAAAATCACGCTGACGTCGGACCCCCGGCTGCCATACAAAGTGTGAGTCCACTGACAGCTCAACAGTCACATCTACACTTTGCTTTTTGGATCATGAATGTAATGTTAACATTACTGATTGAGTTTGATAGCGCTTTTACAATTCAGTGTTTAACATTAGCAGATTTGGGGGTTTTGACGCTGTAGTATAAACCTGAGCTGACGTGTTTGACTTGAAACTGACAGATGCTGGGCAGTCAGAAAACATCTGTTGTTGTAACGTTATGATTCACATGCTGAAACTGAATAACGTTACACCAGTTACTGGCTAGTGACTGCTAATTTAGACATTACAATTGTCTAGCTCCACATTTGATTAAGCAGTGAAGGCCTCCTGTGCTATGTGCCCCGTGTTGATTAGCATTATCAGCTTTCTGGGACGTTTTCCCACAAAGATTGACCTGATAAACCTCTATGCCAGTGGACAGTGGTTCTCAACCTTTTGGCAACTGACCAGGGTCAGATTTTGTAAGCCATGGGTCCCTGGGATAACACTCCTTTTAGAGCCTCCCACACACACACACACACACACACACACACAATTTTCAAATGATACACCACTACCAGTCAGTGCCAAATTCAATATCAGACAAACCCATCATAGCCGACTGATCCACTCGTAGCCACAAACTGAAAAGGAACAGAAAAATAAGAGCAGATCTGAAGGACAGGAGGAGAGCAGGACAGTCTGGAGAGGAGGAGAGCAGGGGAGAACAATACTGACCAAGAGCAACACACACATTAAGAGGTGCTGCCATCCAGCCAAACGCATAACACAGCCATCCACTCAAAACCTTAACAGCAGCCACAAGACACAGCCTGCATAGATTCACACCAGCCTTAATTTCCAAACTGTCACTGAGCATAATTCATTGCCACCAAGCCTTTGGGCCCCAATACATCAGCAACCGAACAATAGCCTGAATTTAATCACAAAGCACAGACAAAGACAGACAGGTAAAAAAACAAAACAAAACAGGGTGCTTGCTTTTTATGGACGGCTTGTAGACAATTTGGCTTCACAGTCAACATTTACAAGTTTAAAAAATCCTATAAGCTTGGAGATTTTGCTGACTGCATCCTTTTCACGTTGTTTTTCTTTTCTGTCTTTTCTATTATGGGCTCCCCATATAAATTTTCGATCTGCCATGATGACTGGTGAAAAGTAAAACAACCAGCCCCTCCCCACGACCTCGCACCCAAGGTGGCACAATGTCATAGCCATTGATTTGATTTGAGAAGACAGCATTTGCTGTGGATTGGACCCGAGGGCCCACTTGAGGTTATCAAGCACATCCACACACAAAAACATATACACACGCAGCAGGCAGGCTTAACTGCGCACCTTCAATTGACCAAAGGAAAAAACAAGTCACAAGCATAAAATTAATGCTTGACACCCAAATGAGCAAATATCCCCGGATATTCCCCAAACACTTTCTGGTGCCCGCGCATAAATCTGCCCCAGCTTGTGACTCCTTAAAACAAAGTGATGCGATTAGCTTGTTGACCATCCACATTGGCCGAGTTTCCCTGATCGCTCAGCTGCTCTATAGGAAATTAATGGACGTCCTATGACTAGTTGATTGTGTTACTTGCGGTGTGAATGTGATGTCAAGATGCTGCTGCCATTTATTTGCACTTACTTGCATCTTGATCCAGAACCTGGCCATTGTAATACCTTGAAGGAAATCTGGTGGAGAACATTCTTCCCAAGTTGTCTTGGAGCGGACTAAGTTCTGCGTTGATTTTACCAATGAAATAGAACTTTTGATTCTCTATTTCTCTATTCTCGATTCACAGCTGCTTTTTGCTGCATTGTGTGTGGTCAAGATTTCCTACAAAGTTTTGCATGGACAGTGTTCAGACTCAAGATTCAAGCAGGAAAAGCTTGAGGCCATGCAGGCTAGCCTAACCTTGTCATGAATATCCACTTGGGGGGAGATTTACAGGCAAAGTGATGCTCCCCATTAATTTTAACAAGAGGATACATAGAGATTTAGCAGAGGATTGTGGGTAGGTGAGAGTGCAGCGGCGAGGAAGGGGTACCCACTTCCACGCCCCCGATGTGGAAGAGTATATTCGAGCGTAGCATTGTCAAGCGTCAGGACCGTTGTGTATGGACATTCACTGCTAGTGTTGATAGGGAATTACTTCACTAACTAGGATAAACAAAGGCCTGCCACAGCTGTCAGTGCCTCAGCATGAATGGAGAGAATAAAAACAATGATAATAAATCGCGACACTAAATTGATCCCTGTGGGGAAATTCTCTCTTTTTGTTTACCCCTCTCCACGGAGGTCAGAACAGAAGGTCAGCTACAGCAGGTGGGGATTCAGCGACTCGCTCCAAAACACTCCAGCAGTGCAGATGCTTGTCGACACGAGGGCTTGAACCCAGATCCTCCAGCTGAAGGACGGGCTTTAAGCACTCTACCTCCCTGTCATGAAAAGGAAAGAGTAGAGAGTGGAGGAAGAGGAATGTCTTGATTATGAACGTGTCTTTAAAAATCCTATTTAATTTGTGTTGCAGACTCAGTGTCCCAGATGGCACGCCGTTCACAGCGGTGTTGAAGTTCGCAGCTGAGGAGGTAAGGGTCTCTTGCTGTTTGCCTTCAGCCACAAATACACAGTCACCTACAGTGTGTGAGACTTGGCGCTGAGGCTCATGCACGCCTTTTCCGAGTCACGTCAACTTTCTGGCTTACAACTCACTGTGACTGCTGTTCTTCACAAGTTGCCTCCCACTCAGAACTATCATTGGCCAAGTTAGTGCGCTAAGCTGTCAGGGCAAATATACAGTAATGTGTGTGATTTTTTACTCTGTTTGTTCAATTAAATGCATGTGTAGGGAAACTGGAGATTCGGTTGAACTCACTCCTCTGGTAGAAAAACTATCCTTGATCCAAATCATCAATGAGATGTGGTCTTGATGTGGGAAAGATATTATACTGAACGCATTTAGTCACAGATGGTTTGTCTCAATAAGGCCAAGCTCATCATTCAGGCAAATCTGGTATCAGCAATACTCCACCTTTATTGGCCTTATTAAGCATAAAATAAAACTTTTCTGCTTCTAGTTTGCCCCTACTACAAATCACTATACAGATAGACCAGTATTTTCACATGTGACATTTTTGACTTTGCATTGTATAGACTTAACTGCTCCATTAAGTAAGGACAGAGAAGCCCAATGATGTGGACGAGAAACAGATTTATCATCTTAGTTATTCATGAGGAAATTGCGTTGTGTGAAATTAGACTGTTTTAGGCAGAAGCACTGGGTAATTACTTCGTTATTTTTCATTGGAAAGCACTATCCGAGGCTCACTTGCCAAAGTGGCTTGTAGAATTAAGTGTGATTTGCCACTGCCAAATTTTACATATTTTTTGGCAGGTACAGGGTGTTAATTTGAAGCCTTGCACTTCAGGTATCATTACAGCAGCAGCTGGTTTGTTGGAAATACAAGTACTTTAGAGAGATTTATGGAGGTCTTCATTTCTGAGAGAAATGTAATTTATTCATGAGTAAATCAAGGTTTACTGTAGTTAATAATCAAAGAATCAGGGATAATTAGACCTCAATAATGCAGTACTGGGTTTTTACATTAATCCTCCAACGGTAAGCTATTTATTTTATCCCCCAGATTTACGCTGCATCACACAGCTATACCATAAACCGCCATTCATTCTCGCTCTTAACTGTAATGAGTTTATACTGCCTGTGCTGTCTGGCGCTAGTTTGGTGAGCCCCAGCTTCACTAACCTTATCTCCCTAGTGACAGACTGCTAGTTGCATCCTTTCATCACAAATCCCACCAGCCCACTTTCCCTGCCGCCGAACACTGAAGCAGGACATGTATTGTGACAGTGCTGAGTGTTTGTCTTCCAGAAGCTCAAGCATGGCTATCTTTCCCTCAGGCTTTCTCACCTAAGCTCTCTGCATGTGTGTGTGCATGTGTGTGTGTGTGTGAGAGAGAGAGAAAACGCAAGCACGTGTTTGACAGAGGCAAAAGGTGTCTGTCATTTAGACTGAACACAACACACACTACCCAACGTTTTCCCGTTGCTCCTTTCACCTAGTCAGTTTCTGAAGTCATCCTTACTGCAGTCCCTTGGTTTTGCGCCACTGAACAGAGTCAGAGAATCTCAATTACACTTCAACAGCGCTGACTCAGTGGCTGTGGCTTCCTCACTAGATGATGTGTTAACACTACAGTATGTCTTCATGCCTCAGGGAAATGGTGTCGCAACAAATCCACCGAATATTGTTTTCCAAAATCATTTTTGTCTAGCTGAAAATCCCGAAATGTCAAATGTTTATTCAGTTTTTATTCATGAGGGCTTGAGTGTGACACTTTTTTTTTTTTTCTGTTTCATTCACTTTAACAGTTCAAAGTGCCAGCAGCAACCAGTGCCATCATAACAAATGGTGAGTTGGAGAAAAAAAGACTATTATTTATTTATTTATTTATTTGCATTAGTCTAAATCGGTTTTATAGTCTCTTTAGTAAACTATTTCAGGTACAAAAATGACATTGCACAAGAATCCCAGTTGTATACAACAACAACAATTATTATTAACCTTACCTACATGCTAAAAGAATAATAATAAGATATACAGCTATGTATATATCTCAGGACATTTAAGGAAAATACTGGTGTTAACAGAGCTTTCTGTTCATATGAGCATCATGTAGCCTTTCATTAGAAAAACCCTGAAATGCAAAATGCTGATAGATAATTTGAAATAGAAATGTGATGCAGGAAATGAGCCAGTGAAATATAGTAAAGAGAAGCTTGATGTTGATGCAAATTTCGAAACAATTGTGATTGCAAACTGTATAGTCAGTTAATGATGTATCATAATGATCAGTAAAAGATGCATTATTAGGTCTAAGCTATACACTATGCCTTCAAAATACTCAGCCCGCTTGCCTTTTTGCACATTTTTACTATCCGAGAATGTCAAAATACTTTTACCTTGGATTTATGTCTGAAATATATGCAAATTGCTCTACTAAATCAAAGTGAAACGGATATCCCATAATTCCTTAAGGTGTTTACAGTCAACAGAAAAATCAGATTTGGAAAACTTTTTGGCCTTCTTTTTTTCGTTTCAGATTTCAGAAATTATTTGCTTATCTGATATGCTACTCAGACTTCCCCTCTAGGTTGTTGTAAAGATGTTTCAGTGCAAACTCCCTCTATTTCTGTCTTTCCTGCTATATTATGTGGTATCAGGTTCCTTCAGTACATCTCAAGTTGGGTGTAGGGCGGACTATCCATCACAATACTCAAGCACCATGTGGAATACATGGCTCACTTACTGATGTAACCTGAGCTTTCAAAGGAAAAAATAAATCATCTTTCCACCACTATATATGAAAGTCCAGAGGGTGCACTTTCAGTGAGGTTTGTTCCTGCCTGACACAGAGTACTAGTACCAGGAAAACATGAACTTTCCAGTTCATGAAAGTTCTTACAGAGGGTCCCTCTTTCCGGGCAAAATCCTCCTATTCTCAACGAACGGGTTGTTTGGAATAAATATAAGAAGGTATATAAGAAAGTAAAAGAAATATATGAAGCCACAGTCTGTATATAGTGTCTTTATTATTACAGTATGTTGGGCCAGTGCCTACATGGAGTGCAAAACACCAAAGCGATGACCGCTTATCACCAAAGGTGTCACCAGAATCAAGAAAAAGAAGAATCTTATGGATTGTCACTTTAAAGGAGCCTTAAGTAATCTATAACCGTTTATCAACCTCTATTTTCGACCAGTAGGAATTGCAACAACATAAAGAGAATATCTCCTTAGACACGAACAACAAAGTCACATTTTCTAGTAAGCTAGCTAATTAGAGCCTAGATCCAACAGAAATGTCCAGTGAAAAGATAATATATCACACTGCAAAAAGCTATAACAGTACTGCTCTGTCATCTGCTTGGGAGGAGATTACAGGAGATTGGGAGTGTCTTGAAATGCCAATGGGTGGAAAGATTTTGTTCCAAAACAGCGTACGGGCCAGAACATGAGTTTTGAAAGCCAGAAATCTCAGCCCCTGGCAAAGTAATTGTTGAGTCAGTGGTATTGATCAGCAACCCTATAAACCCCCCACAGATATGTAATAGTCATTTTGTGCTATGAGGCAGTAAAAATCATATTTAATGCCTTTTTAAAGATGACAAGCTGGTAAAAAGGAGAGTTATCCCTGCGCTGGCTCATCTTTCCACCTACTTAAAAAAGGAGTGTTAAATAAAGGGTGTTAAATAAAGCTGAAAAATTGCCAGTGCATATTCAGTAGTAAGCATTATGCTTGATGTAAATACTTCATTAGCTGTATCCAAGGGGGTTATTTTACCAGCAGCACCAAGTATTGAGGCTAATGTTGAAGTTAAATTCACAAAACAAAATCCAAGCTATTTGAACTATGGCTGGCTTATAATGACCAACAGTGAAACGGGTTTCTACTCCCTACCTAACAGATGCGTGTCTAAAAAAGTTGAGCTAATAAAACGACAAAAAATACAGCTGGAATCATCCTTAAATCATCCTGGTACATAACGATGGTAACCACAGTAATGGTAATCACCAGAGCAAATTAAAATAGATGTTACAGCTGTCTGCGAGCCAGATATTTATTGGCTCATGCATTGTTTCCCATGAGTTTAACTATGCAGTGTGAAGATTAAATGCCACATAGAAGGCGATAACAGCATGTCAGTAAAAATTGATCATGCTTCTGTTTACCCCTACTCTGCACCGGCAGGTCAGCTCTCTAAAGAGGAATTTAGAGAACAGAACGTTCGCTGAAAGTGCTCCCACTGTATTTTCACACATAGCTTAGTCATGAGGATGACTATTTTCTTTTTGGGGCTGTGACAAAGTATTGGGCATATAGCAAATAGCATTGAGATAAATGTTAAAATGGCTGGTATATGAATGTCATGTCAAATATTAATTTTGGGTGTGCTTATCAGTGCAGATTAATGGCCGGTCCGTTATTATTCCAGATGGAATTGGATGCTGAGCCGCTTGTTCTTTTTCTCATTGCCTAGTGTAACAACATTGTGGATGAACTGGTGATATAGTAAATTATCTTTTCCATTTCTGTGCCACTCATTTGCATGACAATCTCCCTGGTTTACATGTTGTGTCTTTTTTTTCTTTCATGGTTGCCATGCAGACGGAATAGGAATCAACCCTGCACAGACAGCAGGTGAGTTTTGGTGCCATGTTGATGCCTTTTGATAAGATACTTTCTCAGTGCCACAGAGAGACCGAAGAAATCAGCGATTAGCCACTCTAGATGGTTCAAGAGGTTGTTTTCCCCAATTAACTGATTTATGTCAGCTAGCCTAACCTTGGTATAACTGTAGCCTATGTCAATTAAATCAACAAAAATATATATAATGTTTCTTTTGTATTTTACTTCATCTTATGGGATAGTGTCAGCGTAATCCGGTACCGGGCAAAACTTTGGTGAAAACTTCATGTTTCAGTCTGGTCGGAGGATTGTAAATCCGGTTAAGCCGGAGTTGAGGCTGACGCTGCACATGAGCCTGAGCTGGAGCAGGCTAGTCTGGAAAGATACGTTTCCATGGTAACTTAGCTCAAGCTTATTTGAACCTGCTTAGTTGAACCGAATTTCTTGAAAACAAGCCTGGCTTACTGAAATAAGCCTGACTTAACCGGTAACTTCACTTGGAAGTTGTGTTTATTGATTTATGAATGTATTTAATGTATTTAATGTTTAATTACATTAAACGTTGACCTCTTACTTCAGCCAGACTTGAGGAGAACCAGCCATACCAAGCTCTTAAATCAGCATTTTTTTGAACTTTTGATTCACACATTATTGCAGAGTCCTGGTAAATCACCCTTTCTCTCTGTCAGCCTCCCTGGTGGTTCTTTGAAGTAGATACTTGATGTGTAGCCCACCTCCCCTTATGTAATGTTATTACTCCCACAAATATGCGTAATGGTTGACTGGGTTTTGTGCATAGAGCAGGAGAAGGTAATGCTTTCTTTGACCGAAGGCAAGATGGGTCTTTTATGCTCAGAAAGGAGTGGGTGATGGGCATTCACAACAGCGTTTTAACTGTGTAACATTCATGCTGTGTGCGTCCAAGAATAGCCGAGCTTCAGACACCTCTGTCAATTGCCTTTTTTTCTCCTGCTGAAAGTCTCCTCACACACACTAGATAACAATCTATAGACTGGCAACACCATACCTTTTTCTCAGCCATGCACATGACACTCAGTGCATCATAAGGTCTTAAATTTATGGCTGTAATTGTCATTTATTTTAGTAATTAAGTACTGATTGAGTAATTTGATCACATCTTATCGAAACAGTACTAATTCAAATGCTTTCCTTAAAAAAATCTGTACAACATATAAGATCAGCCACCCACCAAGCATCAGATTGTTTTTTGGTTTTTTTTGCTTTTTATTTTGCTTTTGTTAAACGTGTGTCATTTGCTGTAGTTTAACATTAGTTTTATGAACAAAGAAGAAAAAAGAAGAAAAACAGAGAGTTCTACAAAAATGGTGTCAAAATGCTTCCAGAAAAGGTGCTCTTTGGTTTGGGGTATGCAACTGAATTAAACAAAACTCCAAGGCACTCTTCTTTGAAAAATGTAAAAAGCCTATTCATGTTCAAAATGAACATGAATTGTTTGGAGCTCCCTGATGAAGGCCAATGCCGAAACACATTGGAGTTTAGTAAGTGTTTTTAATGTCCCTAGATGAGCCCATGAAATATAGGCTTTTTAAATTTTTCAAAGAAGAGTGCCTTGGACTTTTGTTTCATTAAGTTTTATGAACATTTGATCAGTTATCATCAGTAACCAAGTTTCCATTGACTTATTCCACAAAGGTAGGTGACATTCCTAAAGATTGCATATTCTTGCAACAAATTCTTCCCATCATATCTTCCCATTAAACCGTCATAGTATCTAAAAAGTTTCTGTGCTAAAACTGAGAATATAAAGTAGAATCCAGTGTTTCCCACAGGTAATGGAGGAGGGTTATTGATGACTTGTTATTGACGTTTCATTTAGCGAGCCCAGTGATTCATATTTTTTCAGGCACTACAGTCTGTCTAAGCTGATGGCATTGCAACATTAACTGACTATTATACCTCCATCTGATTATCGAGGCTGCGTTTCTTACGCTTCATTGAGGTGCGGACACGCCGCGACAGATGTGCCGCTGTGTCATAGGCGCAATGAATTATGGTCATTGTGGTTCAATAACACGCTTTCGAGGCTTGGCAGGATTAAGTCATGATTGTTTGAAAACCACATGGGCGAGAACCGCCAGCTTCATGCCTCACGGTGGCTGAAATGAATCCAAAACAAAGATTTGTGGGCATAATTTACCTGGGCAGGCTGCCCAATATTAATGTTTTATGCAAAAGACTGGAATCATTGTGGTTCACCTACATGCCTTCTAGAATAATGAGTTTTATAATAGATTGATAACAGTCTGTGCGCTTCAACTGCTGTTTTTATGACTCCTAAGGCCTGGCCTGCAAAAGCAGAGTGGAGCTACATGTGGCAAATTCCAAAATGTAGGTAAATTATTTGGACTCAGTGGCCTCTGGAAAAAATATGTATGATTTATATGAGATTAGATTTATGATATTATAAATAGAAAGTTGAACAGAATTGAAAAAGTCACAAGACATCGCATGCCACAATAAGTTGGCAGATGGATTAATGGTTTAACCAAAGTGTCTGATGCATAGGCAGCAGCCGGACAGATGATACGTCTGAAAAGTTCATTGGATGGAAAACCTTTTCCCTTAATTTCCTGACTTGTTTGCATAGTTTTGTGTATTTGGCAGCAACGATGGCAGCCTTTCTGAATAAGCAAACTGATCAAACTGCACAAAATCTTTTGACTTACTGGGACCTTTCAAATTATCCTACTTGTGTTTCAATCATTAAGGGAGCTGATGTTGCAGAGCATGAAAGAAAAAAGGCAACAGTGAACATGTCACCTCCCACTAAAGATGCAGAACTCCTCTGGGCCAATATGTAACAAATATGTTGCCTTGTTTTCACAATGCAGTGGTGGGATGCATCATTCCTCCAAATCAAAATCCGATCAGCGCTGTCTGAGATATCACATGTGACACATTGACGAATGAACAAACTATGTGACACTCCCCTTGTACCAGGGCAATTTTTAAAATTTCAGAATGCAGGTTAGATGCATAATTTTCCCAAGTTTTGTCAAAATCGAATCCTTCACCCCTTCATTGTCCTTACTTAGTAATAGCCTGCAATTCTACAAGTGTCACTTTGGAGATATAATGCATATCCTATACATTGCAAACCATCAGGGCCCAAGTCTCTAGATTGATTTAGTATTCTGTTGTTATTTCTTTAAAGTACTTCAGAACCATTTTGACTTGGCTTGTTACCTATTTTTTTCTCAGTTTGTTCAAATTTGTCAACCCAGTGTTTCCATCTTGTTGAATAAGTAGCTCAAAGTTTTGCTGTGCTGTCCCACTGTCTCTAGTTGCCATGGTAGCCAAGAAGACTTGTTAAGATCCAAGCCAAAAATTGACACTCTTGACTGAGAGAGTGCTAAACGTGGAATTAAAAATCAATTAAGTTTGGGGCACTTTGATCAAAGGTTCTGGGAATACTTTATGTGTGATCTCAGAATGATCACCTGCACTATCTCACCTGATTTGTGATTAAATTACTACAAAGTCAAACAGACTCAAAAATAGGTTTCCAGTAGGTTTCAATCACTTTTGCAATTCTAGGCAGACTATTAGGTTTTTTCAACTTCAAAGGCTCCCAAACTGTCATATTTTGTCATTTTTTGCTGGGACCCGTTTCATCTCTGTGTTCAGCTTGCTTTGTTCTATTTACACCACATCCAAACTTCCTGTGTAACTACCCAACTGATATGCAACTTTGCAAAATAATCTGAATCAGACTAGTTGGATAGACTGCATTTTCTTCAAACTGTTTTAAAGCTGATAAAGTGAAAATCAAATGGTTCACATATTTTGTACTTAACATATTTTAGAACATATCACCATCCTGGGAAAACCACCCATTCTAGGAGAAGAAATTACATCCTTTGAGGAAAAAGTTACAATTTCAAGCAAACTGCCCATTGGTGAATTGACATAGTGTTTGTAGAAATAGTGATTGTAACCATTATCAAAGTTTTGTGTCAGAAGGAACAGCAAGAACCTGCTATAGTTGCCATTTCACTTCTACAGACTTAAAGCCCTGGACACAGAATATATGCTAGGCCTCTGCATAAACCCATTAAAAACTGTGATCTTTCCTCTGTTGTGTCCTGTGTTGCAGGGAATGTGTTTCTAAAGCATGGCTCAGAGCTGCGCATCATTCCCAGAGACAGAGTGGGAGGACAAGGAGACTGATGCTGCTTTTCCTCCTTGACGGCACAATGACTCACCCAGCAGAATCATATAACACTTGAAACCCAGGAAACACCTCAGCGTGTGCGTTGTATTTATTTTCTGGCCCACAACTGACGGTGACTCACACGTATCGAAGAGTAAACTGATGACATGCAACATATACATGCGTGCTCACTGCTTCTGCATTTTCAATCAGGCTTTTTTTTTTTTTCTGTAAGCTTCACTGCATCAAAACATTGGAGTGACATCAAGAGTAACCAGATATTTACTAATTGATATACACACAAAGGCAGCAGCTGCTCCCCAGGAGAGACTTTGACCAAGACTAAAAATCATAAGTTAACAGTTATAGCTTTTGTATCTTTTTAGTTGTAACAATAAACAGTTCATCAGTATGGCTAACTGAAATATGACTATTTTGCTGTTCACTCTTGTTTTTATTAGCATTGTGAATATGGTGTATATTATTCAAACTGTTGTATATGACACATGCTTTTAAGCGTTGATGTTATATTAAGAGGCTGTAGATATGCAGGTAAAGTGTCTGTTCACATGAGACACTGGGATGAAGATGAAATGAGATGAGATGAACAGTATTCCTGATCAGACACAAGATAACTTGACATCCAGCAGATCTACCCGGTGTGTATCATGGAACTGCACCTTCAATCTATCAGTCAATCAATCAATCAATCAATCAGACTTTATTTGTATAGCACTTTTAATACAAACAAATGTAACACAAAGTGCTTCACAGACTAAAAACTTGATAAGACACAATAAAACTAAGGAAGATGAGAACTTGGTAGGACACAGTAAAACTAAGGAAACACCAGAGACAAGATTAAAACAAATAAAACAAGATAATAACAAGATACGGGTAAAAACATTAAAAAATAACTAAATAGAAAATCTAAAATGTTCTGATTAAGATGTAAAAGCTAGACTAAAAAGGTAGGTCTTGAGTTTACTTTTAAAAATGTCAACACCCTCAGCAGCCCTCAGGTCTTCTGGGAGGCTGTTCCAAAGGCGAGGACCATAGGAACTAAAAGATGCCTCACCGTGGGTTTTTGTTTTGACTTTCGGAGTGATTAAAAGGCCACTGCCGGAAGACCTGAGGGTTATGGTTGGTTAGTAGGCTAAGAGAAGGTCTGATAAATAGCTGGGTGCAAGGCCATTAAGAGCTTTAAAAACCAGTAAAAGGATCTTAAAATCAATTCTGAAACTAACAGGCAGCCAATGCAGAGACTTTAAAACTGGTGTAATGTGTGCTCTCCTTCTGGTCCTGGTCAATACACGAGCAGCTGAGTTTTGTATTAATTGTAACTGACCAGTTTTCTTTTTGGGCAGACCAGAGAGGAGAGCGTTGCAGTAGTCGATCCTGGAGGTGATAAAAGCATGCATTAATGTCTCTGTGTTACCTTGAGAGAGAAACGGCCGAACTTTGGCAATGTTCTTAAGATGATAAAATGCACATGCACCTTCCATAACCAGAGGAATTCGCTTATAGATCCACTTTCATTTCAAATGCTTTTACATGTGTGTGAAAATCATGGATGTTTTACTTGTAAGGAAATGTGATTGTTAGTCTGTCACAGTGAGCAGCATGCAGCCACGTGGATCTCTGCTGCCCTCTGTCAGGTTACAGTTTAATGTCCGTTTTTACTCGACCGAATACAGTACGTCCGGCTTTGTATCCCAAGCAATGCATTTTGCCCTTTTCATCTTCACACAATAAATATAAAAAAGTAAAGATAAGTAGTCTAAATTGTATCATATGTACTTTTGCTACTATACATCAAGTAGCAGCTGACAAGCAGGTGTGGGGGAAAACATGGCAGGCATCTAAAAAGTGTAGATTCAAACTCTTTTTTTTTTTGTTTTGGCCACCATCATATCTTGTCAGCGGCCCCAGAATTACTCACAATACCCCTGAGGTTAGGTCAGGTTCAGATCCAGCAGCTCTTTTCATCTGGGAAATAACCAATTAAAAGTGTTTTATTGCTGTCCTTCGTCCTGTGCCTTTTCTCTCAGTGAGATCTCTGCTGGTAGTTAGGTGTTATGTTTAAAAAAGGCATGGATTGAGAATCTACCTTTATGTCAAGATTGCAGATTATTCCCATCGAAAATAACACATATGACTCTCTCAGGAAGACCGATAATTTGTTCTGAAACGGGGTTTTTTGTTCTCTGAGTGATTTATGTGGAAAAGCATGTTATTATGCCCAACACATTAATCATTATCTCCTGAGAAGGTCTGAGCCATTAGTTTCTGAATTGGTTCTCTTTCTCCACTCTGGAAAGAATTATGCATTCTTGGTAAAGAAAAATAAAAGAAGAGAGAATAATGAAGCATGCATACTGAGTGCATGGGAGAAAGCCCACCGCCATCTCTCACCATCCATTAGGATGCAGAATCAGGTGGGGAGGAGGAGCAGGAGTGCCACCACAAATGGGTTTTCTAATTCATTTTCATCAAAGTGGTTGCTGCGCACATTCACCAGAAGTTTACTTCTGAAATGGGGAAAAGGCTGCAGAGGAGCCTGGATGTAGCAGATGCTGTTCTCTCAACATAGGTTCTGTTGCTTCAAAAATTATTTTGGAAAAACTATATGTTTACTGATATTATGTTGGCCTAAGTAGGGGGGTGGGAGTTCATATTTTAGAGACAAGGATAACTATACTCTATGCCAGTGGTTCTCAACCTAAAATGAAGTGATGTCTACTTGCAACCCCCATCACAAGCGTCCAGAGTTAAGCTACAGAATGATTTTCCCTTTTCAGTTTGTTTCATTTGATTCATTATCAGAGGGTGAAAAAAAAGTATTTCACAAGAAAAAAGGCACACATGAGAGAAAAATCAGAAGATTTGATTTGATTTGATTTAGATTTTTTATTAGGACCTCTTTTAGCCCAACTGAGCTATTCTTCCAAGAGTCCTCAACATAAAACCATCACTTTATTAGATACAAACAGAAACATATACATTTTGCAACACACACACAAACCAACACAAAAAAACAACAAAAAAACATTTAAACATTAAAACAACAAAGTACAACAATTGATGTCCTGTATACAGCAGGGAACCCACCTTATATACAATGAACTATATCGTCATTAACTACATATTTCTATTGTCTCACATACATTAACTTAAGATATACATGATCATAAGTTTGTATAGTAGAAATATGTTTTTTTTCCCTATCCCACAAATCATCTCTCAACCCCCCAAAATGATCTGCCCCAGGTTGAGAAGCACTGCTCTATGCAGTGTAAAAGGAGGAAAATAGATTATTGGGTTAATTGGATTCATTAAAATAAAAACTCACAGAGCACCAAGTACTACAGAGCAAAATCAGCTCATTTCATCATCACATTCTCTGATTTGTGCCCTTTTTGGCGTGAAATTAAAATTTCACACCTAAACAGAAACGGACGGCGTAGTTCAAGTTTTATGAGCAACGAGAAAGAAAGATGCTTCATAATCACATTTTAGGTTGAGATCTCTGTCCTGAGCCTGCTGCAGGGTGAACTGCTGCACGGACAGGCCCAGCTCACAGAGCGTCTGCTCAATGAAGTCCTGGCTCAGGCTCACACAGGGGAACTTCTGATACCCCACCGTATAGAAAGTCTCATTAAGATCTCCAATCAGCACCAGGACCCCTCCGTGCCTCAGCAAGCGCACCATGGCTCCCAGCGAACGCCTGTAGGCTTCCCGGTCTTTACAGGCAGCCTCCAGGCAGAGAGATGATACAACGCAGTCTGCTGGCTCTACTGTCACCGGGTGTAACGGGTTCTCCAGGGTGATGTCGCATTTTAACACCTGTTTGATCCTCTGCCGGAGAGTCTCTGCGATGACTGCTGGGGTCCTACAGAAGAACATAGAGACAACACAGAGAGAGAAAAGGAGAGTGAATGTGTGTTGCACATAGTGCAGCACTATATGTGAAGATTGTTGGCAGATTTACAAATTCCTAACAAAATACTCAGTTTGAAATGAATTAGGAAGGTAATGAGAAGTCAAAAAGACATTTTAGTTGATACTGAATTGCCCTAAAATTTAAATTTTCTTAAAATAAGTGAAAAAACTGCCAATGGGGTTAGATAATTTCTCTTGTTTCCAATGCAAATCAAAGAATTTTGTAGAATCAAGTGTCATTTTCTTCCTGAAAACAAGTGAAACTGCATTGGAGACAAGTGGAGTTATTTCACCTCATTGGCAGAATTTTTCTCTTGGTTTAAGAAAAATAAGATTTGAAGGCTGAATATGAGACTAAATGACTTGTTAAGATGGGTGTTATTTTGCAGTGTACACAGCATTATGAGAGCATGTCTTGTACAATACCTTTTCCCCTCCAGGTCACAGACAAACTGAAAGTGGGCATTCCAGTTGAAGCAGCCCTCCTCAGCTCGCAGCCACTTTTCTATCTCTCTTCTGTTGTTGTCCACATAATCAGACACCACTATGTCCTCGAAGTGCTCACAGGCGCTGATCAGAGTGTGGATGGTAGGGCCCGTCCCAACCTCGATCAGCCTCTTGCCCTTGTACTTGCCTGAATCCAGACAGATAAGTTAAAAAAGAAAAAGTAATAAAAGAAAGAAACATCAGACTACAGCTGTTAGATGACATATTTTGAATTCCTCCCCTGTAATTGCAATGTAATGCAAATAAGATAAATAACACTGTATGCCACCTGTTGAAACACTGTTGCTCCATTTTTGGCCCCAAATTGATTGTTGATTGACATAGCTCTTGATACAGGGGCTTACAGTATTTAACCCCTAAACATCAGTTTTGCATCATCAGTTTTCTGTTTGTCTACATTGGTAATGTACCTGTATTTGAGTAATGATTTGATTTGAAAGTTAAACTTCTTGACTTCTTGTCATCATTTCCTGTTAGGTCTTTAAACTAAAAGTGAATATAGCATCTGGTTCACACCCCAGTTAAAATACAACTTGATCAGGGTTGGGGTCAATTCATGAATGGACTCATTTCAATTCCAATTCCTTAGCTGAAGTTGGCATTTGAATTGTAATGTGAAAAAAACTCCAGGAAACAGAATTGGAATTGAATTGGAATTTCAGGAAGTTTAATGTAATTAAGTGAAATTCTGTGAAATTCCACGTATTTTTGGTTGTTCTTACCACATATCTGAGATTACACAGTGTTATGTATTATCATTACTTCATATCATAAAATGTTAAAGGTTCCTTTCAGGTGGTATTTGATGCACAACATGTACTCGTAATACTTACATTATGATTGAATGTGTTTGATTTGTTTAACTGTCTTTTATTTGATTCATAATGTTTGATTTATAAGACAACCTCTCTTTGAAGTTGAATTTCATCGAATTTAATGGAATTCAATTGTTTCCTGTCATTCCAATTCAATTCCAGTTCTGTTTCCTTAGAGCTGGGTGACATTCCAATTCCAACTCCAACTCCAGGAGCTGAATTTGGCATTTATCATGCATTTTCAGTTTAATTCCTGAATGGCCCCAACCCTGAACTTGATGATGACAAATTTACATACAAGAGAGTTTGATGTCTGTACCTGATGAGAAGGTCTGGCTCAGCTGACACAGCACAAAAGTCACAAAGCGGCTGTTGTCTTTCTGCCCCGGTGTCTCAGAGAACTGGTAACAGTAGCCTAGATAGGTCTTGGAATCAAACTTGGTCTGGTACAGCTGCTGATCTGAGGTGGTAAATGGTTTGGAGTCTCCCATACTGGTCTCTCAGCTTGAAGATTGTAGACATGCAGGGAAACAGGGGACAGGTTGCTGATACAGGGATGACAGACGATTATCGACTGATCATAGATGTGTGTCTCTGTCTGTGTCTGTGCGTGAATGAGGCTGTGCGTGTGTGTGTGTGTGTGTGTGTGTAAGAGAGAGCAATAAAGACCCCCTTCATATAAAATAGGTTTTCCCACAGAATCCTCTGTCTCCTCTTCCCCACTCCTTTGTGCCCCCACTGTTTTATAAATGACACGTTCAACGCGCCCCTTGGCCTCCCATTAAAGTCGGCCAATCTAAAATGAGATCTGGTGAGCTTCTACAGACACTGCACAGATAAGACCAACTGTGGCCAGAGGTCAGTGAGCCAGATCAAGAAATGGGGGACCAGGGAATGGAAACAACTCCCCTCTGACAGCCCACCCAGCTCATTTTCACTTATATTGTGAAATCTCACACACACACACACACACACGCATATACAGTCAACCGGCACGAGTGAAGCCATTTCTCCTTGCGACTCCCATAATTCCCGGAGTGGTACAGCAACACGTTCCTCCACCACGACTTGGATTTTTCACCAAAAGCTTGGCTAACTCGGAAGCTGCCCACAATAAGCCTGTCTGTGTTGCTGGCAGCAGTTTGATATCTCTCCCCAATGACCTCAACTCCTTCTATGCCCGATTTGAGAAGGATAACAGTACCCAGTTAAAGGAAGTTATCGACAGACTGACTCCTGGAGATTCCACCCTCCATATCGAATTGGATGATGTGGTGAAATGCCTGAAAAGTACGAAGACAAACAAAGCCTCTGGGCCGGACAATATAAGCCAGCAGACACTGCAGTTTTGTGCCGAACAGCTAGGTGGGGTGTTTCAAGCCCTGTTTCAGAGCTCCCCGGCCAGCGGGACAGTTCCTCAGCTGTGGAAACACTCCACGGTGTTCCCCATACCAAAAAAGGGGAACCCTAAAACGCTAAACGACCTGCGACCAGTTTTAATACTCTCCAACCTCACATTCTGGCAGATAAACTATTCAACCACTTTCATTTATATCACCAGTTAATTATTTGGATCATGGACTTCCTCACTGATAGATCACAAAGAGTACTGGTCAACAACACATACTCAGATCTCCTGCACACCTCCACTGGCTCCCCCCAAGGTTGTCTCCTCTCACGTCTGCTCTTCATCCTCTACACAGATGACTGCAGGACTACACATCCCAACTGCCATCTTGTGAAGTTCGCTGACGACACTGTGCTCCTCTCCTTGCTGTCTGGCCCTACATACAACCATGGGGCTACAATGACAAACAGTGGATGGGCCGTTCTATCCATTCAAGTTCTGTGGACTGATCTGAATGTGGCTCCTTCCCGATGAACAGGTCTTGTGCTGTGGGGAAAATAACTGGCTTCCTTACACAACAAGGTTATTCCGTGTGTTATGTTAAGCCTCCCATGAGGCCAAAGAAGAGTAGGTAGCTGCCAGGCAGCCTAAATAATGATACCAGATGCCTGACAGGAAGCAAAGCAATACAGGGTCTACACTGCAGTCTACAACACAGAAGTGTAGATTGCAGCTTTTTCATTGGCACAGGTCTGCCATGTGGTGCAGTTTGCTCAAAACTTGCGGCTTGCTCGTTGCAGGTAGAGGCGTGCCAGCAATTGGCAGCCTTGTAAGAGGCAGCTGCCTGACAGGCCTTACTGAGGGAACAAATGTCAACCGGGCACTTACTAGGGGCTTGGTGGGCGCACACACTGGCACACTCACAGGGACACACATGCGCACATGCCTTCCCATCACCACACACACACATACACACATTGGTATTATACTTCAGGGAAATTGATACATTTACGAAAACCATAAGAGGATCCATATCAAGATTATATGAATGACCTAGTTCTGCCCCCTTCTGTCTTAAAATCTATATGGCAGCTGGAGGAAGACTCCATGCAGTATTTGAACTATCCTGAATTGTGCTTCTATATCTCCTCCCATGCAAAACATTGATTCAACTAATGAATCTCAGTAGTGTTGATGAAGTATAGACAAATGCATTCAGACATGCTGCAAATTTCCTTAATTTGGCAATCAGGGAAAAGGAGTTTGTTAAAGTTCCACATACTGGTTCTCTGCCAAAGGGAGACACTTCCTTCTTTATCATGAATCTGAGCATCTGATATCCTCATGGATAGTTGATGTGACCACAAAGCATGGTTGCAGTGTGTTTACACCACATCTTGGTTTCCAAATATCAAATTCAGGGGAGACACTTCAAAACCTGGATGTTATCAAACTTCATAACAGTATGGTACACATTTGTTGCACAAATCATGTATGTTATTTCCATTAAAGCTACTTCTTTAAAAGGGGGTGTAAGCAATTTGCATTTTAACTATAAATCTTCACATCTTCGCCGCGATTTTCCCACAGTCCCATGAATTTAGACAACGTCACAAGAGTAATGTTGTTCATCAAGTTATTCATCAATTAGTATAAATCCCGTTTTGGCTAAATACTATATCCACAAATCCAACATTACCAGACGCAAACCTCTTTTCACCCTTTTTGTGACTGATGTGAAATTTTATATTCAAACAATATCCTCCTCTAAGAATAGTAAAGCTGTTAAAACTGTGACAGTTTATAACACATAATTTGAGTGAATATTTGCTTGAATCTATATCACACTCCTGGCATGCACTGTTTCAGAATTGTGAGTTTGAATCGACTGCTGTGATACAGCAGTTTATAGTGACATATATAGCAAAATCACTATTATGATAATATATACTGTGAGCTCTGTTTGCTAATGGTTTAGTTGCTAGCATTAACCAGTAAGCCAAGCAGCCTAAGGTTACTGTATTCTCCATAAAAGAGATTAAGACATCTGATCCACTAGGGAGCCAGAGACCTGAGATCACATTCAAATTAAGTGCTAATTAATTAGACATATGTGTTATTGCCATGAATGTGCTGTCGGACTGTACAGAACATTATTTAACAGTAAAGAAGTAGTAGTATGCAGTATAGAAACAATTTGAAAAATTAACTGACCTCTGTAAACAGTGTTTTTCTCCTTTGAGTTAAGCGGTCTCCTAAATCTGGTGAGGCAGTCCTACAGCTAATATTTTATAATCCCTTCTCTCTTTGTATTTCTTCTCTCTCTGCACCAACTTTCTCTGCCAGCGTGTAAAGGGCTTGTGGGAGTATTAATAAACTGCTCAGAGAGAGTAGTTAAGGACAGTAGCAACTGCCACAGGCTGACTACATACATAGTTACTGGGCCACACCCATCCAGCTTGGTTAAAACCGGTAGAGTAAAGTCATAGCCGGTCAACTTTTTCCAACAGCAACTGATTTTGTCTCAGCAATAGCACGCTGTATATGCACCCATACAGCTGGATAGAGCTATGTGAGCTACGTATGCATGTATATCTCTATATCTCTTGTTTTTGTATGCAGACAGCTTGTGTGCAGGAAAGACAATAATCACTTGAACATTCAGTGAAATGGATTTTGATTTGATGTACACCCCAAAGGAATTCCTGCTAGTAGAGAAATCATTTGAGAATAATACTAAAACGGAGACATAGACAAATGCCTATTTCTCTAGACTCATATTTCACTCAAGTGGTCTTCTGTTTACTGTCAACATTTTAAATGATGTTGAGTGTTATCACCAACTACAGCGTAGGCCTATTTCATTAACTATATTTTTTTGACACCTCTCTTTGTTTTATAATCTCTTTCTTTTCTCTCTGCATTTCTCGAACTATAGCCTGATTCCAGTTCAACACACCGCTACAGGTGGGACTGCTTCCACACAGGTGAGTTTGTTTGTCTGGCAGTCACATTGAACTTTAATGCTCAGTGTGTCTGCCGATAAGACCATTTAAGTAACTGCACCAAGCAGTCAACCTTCAGTAACAGAGAACTCACTCTGGCATTGGTATTAAATGTCAGAGAGCATTTGTGAAGGGCAAGGCTTGTGTGAGAGAGTGTGAGTGTAGTGTGTGTGTGTGTGTGTATCTAGAAAGAGTTAGTGGACAGGGAGCAGGTCATTGGAACAGAAAAGAGGAAAGAGTATAGGAGAAGAGGAAAAGGGTGGGGCTGTTAACCTTCAAAACCAGCTGCACTGTCTGTTCTGCCTCGTAGATCAGCTGTGACTTCTGGCAACGGCAGAAACTTTGTTATTAGGCTGTGAAGAACTCTTTCTTTTCCTTTACATCTGCCTTCACAGCGCAGCTTTCACACAGCCCCTGCGTAGGATGTGTTTCTGTAAAGTGTATGAAACTCAGAGAGAACTAGAAGGGCACTCGGGGAGCGCACCTCCGCCAAGGTTCGTGCTATTATTGCTTCTTCGAGAAATTTAATGGGTTCTTCCTTGGCCCATGCTACACCCTTCCACGAAGTTTCATGAAAAGTGCCAATAGTTTTTCCGTAATCCTGCTAACAGACAAACAGACAGACAAACAAACAAACGGCACCGAAAACATAACCTCCTTGGCGGAGGTAACAATGCTCCTGTAATGTCATTCGTTTTTGTGAAAATCCTCAATGAAGTAAACTTGCAGTTTGCACAACTTGCACACACTTTGCTCGTGGAGTTTGGGGGTATCATCAGCAGTCTTGGGTATGCAATATCTTTCTTAATACCCTGTATGTACAAAATGTGCCAGCACACTGAATGTCGATTCTCTTTCACATTCTCAACCTTGAGCCAGCATCGTGAAATGTTGCCTCATTTGCGACAAGGTTTACAGATTATAGTGCTGAGTCACGATTAGTGGAAAGTTATCATTGTTTGCCTGATAGATCCCAAAAAGAAATCAGATCCCATGGTCACACAACTCATTTTGCTGATAGTTGTCTAGACCTGATAACCTTCAGGATTTGATTCAAGAGTTTATCCCTGGAATGCTGCTGCCACTCTTCACCACCAGAGAGCAGTAGCTTATTAAGTTATAATAATAATATTTTTTTTCCCTGCTCCTTGAAGTGGAAAACATTGCTGCTTTTAAATATAATTGATCTGTCCCATTGAAATTCATAGGCAGTGAGGTTTTTCTTTTCTTTTTCTCACACTACGCAAATCTGGCTATAAGGGAGGCAACTATGTGCTTCTTTTAATGAATCTGCAAGATATCTTGATATTTTGAATTGTTTATCCACCCATAGTTGCATCTGTAACTAGTTTTAGAAAACAAGTACAGTTTCTTCTTTTTCCTTTTGTGTATGTTATGGTCTGGGGAAAAATAGACCAATTAAAAAACCAAAACCAAAACTTATCTTATTTCTCTTCTCTTCTCTTCTCTTCTCTTCTCTTCTCTTCTCTTCTCTTCTCTTCTCTTCTCTTCTCTTCTCTTCTCTTCATATTCATCTTTTGGTCTGTAAGAACTCACTGTAAGAAGAAATTGCTGTAAAGGCACTGTCACAAGTGCTTGCCTCCAAGAAGCCACAAGCACTGACAACAACCACTGCAAATTGACATTGCCTGTAGGGCTGAAGGATGAGTGCTTTGTCTGATGTGTGATGGAGTGTGGCAGGCTTGTCCCTTATTAGACTCGTCACCTCGGTGAAATCACATGAAATAGAGAGAATACTCACAGTAGGGGGCATGTCACAAAGCCAGCCAGCCAGAGAAAGTTTCACACAAGACGAGTCGTAAACAAGTCATTAATGTCGAACAGTTCAGAACAGAGCCTCATTGTACTGTATTTAGGGTAAAAGTTCCACCAGTCAATCCAACCCTGGGAAAAATGTTATTTCACAAAGCTAGGTGATATTCTTATCTACGAAAAGGAACGGATGTGAACGCATTTCAAATGGGCCCAGATGGACAAAGGAATATGCCAAATTCGTTAATTGAAAGTCTCTCTTCTCTCACAATTTCATGGGCAAATTATCCAGAAACAGTTTAGGTATTAGTGACTCACAAGAAGACAGTTTGCTCCAACAATACTTACCCAATTCTCCTCTAATTCATAATAGTAACCTTGTTTGTCTAAATGAAAGGCGAAAACACAGCAGCATTGTCATCTGTAATGTAACTTAATGTGCAGCAGCGAGACACAGGAACAGATTGCCAGTTTCACCAGACGGTAAACGTTTACCAAACTGGCACTTTGTGTAAACTCACACGGTCATTGTGTTGATGATTACAGAGTGGAGGCGTTTCTCAAATGCCTGTGTTTGGAGACAAGAGTTTCTACTGTGGCTTCTCAATGCCTGATCTTCACGACTGTAATATGGGAACAAAGACGGAACAGATGTGAATCTGCATGTGTTTGTATGTGCTTGTCTGTGCACGGGGGGGGGGGGGGGGTTCCCATTAGACTTTCAGCTGACCCAGACACAGAGTAATTGCAGGTTAGATCAACAGTGCGGTAAAATCAGCAGTTTTGCATGTAGAAGTGTTGCTTTTATCTCTGGGTTTCCTCAAGAAGCAACAGGTTCCATGAGGTTATGGAGATAGTGAGGAAAGAGCGGGCAGTGAGAGGAGGCCCACTCCTTCCATTGATGTTGAGTGTTGAAAGCACCTTCAACACCTGTGTGTTGTATATGCATAGGAAATTCTTCTCAGTTACTTAAAAGCAGTCTATTCAATATTTGTGACCATGGATGATTTTCTCCCAATGCCAAAAACCATAGGACCCAACGCCATGAAAATGCAAAACAAGGAGCTGGGACAGTGAGTGGGAGTGGGAGAGTGATTTTGTGGACTCAAACACTGTTGGAGATTTAACATGCAAATAAACCATATTCTTAAGTAGGCCAGTCAATTCAGAACCAGAAAATGTAACCATGTCCCCCTCAAAAAACATCCTGAATACTTTTATAGTCACATTCAACATTGGCATAACAGATTAGGAGACAGCACAAACTCCTACCTCTTGATTCTGATGGGACGAAGCTGTGTGTGTTCAGCAATATTAACTTGATTTTCTCAGGGTGCAGCAGCCGCATGTTTAGGGGCTCAGGTTTGTAAGGGAATATCCTTGTTGTTTTCATAGCGGTTAATTTGGACTTTGAGTCCTTGAAGCCAAAATATGGAAGATACCATTTCTGGCTTATACATAGTTTAGCATTGCATTGACAAATTGGCTCAGAAATGAAGACAAGGCTTATAGCACAAAGCTGGTTATACATTAATCATAGTCCAGACAACAACATGTTTCAGCTATTTTCATATTAACTAATAAGGGTATCACAAATACTGAAAACAGATTTTGCTGATTCTGGCCAAACAAATGTCAGGACATTTGGTGTACCTGCTCTAGATCTGAGTATTGGTGAATATGAATTGCTTAATATTAGTTGCTTCTGAATGGTGAATGTGAGTTTGGCTCATCAAAAAATGGCTGATAACGCAGACTGGGTTTTCATGATCACTAGGAAACTTGGTTATTTGAAGCATGCATGCAAAATTTTATGCAAATCCACAACAAATTGGGGCATGGAGAGGTGTGTGTGTGTGGGGGGGTCTTTTGGTATTTAGCCATTCATTATGATTTTAATAAAAATATGGATGCATGTAAGTCCTGACTGTCACAGTCTCATTGAATGAATCTCCCTGTTACTTATGGTGAAAGTTGCTCTCATTACCTGAATCTTCCACAGTCCCATGTAGGCTTGAACCCCAGAATCACTGCGTGTGGCTTTATTCGAATTTTGAGATTCAGCAGTATTACCCTATAAATCACAGTAGAGCTGCTGCTGTGCACTATAGGAACCCCACATCCGATACAGTTTGAATATCTCATAAATCTATGACTGGTCTTTTCAAAAGTTATGGGATGTTTGATCGCTGATAGTGATGGGCTGCGAGAATGAGCCAGTGCCTCAGTGTTGGATGGGAACAGACACAAATGTTTGTGAAATGGAAGTTAATAAACATATATGGTGTCAAAATGAAGATTGTGTACATGTGGGGGAAAATAAGAGTTGTATTTTGTGGGAAAGGAACATTGTAGCTCTTAGACCCAGGTGAAAATGTGCACAAGTCTCTAATTTCCTAGGCCTAATAATGATCTTTACATCCTTCCTTTGTTCCTCTTTGCTCCCTCTGTCTCTTTTACAGTCAGACTTTAGTCGTCAGTATAATGTTTCTCAATTCAACTGCTACTCACAACACAGATTTAACATGCGTGCATTTTTGTGGTTGCTCACATGCCCACATGTACACGCACTCACACACACACACACACACACACACACACACACACACACAAGAGAAATGTTCTAGGGCATATAAAGGATATGACATCTGGGAGAGCTATGCCATCTACCTTGAAATAACAAGGTACTAGAAGCCCTGTAATCACATGGCATTTTAAACCTGGACGCTAGAGAGCCAAGAACAAAATATAGTCACAGGCAGCGATTCCAAGGTTCAAGCCTATATGAGGATCTTAACAGATTCAAGGCTGTTAGGTTTCAAGAGCAGTGCGGGAGGATTCAAAGATCCATTTTTGAAAGTTGTGGCCAGTGTCATCGTCATAGGGAAACCCCATTCAATGCAATGGCAACTATATGCATTTGTCTTCATGTTAATATTAGTATGAATGGTTAATCACTCAAAGTGTTCATGTCTGGTCCTGCTTTGATGGATTTGCATGAGTTCCTGAAAAGTATACCAAGTTTCTCAGTAACTGAACAACGTCAGATTGATTAATTTTTGATAATGGCAGCCATGTTGTTTATCTGATTGGAGCAGCTGCTAGACCAATTGCAATTCTCATTCCACAAATGCTAAATACCAAAGGAAATAACTATTTTGCAAAAAATTTAAAATGCCAGAGAATCGATCATATCGGATGATCCATAAAGCCAATTTGCACAGCAAGGAAAGAGGAGCAACTTTCTTCTGCCATGGCACAGCCTTGGCAGGCATTTATGCAGCTCAACTTACTCTACAAATGTCCCCCTAGGACCACCAAGGTCTACCGTGATGGATTTCTGCAGTCTTGAATAACAATTTGCAACAGTTCTTGGTCCCTGACACTCATATCTTTCACAGCCCCACACTGTCGTTTGTGGCTATATTTGGGATTTGTATTTTGTTTGCTTGAGGGAAGGTCAACATTTTCCCAGAGGTTCAAATTCCTCCTCCTATTGGTAAAAAATAGGGAAAAAAATGAATACATAAACGCATGGATAAATAAATGAACAACTGATCATAAATAAATACATATGGCTTCTTTCCATCACCCCATTCACATATTTCTATTTGCAGGAAATACATACTTAACTCACCTTTAACTAGAGCAGATGAGGAAGAACATTAGAAAAGCTCACCAAGGAAGGAAAGTGCAGGCCAGTGATTGTGGCGCCCATTACCACATACTGTACATTTAGGGAATAAAACCTACAGGCTTAAAGAAGCATTTCACCACAAATTCATCTCAACTGTATTTTGTCCCTACCTTGGTCTTTTGTGCTTATGGAGTTATTTAGTTCATTAGATGTTTGGTTGTAATGCGATTTGATTTAAATTCTTACAAAACCCTATTCGGTCATCTAAGTAAACCGATGTCACATATAATAGTTACTGCTATAGTCATAATAGTCACACAGTGTAATAGTCACTGAAACCTATGATTATTTTTCATCTGCATCATTCCCTGGGTGACACTTTGTGGACAATGTAAGACTCAAAGCTGTCAAGAACTCAAGAAACGAAGTTGTGCAAAATTGGCTATAGATTCTTGTGTAAAATAATGTATGGAATATATGAGCTCGGACATGTAGGCAAAAGATTAAAGAGTGTCAGGTATTAAGAGCAATAAGAATTTATAGAAAATTGGGACAAACTAGCCTGACAGTTTTTCAGATGCAAACACTGTCTATTCTTAATGTGCAAAAGTTGATTTTTTTTTATTGTTCAGAATAACTGAAAAATTTGTTTTGTTAAATTGTTGCAGATTCCTTCATTTATATTTCACCTCTAGTGAGGTAGGATACATCTTCAAAGCAGCTGCTCAACAGAAGGTGAGGAGAGTGGAAACTTTCCAGCATGAAACATATTGACTTTCTACTAATTAAAAATAAAATGGGCTGTATAGCCCCGTCCGGGTTAAAATCTTGACCCTTCTCCCAATTATTTCAGTGTGTCTTTATGTCCTCAGATGACACACTGTGGGTCTGTGTTAAGGACACATGCACGAGAAAAAAAAAATTGTTCTAAAGGCAGTAGATTATCTTTCAACATTTGTTACCGAATACATATTAAATCTTGCAAAGGTAGTAATAATTGGTGAAACTCACTAATTGCACTCTGTGTAATGAATCAAACCTGTGTAGTAATTCAGCCCATCTTATCTAGTCCCCACCTCTCTGTGAATGTCAGCTTTCCCACCCACTGACAGCGCGGCTGGGGTAACAAGCCCTCAAAATCCTCCAATAATCAGCACAGATGGGCGGTGGTACTTTTACGCAGGCTCTCAAGTGCCTCAAGTTAAAACTCCGTGCGCGCTATTCTCTCGGAGCATGTCGCGGGTCCAGACGGATAGATGCATGGGAGTCATCGCTTAGGCATTCATCTGACTCCCCGCTCTTTGGGGATTTTTTTTTACCTTATCGACTAAAAAAAAGCCTGGATCACTCTCCAACATCACTTTGGTAGATTGGCTGTTTTCGGATGTTTTGGATCACATCCGTTGCCACGATGTTTTTCTACAGACTTCTCCTGTGTTTTTCTGTAACAGGTATTGTTTCCTCACAGCCAGACAGCTCTGGATTATCTTACGCACTGAGATCTGAACTGTCAGAGGATGCAATTTTGGTGGCAAACAACGGAATACGCGTGCCTTTCGGGAGATCCGTCTTCATCGATCCCATCAATGATTTGGTGATTCAGACGCAGCCGGGGGACCGGTGCAGCATCACCGTGCTGGATAACGACCCGCTGTCACAGAGACCAGGACAACTCTCTCCCAAAAAGTTTCCGTGTGATTTCGGTCCCAATGAAGTGACATACTCCCACTTCGGGTCGAGGAGCCCGGCTAAAGACAGAGTGAGGCTGCAGCTCAGGTATGACGCGCAAACCGAAACCGTTATAATCCCGTTCATGATGGAGGTAGAGGTAGTTTTTACGCAGCTAGAGTTACTTACCAAAAACATGCCTCTCACTGTTGATAATCTCAAGGGGATCAGTAACCCTATTGACAAAAAGATTTTAGAGTTTACTTATGACAGAGACTCGCATAAATGTGAGGTGACGTCCCTGTCTAGTGGCAGCGCGCTCCCCAGATACGGCAGACTCGTTGATCAGAGTAAACTTGCCCAAATGATGGACTGTGATGAGTTCACCCAGGCTGACATCCGCTATGAGCACACATTTGACCGTAAGTCTCCAAACAGAGACTATGTTCCCATGGTTGTGGAGTTGCATGATAAGGAGGGAAATCTAGTCAAACAAGAGTATTTCCATCTAATGATTCGCATCAAAGAGGGAGAGGAGAACACTCCTCCCAAACCCAGCTTTGTGTCCATGATGATGATGGAGGTTAGCCAGTTTGTCATGACAGCTCTCACCCCTGATATGCTTGCCGCTGAGGATGCAGAGTCAGACCCAGACGAGCTTATATTCAACATCACCTCTCCCTTATCTTACGAGGAGGGCTACATAGTCAGCACTGATGACAGAAACCTCCCCATCACATCCTTCTACCAGAGAGACTTACGGGATCTGAAAATTGTTTTCAAGCCTCCCTCCCTGGATTCAGATACGGAGAGGATTTACCAGCTGGAGTTTGAGGTGGTGGACACAGACGGGGCCGTCTCTGACCCCTTTGCGTTTATGATTGTTGTGAAGCCGATGAACTCTATGGCGCCGGTTGTGACGCGTAACACGGGTCAGCTGCTGTACGAGGGGCAGTCCCGGCCGCTCTTTACTGCCCACAACCTGGAGATCAGCGACGAGGACAACCTGGATGGGGTCAGTGTAACAGTTGTGGACGGGCTGCGCCACGGGGAACTCGCGGTGCTGGGCTCCCACAGGAAATTCTTCACGCCCGCTGACCTCACCGCAGGGGTTGTTGTGTACCAGCATGATGGAAGTGACACATACAGTGACAACATCATCTTCAAGATGACGGACGGAAAGAACGAGGTGGAATTCCTCTTTCCCATAACAGTCGTTCCTACTGACGATGAGCCGCCGATCATAAATGCCAACACTGGCCTGGTGCTATTCAAAAACCAGATGATGCCTATATCCCCCCTAATGCTTAGTGCAGCTGATATTGACTCTGAAGACTCAACTATTAAATTCACAATTGTCCCCCCCTTTTCTACAATTGGCGTGGTGCTTCTAAGGCAGTCGGACGCCCCGGAGGACCCCTCCTCTTGGAGGTTCAACGCTGAGGATGAAGTGTATGAGAAGGAGGTGACACAGTGGCTTCAGAAAGATATCACAGATGGGAAATTGTTTTACAAGCACACAGGCCCTCACAACACAGATACAGTCATGGATCAGTTTGTGTTCACGGTTCAGGATGACAATGATCCTCCTAATGAGTCAGGAGAGAGTGTTTTTATAATTAGGGTTTTACCGATAGATGATGTTCCCCCCGAGCTGTTCCCCGGCACCACCCTGCAGTTGACCGTTCAAGAGTACAAGCTCACTCACTTTAGCAAAGAAGTCCTGCGCTACACTGATTTGGACTCAGAAGACCGCGATCTTAAATACACAGTTGTCCAGCCCCCGACAGACACAGATGAAAACAACCCGGCTGTGTTCGGGTCCTTGGTTCTGACAGAGAGTCCCGACTCAGAAATCAGTGAATTCACGCAAGCCCAAATCAATCATCACAAGATCTCCTACAGCCCGCCTGATATAGAGCTTGGAATTACAGCCCATGTAGTGCAGTTCCGCTATTCTGTAGAAGACACAGCTGGGAACAGTGTAGAGGGGGCGTTCACCATCTACCTCCAGCCCGTCAACAACAAACCCCCTCAAATTACCAACACCGGCTTTACTGTGTTTGAACGCGGCATGCATGTCATCTCCACTGCTGAGCTAGACGCCACAGATCCGGACACAGATAGCAACCTGATTACCTTTACTCTCAGCCAGGCTCCTAAACACGGCGAGATCCAGGCAGCACTCACTGACCTAGAGAAAGACGGGGTTTTCAAACTGGAGGATATCTCAGAGGGGAAGATATCCTACATTCATAGTGGGGATGAGACGGTGAGCGATGAATTTCAATTGGATGTCAGTGATGGAATCCACGTAGTAACAGTGACAGTCAAAGTCATAGTAAAGCCTGTCGACGACGAGACTCCAACTGTCAGCCTGCCTGCGGGGACGATTGGCTCCCACATGGACGTGCTGGAAAACGGAGCCACGGAAATCACAACCAATGTCATTCAAGGCCATGATGATGACACAGATGACCTGCAGCTGACCTTTATTGTAGAAGATGCCCCGGTTATGGGAGAAATCCTGGTTAAAGGAGTTCCCGCTACTAGGTTTACGCAGGCTGACATTATTAATGGCGTGGTCGTGTATGCACACACTGGTGGCGAGATAGGCCTCGCCTCTCAGCAGGACGGCTTCAATTTGACTCTCACAGACATGTCTGATGACTGGACAGTAGGTGGCAATAAGGTCAACGGAGTCCATGTTCGAGTAACTATCCTCCCGGTTGACAGCCAGGCCCCTGAGGTCGGAGTTGGGATTCAATTCAGTGTCATCGAAGGGGAGAAATATGCCATCGGCCCTCAGCACTTGAATGCTGATGATAATGACACTCCGACAGATGATATCCTCTGCACCATCATTGTCCAGCCTTCTGCCGGATATGTGGAAAATATCTCACCTGCCCCAGGCTCAGAAAAGTCCAGGTCAGGAACAGCTATCAGTGCTTTTACCATCGGAGACATCAGGGAAGGAAATATCTACTATGTGCAGAGCATTTACAAAGGGGTAGAGCCAGTGGAGGACAGGTTCACGTTTCGATGCTCTGATGGCATCAATTTCTCAGAGAACCATTTCTTCCCCATTGTTATCATCCCCACAAATGATGAGAAGCCAGAAATTTACATGAGGGAGATAGTTGTGATGGAGGGGATGAATATTGTAATCGACACTCCGATTCTGAATGGAGCCGACGCTGACATTCCACCTGAGGAGCTGATGTTCATCATTTCCAAACCCCCCAAACACGGGGCAATTCTCAACCAGCTCTCCACGGGCTCGGTTCTAGTGACTAACTTCACCTTAGAGCAGATTAGAGAGGCTTCAAGTATTATTTATGAGCACGATGACTCAGAGACGACAGAAGACAGCTTTGATGTCATTCTCACAGATGGAAAGTACTCCGTGGAGAAAACAGCCATGGTTATGATCATTGCCGTTGACGACGAGACCCCCAGAATGCTAATCAATGACGGTCTAGAAGTAGAGATTGGAGAGGCCAAAGAGATTAACAACAAAGTGCTCAGAGCCACAGATTTAGATTCAGATGATAGCTCGCTCACCTATATCATCCGTTTTGCGCCTGGTCAGGGTCTCCTGCAGAGGAAAACTCCATCTGGGTCTCTGGAGAACATCACGTTAGGCATGAACTTCACACAAGCCGAGGTGGATGCAGGGCTTATTGTTTACACACACAATGGACAGGAGGGCATCCGAGACTTGGTCAAATTTGATGTCACCGACGGCATGAACCCACTGATCGACCGTTACTTCTACATCACCGTGGGCAGTATTGACATGGTCTTCCCTGATGTGGTCAGTAAGGGCGTGTCTCTGAAGGAAGGTGGTAGAGTGACTTTGACCACAGACCTTCTCAGCACCAGCGACCTCAACAGCCCCGATGAGAACTTGGTCTTCACCATCACCAGGGCTCCTGTCAGAGGCCACCTGGAGTGCACGGATACTCCTGGGATGCCCATCGTCTCCTTTACTCAGCTCCAACTTGCTGGCAGTAAGGTCTACTACATCCACACCTCGGACGACGAGGTCAAAATGGACAGTTTTGAATTTGAAGTTACCGATGGCTACAATCCTGTTTTCAGAACCTTCAGAGTCTCTATTGTGGATGTTGATAACAAGAAACCTGTTTTGACCGTAAATGGTCTAGTTGTTACAGAAGGGCAGAGTAAGCTGATTACACCATTTGAGCTTACTGCTGAGGATCAGGACACAGCAGAGAAGCTGCTGAAATTCACTGTCACACAGCTGCCGGTACACGGCAAACTGCTCTACAACCAGTCCTCACCAGTCACCAGCTTCACCAAACAAGACCTCAATGAAAACCTCATCAGCTACAAACATGATGGAACTGAATCGTCAGAAGACTCCTTCTCCTTTACCATCACCGATGGCACACACACTGAATTTTATGTTTTCCCCGACACTGTTTTTGAGACCCGCCGCCCCCAAACCATGAAGATCACCATTGTGGAGACTGACAACGGGATCCCCCAGATTTTGGTGAATAAAGGTGCCCCCACATTGAAGATCCTGGCCACAGGTCACCTGGGTTACCCCATCAGCTCCAAAGTACTGAGGGCAGAGGACAGAGACAGCAGCGCGGCCTCCCTGCTGTTCCACATCACCACCCAACCCAAGCATGGTTACATCATCAACCTGGGACAAGGAAACGACTCCATCAACACCTTCAGCCAAGGTAAGACCTGAAAAAATATCCACCGATATTCAAATTGATTATTCCAGCATATCTGGTTGACAGAAGTAACTGGAAATTTATTTTTCTCTATAAAGACAGTTTACAGATTGCCACTAGAATTGCATTATTATCATCACCTACAGGCGTGATTAGCCCGTTTTCCAAGTGTGCAAAATTATATTTGTGTCTAAAAACTCACAGTCAAAATGCTTACTTTTTACTTGATTACAGTATTTATTCAGTAACTGTAAGAGATTATAGTTACCGGCTTTTGTAATCAGATGACTGTACTCCCAGAACATGTAATCTGATACTTAACTCTTGAGAAAGAGAAAGTTAGAAAAAAGTTAAGCAAGCCTGCATTTCTCTAAGCTTTGATTACTTTTTCACACTGCATAACAACGATTTTAATTTATGGAGGAATAATTATTCATATGTGTGACAAGTGCTGGCTTGGGAATTTCAATAGTTAATTTGTGGGCCTGATTTAGATGTGCCTTGCTCATCAAATCATAATTAGCAGACCAAAGTAGAGGCTGCTGTTTCACGCAAATGTCTTGTAGACGGTTAAAGATGAATAATTTATTATCCCCGCATCTCAGGGGAGATGTTCACATCTGATGTTCTCTACAGTAGTTTGTTAAATGAAGCAGGACAGAAGTAGAGGATCATGTGAAAAGGTCAGTGTAGACCTTTCAGTGACAGGATGGCATTTGAGTTGCAGCAGACTGATCTTTGCTCAGTTCAGTTCAGTTCAATTCAAATCAATTTATTGCAGTTTGTGCATATTAAAAATACACATATAGGAAAATGTTTCTGAAACCTCTCAACAAAATGCATTTATACACACCACTGACATACCAAACACAAACTTTCAATCAATAAATTTGTAAACGTTTGTGCATGTGTGTACATGCTCGTGCGCAGTAATATATTGATGTTACAGAGTGAATCAGTGCAACAATGGAACTGATTGAGGCTTAAACGATGCAGTCAATGGCTTATTTCATATCATGCTGAGGTCATTATGCAAACAACTAAATATTTCACTCATGCTCATGCCACAGAATGGCATAAACATGGACAGGGGCCAAGAATGCTAAGCGAAAAACGCTCTTCTGTCCGCAGGAGACGGACATTGTGACAGCCGCTGTGAGGCTGCGGTCTTTGAAAAGGGGGCACACATGAGAGAAGAGTGTGATGGAGAATGAGACACGAAGTGGCAGAAGAGGGGGCAGACAGAGCAAGTAAAGTGGAAGAGAGCATAAAGGAAGTAGTAGAAAAGAGGGAAAGGGGGAGGAGCAGGTGGCATGAGAGAAATAAAGAATGAGAAAAGGGACGTGGGAAGGAGAGAGAGAGAGAGGGAGAGAGAGAGAGAGCAAACAGGCTCGTCAGAGGAATCAGTCAGGTGAAAGAGACAATCCCTCGGTCTTTATTTACTCATCCTATTTCCAGGGCACATCCCATGAGGCATTCTCTTTAAATATTTGATGACCAGAGTGCCCCCGGTTCACGGTGTTGACTTTATATTTGCAAGGTCCTCTTGCCGGGTTCAAGGCTGCGTCGAAAACACTTCAGAGAAGATCGTCTACTTGTCTCCTCTCCCACATGAACAGGTCTTTACTCACTGATGTGAAATGACAGAAATGGGGAAAGCAAAACAATGCCTGACCATCCTCACTATACATTTTCTTTCCTCAATGAGTCCTTGCTATGAGGGGAAGGAGGAGAAGCTGCAAGGAGAGGAAGCCACCTGAGAGGTTTGAGATGCGTCCCAGCCAGGAGTCAGGGGTTTATACTTTTATGAGCCTCCTTCCTCTGACATCTATTATTGAAGGATATGGTTCAGAGGGGCCAGGGCCTTTCACAGTCTTGATGATTTTTCTACACTGTAATAGACGTTTCTGGAGAATAGTGGAAAAATGCTGGCAGAGCCCTGTAATTCAGAGAAGTTAGGAAAACAGCTGTGGGAGAGTAGGTGGCCGCTACAATCCTGTTTTTAACATTCTTGGCCCTGTCTGTCATTAAAAGATCTGCCGTCACCTGGTTTTTAGGGCTATTGACACAGAGCCCCGGCAGGTTTTTTGGGGGTTTAGGATTTAAACGTTTTCTGCTGGTTTAGGTTGAGCCGTTTGGGATTTCAGGGTGTAGCTGTATCTTCCTGGATTACGGATGCATGACTTTCAGAATGCTTTCTCTGGTAGAAAATTGCTCATGCTGAGTGCTGATAAGGAATTGAATCAGTGTGATACTAGAGACCCGCTGATATGGTGCTGAAGCGGGACAGCTTCCATCTTTGAACAATTACTCGACAGAGAGAGTGTGTGAACAAGCCATAAAGCCATAATACAACTTCAAAGTGTGTTTGAGGATATTTTTGTAGCCAGCATGAAACTTCACATGAAGGTTTTTTTCTCTTAAAATGCAAAGCGGTTCATAAATATTATTTTAATCTTGACAAGGGCAAATCTCGTCGATATACATTTTATTAATGCTATTTTCAAAGTTAGAACAAGGTGATAGTTAAAAAGTTTCATTGTGCGTCATCATGCATTGATGTGATAACATAACCCATCATTATAAAATGCTACAATGTCCCTCACTTGCATTCTGTCATTTATCATATCAAAACATTTGTTGGTTGTTTGTTCATTTTGATTTTTTGTTTGTTTTGAGGTGATAGGTTTTTAAAATCCCCTTGAAGGGTTTTATCTCACCTGCACAAATTTGTTTTTTTTATCATTGAATTTTATTATAATTATTTTTTTAGCACTTGTATGTTTTACCACTGCAAATTTGCTATACTAAACCAAACTAAATTAAACTAAATTTCCTGTTTCAGCTGACATTAATGACCTGAACATCTGCTACGTGTTGCGGAACGAAGAAAACGCTACGTCCGACCTCTTCCATTTCTCTGTGGAGGATAATGGTAAGATGCCACCTTTTCATCTTTACATTTACATTTAGATTTATGGCATTTATCTGTTATGCAGAGCGACTTACAATGATTGAGCAGGTAGGTGTCGACCTCATGACATTTCAACAGGACAAATGGCTGTTGATGGATACAAATTGGCTGTTGTAAAGATCAAACCTGTGACCTTTTGGTTACAGTACAACCTCTCCAACCTTTACACTTACCTGTGCCTCCTCTCTCAGTGTGAATAGAGAATATCTACTGTAGAGTTCTACTTTTCTCTCTGGGTTTCTTGGTCCATAGTTGTCAGGCTTCTGAGAATTACTCATTACTCCAAACTCACAACTTAGGACTGTGATGAAAAACCACTCTGAGCTCAGCGGAGTTCCTGAGAGTTAGTTGTCAAGTATCATATTCCTATTCTCAGATCGATTGATCTTGGCATATTTTGTAAGAGAGTGCAGTAAAGAATACTTTCATATTTCCATTGTTTTCAGTCATAATTAGCAGGCCAAATGCAAGCTTCCCCTCTGTCGGCTTCAGTTACATAAGATGACTGATACTCACGCTCACTTCATTAGATTCGGTGTTTGCCTATAAAGCAATATAAGAGTCATCAGAGCTGGTGTAATTGTGGGTCAGAATATCAATATCTGGAAAAATTTGCATAGTCCAGCAGCGGCTTTCATTTTCAGATGTCTGTAACTGTATGCTACAAATTATGCTGCGTCTTCTTAACTTACTGTTGAGATGATGAGGCTTGAAGGTGTAATAAGGATGGGAAAAAAATGAATTCGGTTTTGAGAATTATCAAGCAATATTATATTCCATTTTGACACAAGGCCAGTCTTGTGATTTCTTTGTCACCTCAGAGAAGGGAATTCGAACATCATATGTTTTGAAAAAATGAAAATACAAGCTGCCCAATATGTAGAATATTGAGTTGTCGAGTCTGCATCTTTGACTACTAAATGTCTAAACCACAACCCTATGCATAATCTTGCTATGTAAATACTGCATCACATTTGCATTTTGCATGTTCGTCTCTACTGCATTATAACATAGATTATCAAAAGCTTGCTTCAATATTTCTACTCTTTGCATCTGGTAACAGGTTAGGACGCCTCTCAACCTCTTCTACATGCCCATAGAGATATGAGCACTTTCAGACTGGCGTAATGATAACATACTTTTAGTAAAAGCAGCAGTCAATTTGTGCCTCCCTCTGTTTTTGACCAATTTGAGATGCATAATAACTACCAGCCCTGTCATTCAGCTTCTTCAACTCGTTTCCTTACTGTATGATCAGAAATTATGGTAGTGTATTAAAAACTAGGCACTCTCAGAACAATTGACGTATAGACCTGAAATCCTCCCACCATGGGGCTTTTGAAATTAATGGACTTAGCTAAGAAACACGCAGACTCACATTCAGGAACGCAACGAAATAACATGGTGCTTCTCGGTGAGTCTCAGGACTACAGGACTGTGCCATCATCAAATGTCAAAACATGAAAAGAAAATGTAGAGAATATGGGTCATTTTTCAAGGTTACTTTGGAGTTTTGAGTCACCAGGGCTGAGTGCATTCATTAACGAGAATCGAATAATAAATGAAAGTTCTCTTTAGGTAATTTTCCCCTCCAATTGCGCTATGTCTTACCACGGACATCCAGAATTGAATGTGGTTTCTACATTCACAGAAGGGCTGTTTTCAGGAAAACCTACTGCATATTTTCTGTCTAAAAACATGAACATATTGAACATGAAGACACGTTTCCGAGGTGTTTGCCATCCTGTAGTGCTAATGCACTTAGAAGAAGAGAAAAGTGCTAATGCACTAAAAGAAGGATTCTTTTATGTGCATGAAAGGAGAAACACTGACTAATTGATTGTCCACAGTCCTCTAGTGTTCTTGGAGCTTCTTTATGCTCATGGCAATGGTCTTGTGTTAAAAACGGCCAGAGGCTTTTACGTTTGCTGTGTTGAATACATTAGTTTATTTTATCAATACATGTGTTTACTTGATTTGATTACTTGATTGTTACTGTAAATCAGAGGAGGGACAAATATATGGAAAAACACATATGAGTCATGATGATAGCAGCAGGTAGAAAGTAGTGTGAATCACCCTCCTCAATGTATTTTCTCTTTAAAAGACAAGAAGCCTCGACAAGCAGCCTCTTTGTCAAGAGGAAGTGAGCATCAGTGTTTTAATACGTGTCTGTGCGTGCATGTAGGGCATGTGTATAATAAACACTAACTTAAGCATTATTGCTTTTATAACACAGATATGTTCCCACATGCACGCAAATGCACACGCCCGCACAAACAATCACACACGTGCACACACAGCAGGGCACAGAGAGTTAGCCGTAGGCTAAGGGGCGTCAAGCCTCCAGCACAAAGAGGTGTTTGATATTTAAGAGCCCAGGCAGCGCTGTGGGTAATGAGAGCCCTGGGCTCCTGAGCTGGACAGAGCTCCGAGGCAGCCACTAGTAATTACTTGGCCCTATTACAGGCTCATCTATAGGGGAAGAGTGGCAGGAAGGACCTTCTGTCACAGGTAAAACCAGCTGGATCACTATAGTTAACTGTAATGGGCAGGAGCATAGCTTGTTTCCCATGCTTCTCTTTGGCCATATGATGTTCATATGACAATGGTGGTACAGGAAAAAATAACATAACAAATTACATGTACACAAGTCGAAGATTAAAAATACAGAATTTTGCTCGCACTGTAATTTTATCTGAAATGACAGCAGTTCTGCACCTTTAAAAGACAATAGCTACATTGTCATATTCATGTAGCTACAAAGCAAGCGATGTTTTATACTATCTGGTAGTAAGGAGCGTCTCAGACATTAAGATCTGTTTTAAAGTACCTGCCATCTCGTCTCCTCATCCCCTCTTTCTTTCTGTCTGTCTCTGCTCGTACTTCAGGAGGGATGGACTGTTACAATAGATTCCTTTCATCCTGCCCTCGCCCCTCCCTGCCTGGGAGCAGCCCCCGACATACCACTGCTTTATCTAGAGTTACAACGACGATGCATCCCCTTAAAACACCCCCTGCAGCATCTATCCCCCTTCTCACCCAAATTCCACTGCATACAATACATGTAGCGTGCGTTTCTTGGTCTCGATAAATCCCCCTGAAACATAACCTATTTGTGTTGTAGCATCACTTTTCCCTACTTGGTGTTATATGACAAATTATTACTGCAGAGTAGTACTGCAAGGGCACAAGTCCTTTGTCATCCATTTTGTGTGTGTGTGTGTGTGTGTGTGTGAGAGTGGGAGCATGTGTGTCTGTGGTGCCAGTGTGACTTTTTTCTCCTCTCTTCAAAAGGCCCTTTACACCAAAGCAGTGCCAACACTTGTTGAAATGACCTCCTCAGATTGTACTTTTCTCTGTTAAATGATAAGAGCAGCAAAGGCTAACACGCGTATTTTAATGATTTCCAATGATGTATTTACATCCACACGTTCATAAAAAAGTTTTTGTCAGTCTAATGGCTAAAAATCTACATCCAAAAGCTACGGTTGTCATGATCACAAGGCCGCTTTTCAGTCTCAGTCACTGCCCAAGTAGGACAAAAGAAACAAGTGAGGCTAAGCTGTTTCTCTAATAACTTTTGAACTCTGTAACATAGGCGAACACTTTGAGATGGGCAGTTGCAGTAGCCTCAACAGTTGAATGACTCAGTGTCAATTCTCTGTCAGCTCAGAAATGTGAATTCATGGAAACACATATTGAATGGGATAATCCAACTTCAGAACTGCAGCTGATTCCCTGAATTTATGGTATTTAAATAGCTCTTGCCCCAATCAAAATGCATTAGCAGTGCTATTGTTTTTGTTCCTCTATCTATTTGCCAGTTCTCACCTGCTTGGGTGGCTGAGTTTAGGCCTGACAGAGCTTAAGACAACAATTACAGGCCTAAACTTGCTGTTACCATGGCCACAAATGGGACAGGTTAACCCCTTGACCCCTTTTTGTTAACCTGTCCAGCAAAGTGTACCGACCAGGGCAAAGTTGCAAGCTAAAACATCAGCATGCTACTACACATATACAGGGATACAAGACACAACACACACACACACACACACACACACACACACACACACACACGTCCCCTGGCTTTAGAGAGGCTTCTCTTTATCTGTCTGCATTCAGGAATTTACTGTCACTCACTTCTCCCAAGGCCCCACTCTCCTGTCTTTATCCTCTTCATCTCCCCCTTCTCACACTGTCAGTCTTAGATCTTGTTGGATGTGTTTTATTCATTTTCCATTCTTTTGCTCTACACAGCACCTCTGTTCATTATATATTTCCTTCTTTTGTGTTATTTTTGTCACTCTCTCAGTCTATCAATGTTCTCTTTTCCTCCAGAGGTAAAAATCTAATATTTTGCCCTTGCATGTCACAGAGTTTATTGTGCGAGTGTCTAATCTCTAAGCATGTGTTGGTTTACTGTGTGTGTGTCGACTCTCTCTTATGCATCAGGATTTGGATTTAATGTCACACCCTCCCCGTCTCTTCCGCTGTCTGTCCCTGCCCGCTGTGTTTGTTTGTGTGTGTGTGTAAGTGTGAGTGTGTGTGCATGCATATGTGTGTGTGTGCGCGTCACTGTCAGTATTTGTGCTGATGGATCTCTCTGTTGTAGGATTACAGCACATTCTGCAGTTGTGAATGTCACTCGCCATGATCTGCATCTCATTAGAGTATTGAGATGTGTGGAGGGATGAGAGGATGAGACTTGTTGAGAGATGCAAAAACATTTTCATAATTTTAATCATTTTTAGTACTTTATTTTTCTATGCTTGACAGCTGATGCATGAGCATGACACATAAACACGACCAAACAACCTCTAATCTCAGGAATAAGAACAAACGAAAGCAGAATTGGTTAAACTTATATTTTTCCCCGAATATGTTGTGATTTATTTGTTATGTAAATGAATTACTTGCAAGTTTCACCCTGTCCCTACTCATTCTTATAGAATGCATACACTTACCTCTTTTACACCTATATCACCATATCTCTGAATATAGGGATGATCTTGTTTGAAGTATGATTTTGACCAAAGAGACAGTTTTCCTTGAATAAAAGTGGCAATTCTTTCAAGTTCTCATCCCCCCTTTTTACTATCTTTGCTTGTCTCTTGTCCTCACTCTTTCTGCTTTCTACAATTTCATTTTTAATGGATCATAATGGATCTTTAATGCATATATTAATGGTATACATATCTCAGCTCAAAGTGATACTTCATTTTGGCAGAACATGTACATTTTTCAGTGCACATTACAGTGTAAGAGTACATGAAGACACAGACCTTGGCTGCTCTGGAGAGCTGTTCCACTTTATTATTTTCATTTTCAAAACCTCGTAAAAATCACACATCGAACACATAAACACTAGGAAAGTTCTACCTAATATTATTTCATCCTGTTTTCTTTCATCCTGATTTAACTTCTCTAGAAGTAGTTTTGCCTGTGTGAGCTTATGAAGAAATTGAGATCTGGGGAAAAATCCTAAATCCTGAATGTATGAGGGTGTGCCTGCTGAAGTAAAGATGAACATTCTCGGGCAAAGTGAAATTTTGCTCAGAGGAGTCGGAAAAGATGGTGGAGGGAAGAAATGAGAGCAGAGAAAAAGTGAGAAGGAGAAACTGGAGATTTCAATAGCAGCTTATAGTTTCAGTGCTGGGATACACTCTGCTCTCAGGAGTGCCAGTAACCATCTCGGATACATTAAACTCATCCCTCCCCTAAATATTATATTGATGGCAAGGGGAGATTGGTGCTGGAGTTGGAGTCGTACTGTAGGTATGCTGCATGTCTGGAATGAGAGCTCTGCCTCTGTGTGAGCGCAAAGAAATCCTGCAGGAGAAGAACAAATGCTTTTAGGGGTTATCATTCATCTGACACTCCAAACACACACAGGCACGCGCGCGCACACACACACACACACATGCAGACGCACAAACATACACTCATACAGACACACACACTCACACCTTCAGGCAGCCATCATTTCTTTGTCCCCAAGCCTTCTCCCTTTAAGCGATGCCCAGGGTAGCATGGCTGTCTTTGTAGACATCAGTGGAAAACCTTAGGGTTATTAAGTGTAGCACAAAAACTTCAAAGGAGTGAGGATTCTCTGCCCCAGATGTCAATTTCTTGTGGTTTCATATGCAAGGCCGCTTAAGGTGTTCCTGTACCGCTGTCATGCCCGGTGGATATTGGATATAGGAAGGAAACAATGCATTATTCTGTTGCATGCAACTTTTATCTCTCTAGGGGGTGGGGTGGGGGTGCCAGTGTACACACCTGACTTCTTCTCTCGCCCACAGGCACACACAGACACACACACATGCACACACACATATGACACTCACTGTTAACAGTAGTCCATGCACTGCAAAAAAGTAATTTAGACTCATATTCAGTCTTCAGTCTTTATTTTTCTTAAAACGAGAGAAAATTTATGCGAATGGGGTGAGAAAACTCGTCAATACCTTGAAACAAGTCAGAATAATGCAGATCGCTGCACTACTATCAATAAAATGACACCTGATTCTACAAAATTCTTGAAACGAGTTGATTTGCATTGCAAGTGAAATTATCTAACCCCATCAGCAGATTTATTCAGTTGTTTTAAGAAAATTATGATTTTAGGACTCAATAATAGACTAAATCACTTGTTAAGATGGAGATTTTTTTCAGTGTGTGTCATTCTTTCATTTGGTCCAATTGGAAGTCCTCTGGCAAGTTATGCATCAGAAGCAGTAGGGAGGGGACATAATTAACTACGGCCGTATTGAGCTGCTCACAGGACGCAGGGGCTGCAGTCCAGATGGTCACGATTCAGTTGACCATGACAAATTAACAAAACAACACAAAACAAAAACCCCTCACACACATTACATTCCATTTGTCTTCGGGTTGAACAGGATTCTTAATACCTGTGTTTGCCTGGGGCCGTGAATTCCAGGCCAGCCCACTGATATCCCACCACACCTCTGGAGATATCGACCATCAGGCCCAGTGCCTTGGGCAAAGTGTAAATGCACACACACACACACACACACACACACACACACACACAAACTGAATTATTTGTAAGCTGCTTCTGACAGACCCCCAAATGACCTTCCTAACATATGCACGGACACACACACACACACACACACTCTCTTCATAGAACTGTAGTGCCAAAGCCTCTACGCTGTGTAATCCTCTTTGCCACCAGTTGCTCACACGCCCAGGCGCTCGCCCCACTTCATTCTGATGGCTGCTTCACACCTGTCAGGATAAACATCTGGTTCCATCCATTTCACAGAGTGAACTAAAAAAGAACTGAAACGTCCTGAGGGGCGGTGAGATGTTTGTATTTTGTCAACCATCAAAATAATAGAGAGTGGCACTCCTGACTCCGGATAGGTGCTGCGTGGGCTCTTCCAAAATAGTACAGTTATTTCAGTAGAACGCGTGTTGCAGTTCGGTGTGTTACCTGCTTTGTGAAAAGGAAAACATTGCCAACTGAATGAATAGTGGATACACTAATTATTTCCTAGTCCAATTTCTCATTAAAGTTCTCCATGGTGAGAGATCATTGGGTTTGTTAGTTGTGCAGCTGTTTTGGTTTGCGATTGCACTGGGAGTTGGGGACTCATGCACAAAGGAGTACAGAAGGTGGATGGAGAGGCCACACCGCCAGCAGCAGAATAGATGTGAGGTACAGCAGGAGGCACAGTGCTGCAATGCAAAATTTCCTTTGATTTTGGGTGCTTTGTCTGAGACATAGGCACGCACGCACACACACACACAGTAACACTGATCCTTAATTAGCATCCACCATAATAACCTCAGCAACAAGGTCAGCATCAAACCTAAACCTTCTTCTGAATCTTTTGATATTCTACTCCACATTCAACCACTGATGTCAAAGAATGTGATAAAAGTGTACATTAATATACGCAACAGCAGTGGAAAAAGGTTAAAGAAGCACAAATTCTTAAAAGCGTAATCTCAAATTCATTTTTTAATCAAAGATTAAATAAAGGAGAAATTTTACATCCAAACATCTGGTAGCAATTATTCTAGTTTGAATGTCATTTTATTCTATTATATTTGGGCTTGCATGCTTCGTGGGTATAATTGCTAAATGCACCAGCAGCCTCTTTTATCAAAAAAATAAACAGTCTAGCACAAAGAGAGCGGACCTAATGCAGGGGGAGAGAAAGGGCAGAGGGCAGATTTGTAACCCCTCTCCACCCTTCACTACCTCCCTAACTACTCACAAGCACACACACACACACACACATACACACACACACCGAGACACACAGACACACACATTTGCACATATTTCACACACACACACACACACACACACACACACACACACACACACACACACCCAAAACATGCAAATGAGCATTTTCAGAGAAAGGAGGATTGTGCTCTATCCTTTTGGAAGAACACTCTCACAGCTTAGATTTGAAGAACTTTGAAGATTTACAAAAGCGTTCATGTGACCATATTGAGATCATAGTTGCTGTCAGGATGCACGTTGAATGTTGATGGTTATGCTAAGTGGTTGTCATCATTGGACTAAAATTATGTTTTAAGCGTGTGAAACTGACAAGTTCAGCTTGGTTCCTTTATTGTCCCAAGAGGGAAATTCATTTTGAAGCCAGGTGACATACAGACATATACAACAGAAACTAGATTAAAATACTCTGCACACACACAGTAGCCTGTAATAGTGGTGGCTGTGGTGTTTGGTGGGTGGGTGTGATAATGGTGTTTCTGGCTTTGTGCTAAGAGAAACCCGCAATGCTTTTGGTTATTGGATGAGTGTCATTATCTAATCCAAGACAAACAGGAAAATGTCTAACCATATGACAATTATAGAGTTGTTTCTGTTTTAATCTAAGAAATAGCATTTAATGGCCAGTATTTCTGATGGTCTGACATATTTCTTGTTCCCTTGCCTGTTATTCAATGTTTCTTTTTCTCTCAACCATTATGACTTTCAACTTGTTTGTTGATAACCTGACTACTATAGGACATTTGGGAGTGTATGGTAGTAGATAAAGTAATAAAGAACCAGATAAGCGTCATCGGTGTTCAGATATTGCGGACATCAGGAGGTCCCAGAACACAAGAGTCCCAGCGTTTTCCACAAACTTAGGGCCATGAGCTTTTTCAGAGCAGCCGACAGGACAAGGATTTTAATGAAAGAGAGTTCTTACTGTGTATTATGTGTACATGCCATTTGATTTTTGCACTTTGTCATTATAAACAACTGGCTCTGCTGACTTTAAACGAGAAATTTCGCATGCACTTCACTCATCCGATCACACATCACTTATCACTTATTTTAGGATGTGAAGAAAAACAGATTTAAGTAAAACAGAATAGAGTCTCTGTTGTGAGTGGACAGCTGTCGATGAGTATCCTGTGGAGTGGTGATTTCTACATCACAAGCTATCATCAAAACTCCAGCATCAAAGTTTCTCTCTGCAGATTCCTCGGCGTGCCCTGATCCTTGAAATTCGGCGTACAGAAACTATGATCCTTAATTGGTTCAAAAAAATTTTCTAGTGACTTTTTGTGGAGGAAAACCTTTGAGAAAGGCTGTGAAGTGAATTTAGCTCTATTGAGGATGATTTCAAAGCTGCTTTTCTGTATGGTCAGCACATGTGAGAGGTCTTTTATCCTTCCTAAAGGCTGCAGGAATAAGACGGTTTGAAGCACACTGACTCAAAGCGCTTTTGTCTGAGCACAGCTCCTCACCGCCAGCGTGAGGTCATATAGTGAGACTGATACACACACAAACACACACACACACACACACACACAGACAAACACAGACACACACTGAGAATCCAGGCTGCTTATGCTGCACTTACCGTCAGAGACTTGAGATGAAAGTCAAGGTTGCAGAAAAGTTGAAATTGAAGAGCTGAGTTGTGCGTCTGTACGTGTGTGTAGCTATGTGTGTGTTTTTTTGTATTTGCACCCACTAAGTGGGGTTTGAACTTGGCCTTTGGGCTTTCTGAGGGTAAATGAGTGCTGATTTATTTATATTAGCTGTCTCCCCACCTCAACATGTTGTAGCTATGTCTGCCTAGGTGGAAAGCGCTGTCACACTGAACTTTTCACCTCTGCTGCGTTTTAGCACCATCCTGGCATAACACATTAGAGGTTCATCCTCATAGGGGGCTTGGAAGTGAATGTGTGTGTGTTGGTGTGTGTGCGTCAGCCCTACTATGTGTACTTTAGGGATCGCCGTAGGAGAATTCTCTTTTCCCCTGTTGTCAGAGTGGAGGGTCAGCTGCAGAAAAGCGGGGGAATCAAGGACAGTTTTCCACCCTGCCGCCCTATGTGACTTCTGTGATGTTGGAGGTGAAGTGCTGCACTTAGTCAAAGCAGCTCCGAAATAATGTGCTTTTATCAGTCTTATTGCTACAGCCTCTAAGAAGGAGAAAAACCTTCACGTGCTGACGAGAGAAAAATAAAATAAACAGCTTTGAAATCATCCTCCATAGAGCTGAATTAGACTTATTTTGTGATAGCCTTCACATAACACTTGCACAAGCAATCCCAGCTCTGTCTTCCCTCTGTTAACATGACACACACCATCACATATGGCACACAGATACACAAACCCACACACACACAGACCTGCACACACACACACCCATGCGCTCAGGCACGTCTAGTTTAACTCTCACAGGAATTCCAGGCATAGCTGGGCATTGTTCATCACCTCAAAAGCAACAAGAAAACAGCCCCCTCCTCCACTCCTTTTATTCTGGTTTTTCACAATGTTTTCTCTCTCATTATTTCCATTCATGGCTGCATCGCTCCATCCTTTTCTCCCGCTGTAGGTGGGTAATTTAGCCACACAAAGCAGCATCCTTCCTGTCTGCTTGTTGAAGTGACAGCTATAGAGCGGTCCTATTAGCCCAGCGCCAACACGGCCATTTACTCTGCAAACCCATCCTCAATAATACTCATTGGCTGTCAGGCTCAGATCCTCGGGATGCTGTTCTATTTTTGTAGAGGCAGGGAGAAGAGAAAGAGAATAACTTTTGCGACAGAAAAAATTTAATCTGATCATAGAGTCCATGGGTTGACTGTTAGATATGGGAAGATAGCGTGATGGCGTTTTTTTCTTCTGAATCCATACATATTCTGTAGCAGATGTTGTGTGGACTTTTGGACTGCTTACTGAAAATAATTAAAACACATTTTTTTCCATTACAGTTTTAATTGCCCCCTTGGGTCACAGAATTTCTCTTCCGTATTTTCCTTTCCAGTTTTTATAGAACATTAACTGTGGGATTTGGTAGTTAAATCGAAGAAATAAATAGACACAGACCCACCCCAACACATGCATATTTCCACAGAGATCTTAGATGTTAGGCAGTACACCCTCACTTGCATAGAATTATTTAAGCAGCACTAAATTTATTTATTTAGAGAGGCCAGTGTGTACTTAAAATACTAAACCACTGGTAAGAGACTTTTGATTTAATGAAACCACCTCACATGAAAACAACATGAGTGCTAAAGTAAAAATGCTGCAAAGAATCCTTTTATCAACATCAGTCACACTGAAAAGAAAAATAACTTTTTCACCTTTTCAGCTCATTCTAATCATCATACCATACACCTCTTTGATAATTTATAAAAATTTATTAATTTAAATTTTTCTATCAAAATGCTATAACTGTCACTTCCTGGAAAACAGAAAATATAAAATACATAAGACATACAAATTCCAACCAATCCCACCCTTCCGCCTTTCCCATCAAATAAAACTGGCTTTCCCTCCCTAACTGATTTCCCATTGGTTTACACTTTTTAATGATCCCTCCCTGCGTTATGTCCCGCCCCACCATCCCGTTTCAACAGGAAATACATCACCTTAAGGAAGCAAGATGTTCTCAAAACGCTGTTTCATTGCGACTTTACTAATACCGCTCCATTTGGTCATCGTGTGTGTTCCTGTGTATTTTGTCCAGGTGGGAACAAGCTGAAGGGGCAGCAGTTCCGTCTAGACTGGGCCTGGATCTCGCTGGAGAGGGAGTACTATGTGGTGGACGAGGAGGACAAGTTCCTGGAGGTGGTGCTCCGACGCAGAGGCTACCTGGGAGAGACCTCTTTCATTGGTCAGTCCGCCTGTCAATCAGTCTGTCTGTCTGTCTGTCTGTCTGTCTGTCTGTCTGTCTGTCTGAATGTATGTATGTGTGTATATTTGTCTTCTTGGGGTTGTTCAGAAACAAAGGGGGCTACCTGGGAGAGATCTCTTTCATTGGTCAGTCCGCCTGTCAATCAGTCTGTCTGTCTGTCTGTCTGTTTGTCTTCCTGGGGTTGTTCAGAAACAAAGGGGGCTACCTGGGAGAGATCTCTCTGTTTTCGATCTGTTTTTCTGTCTGCCAAACTGTCAATCGTCCTTTTTCTGTCTCCTTTGTACGATGAATTTCTTTGCTTTCATCCCTTTACATTACTATTAACTTTTGGGGGGTTTTTTCTCTCATTTGTATTTTTAGCGTACAAAAAGTACAAAGGCACAGAAAATAATGTTGTCAATTGGCATGGAAGTTAAGCCGCCGTATTTTTTTTGTTTGGCCTTGAGCTATTTTAGTTGTGTATTTTTACTGTAAGTGTGAAGAGGCAAGATGAGATGGATGTAAGGTGTTAAGTGTATGCTGCCCTCTGCATAGCTGTAACTCTTTCATGAACCAGCACAATGCAGGAAAACACAGTCAATGAAAAGCATTTTTGCTGCACACTTAATCACCCACAGACCCACGTGTTTCAATTGCTTATGCTTTAATTTTTCATAATGCAAGTAAAAACATTGGGGCAGCTTGCTGCTTTCATCATCGCCTCGTCATGTTTGCTCTGGGAGAAGAAATGGCTATAAGCAGCTTTTACTCTCTCCCACCTCTCATCATCATCATTCTGATCCCTATTAATCGCTGGCTGGCTCAGGTGTTAGCGTCACTCCATAGCAGCATCTGCTGTAAGCCCCCCGATTTATCTACCTGTGTGTGTGTGTGTGTGTGTGTGTGTGTGTGTGTGTGTGTGTGTGTGTGTATGTGTGTGTGTGTTCCCTCACGGGAAGGTTTTGAGTGCATCTCTGGGGCACACATGAAAGCTTGCGCCCTGACTCTCATCTCTCTGCACAGTTGGTGTGTGAGCACCTGGTTATCTCTGACCACACACACACACACACACACACACACACACACACTCACACTCACACACACTCACACAGGATAACCAACATGTCTTTTATGCATATAGATACATGATTTAGAGCAAGGAGGATGAATCTTGACTTGTTACCTTTAAGAAAAAATAGGATCTCGCACCATTGTGGCAGACTTACAATACCTTGTATCTTCACACAAACATAAACGTGTGTGTGTGTGTGTGTGTGTGTGTGTACGTATGTGTCAGGCTATAATGATGAAACTTGATCTTAGTGTAGAGTAACAAAGGATAACAGAAGAACCAGACACTGATGAAAGACTAATCACTTTCATTGATTTCAAATTGCTGGGCTGATGAATGGTAAAATAGAGTGAAAGAACCAGTAATAAATAGAGATAGATAGACACTGTGCGTTTCAGAACTTTAATTGGCTATATTGGATCAGAAAGAGGCTGGTTGTGACATATTTATGTTAACATTAAAACCATTTAAAAGGTCTTAAAAAGTCGTAAATTTAGCTTTCTGAAACCAGCAGGTTCCCTGTAGAGGAGGATTGAATGAATGAATGAATGGAGAATAGAAGGATAGATACTGAGATACTGTCAGAAGCTCGCTCCAGTTGCGAGGGTTAGAGCTGATGAAAGCTGGTCTGGTGCCAGGCAACAGTGGTGGAGAGCTGTTCTACACGCTCCATCACAACAGGCCGTTCAGGTAGAGCAGGTCGGGGGTGGGGTGGGGTGGGGTGGGGGGGAGGGGAGGGGTGCGCCGACGAGAACCAGGTTCAAAGATGCCCCCGCAATGCAGAGTTCAGAAGAAACGGCCTCGCATATACGAGCCTGGGACTTAGATTGGATTCTGATGTTACTGTTTTTCAAGCTTTCTTAACTTTCTCACTTTTTGCAAAAAAAAAAATCCTACCCTTGCAGCTATGAGACTGAGATATCGTCCTTAAACTTGATTCTTCATGGGTGAGTGCCCTCTTCCTCACCTGCTGTTTCTTTTCTAATCCTCTTCTGTAGTCTGTCACTTGCCTAGCTTTTCTCTGACTTTTCCGTTTCTGCTGTTTTTTTCTTCTTCTCAGAATGTCTCCTGTGACACCATCCCACTGACTTGTCATCCACTTAACCCTTCTCACTTTCTTTTTCTTTAATCCACAATCTTTCCACACCTTTTCCCCCGAAGAGTGTTTGGTCCTTTTCGCTCCTACCTTGCTTCTCCTCTTCAAAGATGGCGGCTCTCTTCTTCTCTCCCCTGCTCCCTTACTGCCTCGTAGCCCTGGATCTGCCATAGGGCGCGACTTGTATTCTTCCTCCACCCACCCTCCAGTTGTCAGTCATCTTATACCCACCTTCTCCTTCTGCTCTCTTCTCTGTCTCTGATGCAGCGTTCATTCACTATGTTTGTTCTTTCGCTGTCTTTATTTTCTCACTTCCCGGTGTGCATCCTGTATTTGGTTCCTACCCCTCGCCACGCATCTCTCTCCTGTTTCCCCTCCATCTTTCTCATGCTTTGTCACACCTTCCTCCCATGCTGTTCTCTCCTCTCCTCTCCTCCCCTCTCCTTTCCTTTTCTTTCCTTTCCTTTCCTTTTTCTCCTCTCCTCTCCTCTCCTCTTTTCTCTTCTGTCCTCTTCTCTTCTCTCCTCTCTTCCGTGCTGTATATGAGTATACGTATGAGAAACCCGATGGGAAAGCAAGATGTGATTGAATTGTCATTCTTCTTTCTTATTCCTTACATAAGTCAAGGCCCTCTCTTTGAATAGTCTTTTTTCCCCCCTTCTGTTTGCTTTCATTCATTGCGTTTTGTTTTTCCTCCTTCATTCATCGCGCTGCCTTTTCCTCGTCTGTCCTTGCTCTGAGAGATAGATGGAGGATTGGTAACAAGGTGTAGTTTTTTTGCCAAGTTAAGAGAAGTCATCGCCTGTGGGCTGTATGCCAGGCTCATTACAGCTGTTCACAAGCTGAATAGATGCGAAAATAATCTTCTGAGGCCAGGAGAGAACAGAAACAGTTGTAGAGCTGAACCTCTCGTGTACAGATCTCCGCCTCAGCTGCCTTCACATAAGTTGACCCCTGTGGTATAATTAGCATGGACTCAACTGCAGTCACTGTTACGTTCAACAACCTTATGTGAAGTGTAGTGTTGTATGCTATTCTAGAGCATATTTTACACCCAGCCAAACTCGGCTTACTGCAGTATTTCCATTTAATAGTGAGCTAAAGTACATAAAGTACAAAAGGGAGGATGTGTGCAGCTATAAACAGATTGTATATGCACTGTAGGTGTAGGTGTGTGTGTGCGCCCCTTTGTATCTGTGAGTTTGTGTGTGTGTGTGTGTGTGTGTGTGTGTGTGAAGGCACAAGAAGGGCCTGTAGCGCTGCTGGAACAGTACTACAAAGATCAAAAGCCCTTGGGTGGGTGTATCTCTTCCCCCCTGCTGAGACGGGACCCGGTGCGACCCCAGGTAGGGCGTGTCTCCTCCCTCCAGGGAGTCCAGCAAAGGGAGCACAGCAAGACTTCACCCTTTAAAGATCACCACTTCCTTTCTTATGGGTGTGTGTGTGTGTGTGTGTGTGTGTGTGTATGTTTGTGCATCTGTGCGTTTCTGTGTGTATGAGGACCACATGTAAGATGAGGAAAATTCTCCAAAGTGAGGACATTTTTCTGGTCTTCACTTCTTTAAGGGGCTTGGGTTCAGGATTAAGGTTAGGCTTACACAGAAAAATCAGGTTGTTCAAATGACAAACATGCCTTCAAAAAGGGCGTTAAATTTCACAACAATGGCAGATCCGCAAAGATGCAAGGCTGCATTGCATGATGGTCTATTGAGACAACTGTCGGTGAAGAAACTGGTGTCTCTGCCTCTTGTACGATGGATTTCTCCCTGTATTATTGTTGAACATCGGTGCAAAATGGCGAGTCTAGAGAGAAGCCCTCGCTCTTTGATTCGGAGGGACTGACACCAAAACCTGATGTGTACCATTGATGTTTTACCCAGCTGAATTTTCTTTCTGCGATCAAACTCCATTGTAGCTGTGCTGGGGATATCTTGTCATGATGTCAGGTCCTCTGTGTTTGGTTACTTATCCATGGGAATAAGAAAAATAAACTACCAAGCAACAAAATGGGCCCAGGAATGCAAGGTATATATAAGGAGTATTCAAGTGTTAAGATTTTCCCTTTAAGGTTAGGGTTAGGGAATGAATGTAGTCAATGAAGGTCCTCACAAGTACAGAAATACAAACATGAGTGAGTGTGAGCGTCTGATTAAGAGTGTATTTATGTGTGTGTGTGGGATCATGTCGGTGTGTGTGTCTCATTGTTTTCAGCTTACATTTTTGCACGGCATTCTCCCCTCTCTCAGCTTTGTTTGTGTATGATCTGCTGTATCTGGTATCATCTGCATGTGTTTGTCACCTTCCTCTTCATCCCTGTTTGCACAGGCCTTTTCAGTACCTTACTCTAGAAAAGGAAACAAATCCTTTTTTTATTTACAGCCACATACATCAACCTGGCATGACGCTACTAGCCTTGTTCTCATGTGGCACTGTGAATTCAAACAAAGGAATATGAATAGCATATTTCAGAATGTAATATATTATTGTATGGCTTAAGCCACTTGGGTTTCCTTGATGTGTCTTTGATGTGAAACCCAGTGGTAACAGTAAGCTCTCCTGCTTTGAAGAGGTGTATCGATGAGTATGAATGTTAGATGGATCACTGTTAAGTGGATTCACATGAAAGAGCTATTATAAATGAAATAGGAGACATTCGAGGAGATAGGAGATAGAGGAGGCAACACACACACACACAGACACACACACACGCACCTAACCTTAGGGGAACAACCATGGTAGCTAATCCATCTCAGTAAGGTGGAATATGCTTATTTAAACGCTTCAGACACAAATTCATTTCACACATTCCTGAGGCTCTGTGAGTGTTCAGTGAAGAAAAATAGATGCGACGCTCCTTTTCTCACCACTCTCTGAACCACATTAACGCGTGTGAATATCTAATCTGTTTTCATCTGTTTCCCTCTCCTGCCTGTCACCTTTTCCTGGTCGCTCTCTGTTGTTTCTTTTCTCCACCTCCATCTTCCCGTCTGTCTGTTTTTCCCCCTGTCTGTCTGTCTGCTCTCCCTCCCTCTCTCTCTCTCTCTCTTTCTCTCTCTCTCTCTCTCTGTCTGTGTCTCTCAGGCATTGGTACCCAGGATGGCAGCGCAGAGAAGGATCAGGATTTCAAGGGGAAGTCCCAGAGGCAGGTGCAGTTCAACCCGGGACAGACCGGGGCCACGTGGCGGGTGCGGATCCTGACCGACGGGATGTACGAGCAGTCGGAGACCTTCCAGATCCTGCTGTCTGAGCCTGTTATGGGAGCACTGGAATTCCCAGCCACAGCCACAGTGGAGATCCTCGACCCCAGTGACGGTTAGTACTGGTCATGGACACATAACGGCACACACACACACACCCACACACACACACACACACACACGGATACTAGGGATCGACTGATTTATCGAGCAGATATTGGCCTTTTATTGAATATCAGATACTGGCCCAGTCATGTCATTCACTGCTGATATGATGGAGGTTCCTCTCTGACAACTACATAAAAACAGGCACATTTCATTAATTCATTTAATAGTTCAATTATGCTTTTTGTTAATTAATTCTTAATTTAAAAGCCTAATGTATCCCACAGTTTTGCTGCCAGTGAATAGAAGTGATGGGTCTCCCTGCTGCCTGAATGAGCTGCTAACCCTCCTAAAAGAATTTCATCAGAATTGATTTCAATTGAGACATTTAATGTCAACTGATGTCTCAGTGGTGTTTCAGTGTTCACTAACCCTAACCCTAACACACACACACACACACACTGGGAAACTTCACTCTTTCACTTTCTCTCTTAAATAGATCCTAATCTACCATTTTCACTCTCCTTTGGTCTTTGTGTCCTTCCCGCTAAATTGAACAGTTAATGGAATATTTAGTAATGCAACAAACTAGAGTAGATTTACTCTTCAGCTTTTAAATAGCTTTCATTCTGTTTTTTTTTGTTGTTGTTTTTTTTCATGGGCTTTTTTGTATTCATTACTGGCCTCCTCAGTAGAACTTTTAAGTAATTATAGATGTGCGACAAAGATGGAAACACTGAGGCTTCCATTAAAGTGACGTACAACAGCGACTCTCATCTCTCTCTCTCTCTCTCTCTCTCTCTCATCTCAGTCTCTGCCCCCCACTCTTTACCCTTTCTCCCTCTCTTCCTCTATTTCTTGATCTCTCTCTCTCTCTCTCTCTCTCTTTTTCTCTATCTACCTCTCTCTCTCCCTCCTCAATCTATCCTCCCCTGTGGGTTAATTATGGTGTGTGTGGAGGGCAGGGGCTGGTTTGTTTTCTGTCATCTCCTGGGATTGTCTAATGTGACAGAGATGCGCCACTCTGTACTCTAATGGGCCAGAGAAGCTTTAGCTGTGTCTGTGGCGTTAGCTGTACACTAGCTTCTCTCTCTAATGATGAAAACTGGCTTTGTGTGGTGTTCTGGTTAGCCTGGAGATTCCCTCCTCAGAGGATAGGTCAGCGAGGCTAATACCAACTTTAGGGGGGGGGCAATGCAGAAAGTGTCCCCAGAATTAAGGAAAGCATAACAAGCTAAGTTTGTTCTGGACACACTCTGTTTGTCTGTGTGGACGCCTGAAGCTGTTCTGTATTGTTTTGTTTTTGTTTTCAATTTTAATTTTTCCTTCAGTCGTTTGGACGCGTACCCAGCACCACCCCTCTGTATTAGCCTACTGCTACTTTGATTAATAATGAAGAGTGGGTTTGTCCTTCAGCGTGTTCGCCTGTGGCTAGCCCACTCTTTATGCTACAGCAGACAAACTCTGTTTAATTACAAGAACACCATGCGTGATAGCTCCCGCACAAGACTCTCTTTCATATATAAAGCATGCAAAATATTGACTAATGATGAAGGAGGTGGGAGCCTGTTATTTGACTGACTATTTGCCACCAGCAGCTCCGGGGTTTAGCTTTAGTCAGTGATATTTTTCTTGTTTCTTCTACGGCGAGGACACTATATATTGGCGTAGCTGTTACTCTAATGCATTTTGTGCCAAGGTCACTCCACAAAATGATGAAGAGCAGTTTTCTCTCTGAGTGTAATGCCTTTAGTGTTTTTCTCCAGAGCCACAAGGCCCGTTCCAGTCAAGCACATTCCTCTGTAATTATGAGCGCTCCGTCTCCGTTAGGTTGTAAACTCTCTAGCCTAATATAAGGGCAGGTCGATTCAGACTGAGTGCCTATCTGCTCTGCGGTTGCTGTTGCGGTGAACTGTGACACTGTGTTGTGGTTAGTAGAAGCGTTGTGCAGATTGCCTTGTGGATACTAAAAAGGTTATGCAGAGTGCCACCCACTTCAATCAGGAGTGTTATCTCTAGAAGCTGTTTTCGCTTTTGCATATGCATTTACAGTTATATTTTAGGCATTTAGCTGACGCTCATATCCAGACTTCACCAGCATTATAAGCAATTGGTAATGAGTGAAATGCACAAAACGATAAAAACAACAACCAGACAGTAGATGTAAAAAAAAAGATATATCCCTATGACCATTCAATATTCATGAATCATCAATAATAGAGAAGTGCCAGGCATAGAAATGAAAGCCAAACCGATTTTTATTTTTTTGGCAAGACAGGATCAAGATTAGGTGCAAGTGGTTGCTGTTTTTACACCATCTGTAAACGAATGTCTTTTTTCCCATGAATGTTTAAAATTACTGTTTTCTTCCGGGAGGTGAACTTGACCCACTTGGCTGAAAGTTTGGTTTTCTAAATCTTGAGTGGATTTAGAAGAGTGCAGAAGAGTGAAGTGTCAGGAGAAAAGTGAGACAACTGTGAGGAAACGAGGTGTGGTATATGTGTGGAGAGAGAGAGAAGAGAAGAGAAGAAAATCTCAGGATGTATAGCGGCAGGAAGTAGAAAGGAGTCGTGTGTGTGTGTGTGTGTGTGTGTGTGTGTGTGTGTGTGGAATAAGCTAGCAGCTGACCCTCATCCCATGCTGCGAGTCCCTGTACCCCCCTGGGGAGTGACAGATTGTGGCCAGCGACAGAAAAGAGAAATGGAGGAGAGGAGAGAAGATTGGGAGGAGAGAGAACGATTTAGGGAGCGTTACTGTAAGAGGAGGGAATGTTTGAACCCCCTGCGGTGCGTAAGATTGTCTTATGGTGATGACTTCATACTGAAGAGTCAGCTCAGGTGCTGAACTCTTTTGACGCTCGATGTTGAATTAAAGATCTGGTCTGGGTTCTGCTGATTTTTCACGCTCTAGCTCTCTTTCACGCAACTCTCGAAATTGCCATCTTTCTTATTCTCTTGCTCACTCACTCATTCACACACTCACTCGCTCACTCACTCAATCACACGCTCACTCACTCGCTCACTCATTCACTCACTCACTAACTTACTCACTCATTCACTCACACACTCGTTCACTCTCACTCACTCACTCACTCACACACTCACTCTCACACACTCATTCACACACTCACTCACACACTCATTCACTCACTCACTCATTCACACACTCACTCGCTCACTCACTCACTCACACACTCATTCACACACTCACTTACTCACACACTCATTTACCCGCTCACTCACTCACTCACACACTCATTCACACACTCACTCACTCACTCACTCACTCACACAGTCACTCACTCATTCATTCACACAGTCACTCACTCACTAGGTCACTCCCTCACCCGCTCATTCACTCATTCACACACTCACTCATTCACTCACTCAGAGAGAGAGAGGGGGGGGGGTGAGTGAGAGAATGACAGAGACAGAGAGAGAGAGGGATCTGGGACGAAGTAATACTCAGTCCACTCTGTTAGTATTTTTATTGGTCCCCATGCGTCTGTGGAAAATAGCTCCAGCATTTATTGTTTCTATAACGCCACTGAGTTCTTAGCTTTGATAGATGATGCTTTCACTGGCTCTAACCCTCTCTCTCAATCACAAACTCCTCTCAGAGACACAGAGAGAGAGAGAGAGGGAGAGGGACAGAGAGAGAAAGAGAGAAACAAGGGAGAGGAATGAGGGAGATGGGCCGGGCGTTGACACCCACACTGACCCCTGTGTGCCTAGAGGAGTCGATGTGTGAAACTCCCAGCTGACTCACTCTGTGGGCTGAGCTGAGAGGCCGGCGTGTGTAATTGCCTGCGACACGCCAGGCAGCAAGAAAAACTTTGAGAGGGGTCTCTTTGAAGAGCACCTCCGATTGCGTCAAATGAAAAAAAAATAAATAAATAAATATGATGGAGGGTTATTTTTGAATATGAATAAGCCCACCGCAGGACCACCACTTCAACAAATCGGAGGGGGAAAAAAAAGAAAAAGAAAAGAAATGTTAGCTGCGGTCCACTAATACAGAGTCGGAACAAAAGCCTCAAGTCCTTGCTGGGCTAATGTTTTTTTTTTGTACTGTTTTTTTGCAGATTTCTATACATATCGTAACCTTTTTTCCCTTTTCCCCCCCCCCCACGTTTCTCTTCTCTCCCAACCAGAGTCGACAGTGTTCTTCCCTCAGCAGAGCTTCTCGGTGGAGGAGGATGTGGGAGAGCTGTTCGTCCCGGTGCACAGGAGCGGAGACGCCAGCCAGGAGCTCATGGTGGTCTGCTACACACAGCAGGGTACTGACTGGCCTTTTTTCACTGAATAATCCTCATCCGCCTGCCTGCTGGCTTTGCCGCTGGTCATATTGTAGATGTTATTTAATCGCCGCCCACGCAATGAACTGGGTCAAGGTTAGGGTTGTTAGTCCGTCCATCTGTCAAATTTTTTTTTAAACCATTTCTTTTTTTTAGGTTTTCAACTTAAATTATCATAATTAAATAATTGCGCTTATGCCAATAGCGTGAGCATCAATGCAAAAAACCCCACAACAAAAAACAAAGATATACACATAGTAAAAAAAACTAAAGAAATCATGAAAAATGACATGTCGATAAGGCCAGTCTGTACTGCCGATACAATCTCAATGTATTGGACAAGACTTCAGTCTCACGGTACAAATGGAAATGAAAGTTTTATTCAGGTATGGTGTCAAAATTATTATTTTTTTTTTTTTATGGATATTTGTTTGAGAAGCCCTTTAGTGTGTATCTGATTTTCTTGTCATCTGTCAAACGTGATATCTCCGGTCATATCTCAGACATCACTAGTAGAATTTTGACAGTAGCATAAATGATATGTCAAGCAGTAATACATGAGAATCAGGTTAAATGTTGCAATGAATGATCCACACTACAAACTGGAAATACAGAAGAGGCTAAAATGATCACAAAACATCTGAAAATTAATGTTGACGATGTTTTATTAAAATGTTCAAGTAAAGGGAAATTCACACTACAGAGACCATTGAAATCTAATCATGACCAAATATGGGAGCAATAGGTTGATTTTGTATGTGTGTGTGTGTGTGTGTTGATTATCCATGGAGAGGGCAGTGTTTTGTCAGGGTTCAACCATGTCCATGTAGACTCACTGAAATGACATGAATTAGCCTACATGAATGTTGATTGTTGACAATACACCGTCATATATTCCAAACATGAATGGCCTTAAATAAGTAATGTTTCAAAGATTATCTAGCATAAGCAAAATGTATGTTATACAATAATATATTTATACAATAATACTATATTACACTATAATTATGCTAGGTGTTTGTGTTGTTGTTAAATTGAGCCTATAGGTTCCACTGTAATTACCAGACCACTGTAATTACCTGGCCAGCTAAGCTAGCCAGCTAAGTTAGCTGGCTAGCTAGCTAGTTAATTCACTAGCAGGCATCATGATGGATATGGCCACTGTTTAACGGAGCGGGACTGCACAGGAGCTATTCGTCAGATGATGTCTGGCTGGGGATGAATGACATTGAACTACAAGCAGTCCACTAGTAAAATTCTCTAGTTACCTCTATCACGCTTCGCATGGATTCAGCTGCCTGTCGGGTTTCCTCAAGTTGTTCCCTATACTATGTTGACATAATCAAAGAACCACCGTGTTGAGTACAGGATGACGGTGATCAGATGAGCAAGTCGTAATCTTGGCGTTGTACAATATCTTTGCCGCACTAAAGTAAAGTTATTTTTAGGCAGTTATTTCATGACTGTTATCATATACACCTCGGTGACCTCAATGGTGGGTACGGCCATGCTTCTCCCTGTGTTCCAGCGTTTAAAAAATTATACTACTTGGCCTAATGGCAAGGCTGTAATTAAAGGTCAAACATTTTCCCTCAAATGTGATCTCTCAGACATCGCTGGTCCAGTTTTGACGGAACCTGGAAGGATGATGCATTTTGGTGCCGGCTTCTGGCATTTAAAGAATTACAGTGATTGGCCTAATGAGGGCGCTATAATTAAAGGTCAAAATGCTCAAACTTTGAAAGGCCATAATGGCTACAGCACTGGTCCAAATTGGCAAAACTTGGAGGGACGATGCATTTTGCACTGCGTTCTTGCGTTGAAAGCATTACAGTGACTGGCCTGGTGAGGGCGCTGTAATGAAATTTTAACCTGAAACATGATATTTCACAAACCATTGGTGCGATTTTGACGAAATTCAGAGGGATGATTTTCGACTCTGTTTTGGCTCTGTGTTTCAAACTTTTAAACGTCTCATTTTGATTAAACTTGGAGGGATGATGCATCTTGTTACCGATTGTCCCAAAGGCTGCCTGCATCATTCGTGGGAAACGACATGTTTACTTGTTTCAAATTTGATGTGTTCAACCCACTCGCACTCCAAATTGTCTACACTCTTCATCACACCGCTTTTCCCATCAAATTCTGCCACTCAGACAATTATAACCACCGCTCTGCTCAACTGAACATGAATATATTTCTACTCCAAATGCAGCATACCGTATCTATTTTGAGAGAAAAAAACAAAACCTGAAGTGGATCATTCAGTATTATTAATAAAAAAGGATCCTGTCTGAAAAACAGTTTTATCTACTTAAAAAAACACCCTGATTTGCTTTAATGCCGTGTTATCAGTCATCTTGGAAGAGAGTAGCTGTCACTTTTTTTCAAACGGTGGGTATCTTTCGATTATTCATCAAACTCTTCCCTTTTACTGTCCCCCCCCTCTCCTCCTTGCCGGCTCTCCTACAGGTTCGGCCACTGGGACGGTTCCCACCACGGTCCTCTCTTACTCGGACTTCATCTCCCGTCCCGAGGAACACGGCAGCGTCCTTCGCTTCGACAAGGGGGAGAGGGAGAAGCAGTGCCGCGTGGTCATCATCGACGACTCTCTGTACGAGGGGGAGGAGAGCTTCAACGTCACGTCGATATGGACGATGGTAAGGCATCCTGCAGCTCTACTGGGAATGTTTATTGATGTTATGTACGTATCTATCAGAGGTGGAGCCTCGAGTCACATGACTTGGACTCGAGTGAGACTTAAGTCACAGTTTTAACAGCTCGACTTGAATTGATGCATGAAGAGAAGACTTGAGACTGGATTTGACTTGGGTTCTGGTGACTTGGGACTCGACTTTGACTTGTACATCGATGACTTGAAAAGGTTTCTCAAGTCTTGACAAAAGATCTTGTGTTTATGTAAATGACTTAGATTGAAAGT